>NW_027185799.1:19529521-19530656 GCF_028583685.1 Petaurus breviceps papuanus
TGGAAAAGGTGGCTAGGGATATACTTTCTTCTGAGATCTAGGATTGGCAAGAAGATAGAGGAAGTAGTCTAAGATAAAGGAAGTGTATTTTTTTACAAGACAATGGTGTTCCAGGAAAAGTGTGTGTGTGCACATGTATGTTTGTGTGTGCATGTGCATGCATGCATGTGTGTGTTTGTTCTATATAGGCAGTCAGTGTCATTGAAATTATTGAGAAAGAGGTGGAAGCTTCCTAGTCATAGAGTATGGATTCAGAATTATTTAACTTGGATCCTCCTCCTCTAGAGTTTTCTAAAGACAAAGGATTGTTTGAATTAGTTTTCTTTTGAACATAGAAGAATATATAGATTTGCTCAGTCACCTGGGTGAGAAAATACCTGAGGATTTGGTCCCCAAAGGGCCTGGATGAAACTAACATTTAACTGCAGTTCATTTGCCTCCTACCACAATGCACAGTTGACTTTCTGTATATAGCACTAGGCATGGGATCCATACTCTCAGACAAGGTCATGCCATCCATGAGGTCTGGTATCCGAAGCACTGGTCTCAGTATAATGTGGTTCAGAAATGGCAGTTCCTTCCTAATTGCAACTGTCTAGTACTGGGGAGCTATAGCACTGTTGTAGTAGGTCAGGGAAGAATAATTTTATGCTAAAGAGCACTATGCATAGGGTATCCTTCAGATCTGGTCCTTAAGTAACATTAGGGTCATTGAATTCATTCATACTGTTCTGGTTATGACAGGGTTTAGGCTGCCATATCAGTGGCTGTCAGGGAAAAACCAAGAATGGTTACTCTCATCTGGTGGTAGTATTTACTCTCGGAAAGATTCAAGGCTGTTCTACCCATTTACTGGTGTTTCCTCTCTAGGAACTTCAGGGACCCTCTTTCCATGGTGAAGGTGTGAGCAAGGTGAGTCAAAAAGAATATGAAAGATTTCAATTGATCATAATCTGGATAGAAGGCATTCTTAGCACAGGGAATGAGACAAGCAAAGACTTGATGGCAGGAAGCACAGCATATTCACAGAAAATTAAACAAACAATTTAGGCTTTAGCCTAAGAAATATGAAAAGGAAGAGGCTGGGTACACACACACACACACACACACACACACACACACACACACACACACA
>NW_027185799.1:19530666-19575039 GCF_028583685.1 Petaurus breviceps papuanus
ACACACACACACACACACACACACACACACACACACACACACACACACACACCAGGACAAGAAAATTTTGTTGTCTAAAACCATACATTCTAACTTTGACTTCATGATTTCTCTGCCCCTAGAGGGCAGAAATATATCCATGTTTGCCGTAAGAGGAAATCACACTCCTAATTGTTTTTCAGTGATTAGCTCTGTCTTCAAGATTATTATCTGGCAGATAAACTATTATACATCTCATTCTTTGCCTTATCTCTAATTGCAAAGATGCCACCCTAGTTTAGAGCCTCTTAATTGGTCTCCCTGCCTCCAGCCTCTTTCCTCTCTTATCAATCTTCCATAAAAAACAAATTGATGTTCTTAAAGCACAGGTCTGATAATATGATTCCCTTGCTCAAGAAACTTTAGTCTTTCTTTAGAATCAAGTATAAACTCATCCTACAAGCAATTAAATATCTTCTCAGGTGGCTCCTACCTCTCTTTACAAGCAGATTTCCCGTTATTCCTCCATCAATTATTCTATATTCCAGCTGAACTCACCTGCTTGATCTCTATACACAAAATTCCATCTCTCATCTCTGTGCCTTTGGGTAAGTGACCTGAAATGAATGGATTGTTCTTCCTTCATTTGGAATGTTCCTTACCTTGCCCTCTTGGAATCCCTAGTTGAGTCTTCAAGACTAAGCTGAAGGGTCACCTCTTATCAGTGACCACCCTTTACCTTGAAATTTCTTTCTTACCAAGTCTAAACTATATTTAATATAGTTAAATGTTGATAAATATCTTTTATAAGAAATGTTAATCCTTGAATCAATTGAAAATAGCCTCAATTTGGTGATTTCCTTACATTTTCAGTTCTAAGGAATCACATATGCTTTTACTATTTTAATTCCAAAAGCCTGGGAACTCATCCAAATGTAAAATGGCATATTAAGCTATATCTGCAGCAAGGTTCAAAAAGAGCTTTATTAAAAAATTCTTCCAAAAGCCTTCATGAACATATATTTTTCTGTTTTCTCCTCCCTCTTTCTTTTTCCTGTCTTATTTTGTTCTTTGTCTCTTTTCTCTCTCTATCTCTACTCTCTTTTCTCATATCTCTCCATTATCCACTTGCATCTCTTTGTCTCTGTCCCTCTTTATCTCTGTTTTTCTATCTCTCTTGGTGTGTGTCTGTCTCTCTGTCTTTGTCTCTGTCTCATTTCTTATCTTCTTTTCTGGCCCCAGTACTATCCTTCATATTTAAATATTAGAAACCTACAGCCTATGCAGAGATGAAACTGTCTTTAATTAACCCAGTTGAAAATGCACAGAATCTCTCATAGGAGGTGTAGGATCACTTATTCTTACAAAGATCTCTGATAGACAGCACATGTGTAGAACCTGAAGTAACTAGAGAATAGAGTTTCTCTTGTGAATGTAGAGCCAGCCTGTAATGTTACCTTAATATAGTTTTGTTTTTATAATCATTGGAGGCATTACAGTCAATCATGTTTATAAGTACTTAGGGACTTTTAAGCATGCAGATTATTTAGCTGACACGTTGCACAGACTAATGAAATTATACTAAATATAGGGCAATTGTTATTCAGAACAATTTAATAACTTTTTTAGTATGCATATCCATACCATAGATTTTATGTAGTCTATTAATTATGTGGTATTAATTGTGGTAGAATGAAATTGTTTATATACATTAACCTTGTAAAAGAGAGGTTTTCCCACTGTGTTTACTATGATAGACATAGAGATGTTTCTATTAAAGTATGTACTATTTCTCCCCTTTAGTTATAGACCTTACTATATTTTTATTAACCTTTTTGGCTTGGCTTGTTTCTTGGAATTACCTAAAGGTTTTAATATAGCTCTGTGCTTTCATAAACTCATATATTTTTTCTTTATGATCTCACTCATAAAATATAATACACATGGGTGGGATATATAATATCTACATCAATCTATATTCTATAAGACAGTAATATCTTGAGAACTTTTTATTGTTAGTAGAACTATAAATTCCTTTCATTTTTGTAACTTCAGGCCTAGAATAATGCTTCACTCATTTAGATACTTAAGTATAATGGAAACATTTACTGCATAGGCATGTATGTCTATATATTTACATTTTATATTGCATTTGCCATTAATGTGCACATATGTACTACATGTATACATTAAATGCATATACATGTATCCAATATACATATGGAAAACATGTCAATATACTGGATGTTTTCATTAAATTTATTGTGTCTGCAAAAAAGAACTATGCTGGTCCTGGAGATATAAAGATAAAAGGATATCTATCATATGCATGTAAACATGTAGATACATATATATGCATGTAATATACATAGGGAAAACAGACATATGACTATGCAGTAAATATTACAATTAAATTTATTGTGTCCACAGTGGGCAAGGTACTATGCTAGACCTGGAGATACAAAAATAACATTTTTCTACAGCTTTACTAACAATGAAAAATCCTCATGATTTCTTTTCAAAGTCCTATAAAACAGTAATATACATAAATCAATTCAGAAAATCTTTGCCAATTCTCCTGTGGAGGTGAGGAGGACCACACTGAATGGAGCTCAAGGACCAGTTATAAGACAGAAGAATCATTCCAATTGCCCTGGTGTTTGTCACGCTGTGTGTGTCTTGTGTGGTCCAGGCCTGTTTTAGGATGAAGCAGGAGAAGTGAGAGGAGAAGGGGCTGTGACTTTGCCCTAGCAATGGCAGGCTTCTGAAACACCTTCTGGAATCCACATCTTTTCATGCTGAGAATAGACACCTACAAAGAGCTGTTCTTGGCAGCCAGAAGAAGAGAAACAGCAGTAGCCTAGAGTCATGGCATAGCATAGTGGATTGAGAACTGGCTTTAAAATCAGTTAATTTGAGTTTAAAACAATCTATCGCTATTTTCCTAGCTGGATAAGTCATTTGATCTCTCTTTTACTCAATTTCCTCCTTAGTAAAATGGCGATATTGAACCAGATAGTTTCTAAGTTTAATTACAGGTCTAGATCACATTACTCTTCAGGACTAGAGGGATGCTATTCACACAACATAGTCTAGTATGGCAGAAAGAAGGTAGACAATATCTGAAATCTTTTCATAGTCTGTTAACTTTATTTTAAACTATGCTTTCATTTGTTCAAAAGGCAGAATGAGCTCAACAAACCATGAAAATAAAACAGCAAGATTACAAGCAAAAAAAATGTGTTGGGGGAAATATGTTAATTTGTTAAAATAATTGGATCTTTTAGTGAATAACATTGATTAAGCTGGTTATTTTGGTCAGTCAATCAGAAAACAAGTTTTTGCTGCTTTAAACACTTATTTCAAGCCAGGCATTTGGCTAAATTTTGGAGATACAAATACAAACTAAAAGAAAGGCAGCTCCTTCTCACAAGGAACTTATATTACAGTGAGAGAAAACAACACAGAAAAGAAGGTTGAAAAGAAAGGGCTACATTGTTAAAGTCTAGGGAATCAGAAACAGAGCCAAGAAAAAAATTAAGGATGGCTACCCCGGGAGGTTCCAAAGGAACTCACCAATGGGATAAGAGGGGTGCAGAGATAAAAGGATATTCCAGGGTGTTAGACACTGTGCTAAGTGGTGTGAATACAAAGAAAAGGTAAAATCACCTTTCCTGCTCTAAAGGAGCTCATATTCCAAGAGGAGAAACAAGACATAACTATGTATATGCATTTATTTATATATATACATATACGTGTACATGTACATATATGCACATACAATGTGATACATGTACACATGTGTGTGGTATGTGTACTGTATATATGTATATAATAGAGGCATACCTGTGTATAAGTAAACACATATGGTAATTTATGTATATATGCACATGTATATTTGTATACATGTGTGATATGTAGATATATATATTACATAATGCAATTTGCTTGTGTGCATACACACACCCCTATATGCTTGTATATTTGTAAACATACACGCATGAGTGTGAGTTTATTATAGAAGAAAGTAAGGTCTTGGGGATGGGGAACAGATGGCAGGTGGAGGAGATGAGAAAGACCTGCTATAGAAGATTGTATTTGGCTTGAATCATAAAGAGAGCCAGGGATACTGAGAACAGGAGGTGAGAAGAGAAAGCATTTCAGATACTGGAGACAGTCAGAATCTTACGATGGAATGTGGGGTTCCAGGAAATGGATTGTAGAGTATGTGGAAGGAAGAAAACTGTAAGAAGACTGGAAAATCAGAAAGGGCCCAAGCTGTGAAGAGTTGTCCATACTAAATGGAGAATTTTATACTTGATTCTGGTGTTAATGTCAAATCACTACAATTTATTGAATGTGTGGTGGGTGTGTGAAATGGCAGATCTTTTTTTTAATAGTGTTCTATTTTTCCAATTATATGTAAACACAGTTTTCAACATTCAGTTTTATAAGATTTTGAATTCCAAATTTTTCTCCCTCCCACCTATCTCTCCCAGTTCCCCAAGGCACCAAGCAATCTGATACAGGTTACATATGTGCAATCCTGTTAAACAAATTTCCACATTAGTCATGTTGTGAAAGTAGAATCAGAACAAAAGGGGAAAAAAAACACTAGAAAGAAAAAAAAAAGGAAAAATAGTATGTTTCCATCTGCATTCAGATTCCATAGTTATTTCTCTGGATGTAGATAACATTTTCCATTATGAGTCTTTTAAAATTGTCTTACATCATCATATTACTGAGAAGAGTTAAATCTGTCATAATTGATTATCACACAATGTAGCTGTTACTGTGTACAATGTTCTCTGGTTCTGTTCACTTCACTCAGCATGAGTTTATGTTAAGTCTTTCCAGGTTTTTCTGAATTCTGGACACTTACCATTTCTTATAATACAATAGTATTCGTTTATATTCACATACTACAATGTGTTCAGCCATTCCCCAATTGATCGGGGTTCCCTCAATTTCCAATTCTTTGCCACCACAAATACCTGCTATAAATACTTTTGTAAATGTAGTTCTTTTTTCCCTTTTTATGATTTCTTTGGGCTAAAAACCTAGTAGAGGTTTTGCTGGATCAAAGGGTATGCACAGATTATTAGTCTTTAGGTATAGCTGTAAATTGCATTCCAGAATGACTGCATAGGTTCACAATTCCACTGACATTGTGTTAGTGTTCCAATTTTACCACATCTTCTCCAATATTTATAATTTTCCTTATTTGTCATATTAGTCTGTCTGACAGGTGTGACATAGTACTTCAGAGTTGTTTTAATTTGTATTTCTCTAATCAATAGTGATTTAGAGCATTTTTATATGGTTATAGATAGCTTTAATTTCTTTATCTGAAAACTTCCTGTTCATATCCTTTAACCATTTATCAATTGAGGAATGACTTATATTTTTATAAATTTGACATAGTTCTCTTTATCATAGAAATGAGGCCTTTATCAGAAAGAGTGGCTGTAAAAATCTCTAAGCTTTCTACTTTCCTTCTTATCTTGGTTGAAGTATTTTTGTTTGTGTAAAATCTTTTCAGTGTAATCAAAATTATCCATTTTGCATTTTATAATGTTCTCTATCTCTTTTTGGGTCATAATTTTCCCCCTTCTCCCTAGATATAACTAATAATATATTCCTTGCTCTCCTAATTTGTTTATGGTATCACCCTTTATGTGTAAATTGTGTACCTATTTTGACCGTATCTTGGTATACAGTGTGAGATGTTGATCTATATCTCATTTCTGCCATACTACTTTCTAGTTTTCCCAGTAGTTTTTGTCGAATAGTAACTTCTTATCCCAGATGCTGGAGTCTTAGGGTTTATCAAACAGTAGATTACTATAGTCATTGACCACTGTGTCTTGTGTACCTAACCTAGTTCACTGATCAGCTACTCTGTTTCTTAGCCAGTTCCAAATAGTTTTAATAATTGTTGCTTTATAAAATGGTTTTTTCCCCATTTTGTCAATTGTATCTTAAAAGGAATTATTCAATTTTTCTTCTCTCTAATTTGACTTTTAAAATCCTCCAAGAAGATTTTTAGGGCTTGAGACCAGTTCATATTCCCCTTTTAGGTTTCAGATGTGGATATATTGACAGTACTGTCCTCTCCTGAATTTGTGTTTTGATCTTATCTGTCCCATAGTAAGAATCTATGGTGTTTATATTTCTATGTTGCCTCATGATATTTTCCTTTTTCCTGGCTTTTAAAGTTGAGCTGTACTTCAGGGGCACAATGGACTCTGTCTCCTGTGTCTTGTGCTGGGGTGCTAAGGGTCTGGTTACTGGCTTGTATACTGGGGCCTCAGGTACTGGTAGCTGGAGGCTATGGAGGCTGTAGCTTATCTGCTGCTGAGGTGGAGCTTGTGGTGGTGGCTGTTGTATTCAGAGGCCAGGTGGGGTTTTCTGAGCTTCCCTGGGGTTACACTGAAGCTTGCAGGATGGTGTTTGGGGTGTGGGTAGTCTGGTGCTAGAGGCTGCCTCCTCACCCAGGGCTGTACTAGAGTACCAGGAGGCTCAGCAGCTGGTAGATACCCATTGGCTAGTGCAAGTGGTGGTCCTCCATGCTGGCATCTGTCAGTTCCTCTGGCTGTGCTAAGGCACACAGGGGTTCTGATATTGGTGCTTGCCTGCTCCACCACCTTGGGACTCGGGATTTCCCACTGGTCCCCTGAGGTGGGGCTTGACATTGACTTTCCAGGACTCCTCCCCATCCCATACTGGTCCCCTTCGGTCCCAGCGAGAGGGACCTTCCTGTTAATCCACCTAACCTCATTTACTGAAAGACTGCTGTACCTGGTTTTTCTGATGTCTCCACTGTTCCAGGCTTTTTTCCTGTGGTGGTATTTTCTGGGTTTTTCAAGATCAATAAGGGAGATAAGAGTGACTTACTCCTTATTCCACCATCTTGGCTCCCAGACCAGACTTTTTTTTTAGGCAACTCATTTGGACGTTCGAGTAAAGATGAATTGGAATGGGGTAGGGACATACTTGAGTTAGAAAGACTAATTAAAAGATGATTTCTACACATTAAAATTTTCCTAGTCATAGAGGGTCAAAACTGTAGCAACATAGAATTAGTCTAATCTCTCATCTATATTAGATCAGTTGGTTGAGAATTGATTGTTTTATTGAGCTAAGACATCCTACATGTAGCATGTAAATATTCAACAATTTGAAACCCAGAGGAAGAAAAGAAAATAATCAGAAGGTGAAAAAAAAGCATATGTATGTCTGGAAGTTTATTTAATACAATTTTTCCTCTTAAAATCTCTGAATACAATAATTAACAGATGAATAGTTTGTAAAGTATAAACTGACCCTAGGCCATAGGTTTCTGTTTTGTTTGAGAGCATTTATATATGCCCATGCCATGTTTTGCACTGATATACAGAATATTTTTGCTGCTTTGTGAAGGTTTCAACAGTGGAACTCCAATTACCTTCTGATTTAATAATTTGTCGTCAGCTGTATCCTCAGATTTGATCATCCCTAAATTAGTATGTTTTATCATTTTTTTTAATTGAGAGATAATTAAGGTTAAGTGACTTGCCCAGTGACATAGCTAGTAAGTATCTGTGGGCAGTTTGGAACACAGGTCCTCCCGACTACAGGACTGGTACTTGATCCAGTGGTTCTTTTCATTTCCTAAAATAATGAAACAGTGGAAAATGCCCTGGCTTTGGTTTCAGTAGGTCTGGAGTTCAAATGCTGCCTCTCACACTTATGAGCTGTGTAAATTTGAGTGAGTGTCTTAACCCTTCTCAACCTTAGTTTCCTCATTTAGTAGTCCCTTAAAGCTCTAGGTGTGTGATTCTACAATCCTATCATCTCTAGCTATAGGTTTTCCCTGCATTTCCTTTAAAAATATATTTCCATATTTTTCTCATTGCAGTTTTATATTTCCTCAAGGTTCAGGTTGAAGCTCTTTGTTAAACTTGAATTCCTAAAAGAGAGAAGAAACAAAGAATCACAATTTAAAATTGAGGACAGCTAGTAAGTATCAAGTGTCTGAGGCTGGATTTGTACTCAGGGCCTTCTGACTCCAGGGTCAGTGCTCTATTCACTGTGCCACCTACTTGTCCCAAGAATGGCATTCTTAACTAATGGAGTGCTAGAGGAATGCTGGATGCCAAGATGCTAAATGCTCTCAAGAAGCACGGAAGCTCAGGGGAAAGATATTTAGACAAAGGAAGGATATATGTGCTCAGGGTTATGTCTTCCAATAATTCTAGGATCTATAGTTTCTTCATTGTTGGTAGTCCTTCCACAGTATGACTCCTAAAATGTCTCCCCAAAATGTCTTAGTAAATAGTCTTGTGAGTTGTTGTGGCAGACACAACATCACCTGGTGGTCAACCTTCTTGTAGTGACAATCTCTAAACTTAGCTTGACTGTACCTCAAACAGCAGCCTGCATACATTTACTAGATCCATATGTAAGGAGTTTTCCACTAGGTAGGGCCTGCCAGTTTGTGTTTCTATTGGCATAATGTCAGAGACACCCAGATAACTCCAGCCTGTGGCTGGGCTTCAGAGTAGGACTTTGGTGAAGACACTCAAGAATATTGTTCAGTTTTTCTTGGTCTTCTCTGAATTTTTAGCATGTCAGACAGGCAATTTTTAATAAAATGATAAAGGTGGCTAACATGCATATACTATGTACCAATAACTGTGCTAAGTAAATGCTTAAAAAATATTATCTTGTTTGATCCTCATCACAACCATGGGAGTCAGGCACTGCTACTATCCCCATTTTACAGAGGAATAAAATGAGGCAAATAGCACTTGCCCAGTGTTACATAGCTCGTAAGTGTCTGAAACTGCATTTGAACTCAGATCTTCCTGACTCTGGGCCTGGCCTTTTATCTATTATACCACCTAGCTTCTCTTAGAAGGAAAATAGGAAGTCTTCACTAACTTTGTTTCCCTTCAGTTGACTCTCCTATAAAGGCTCTAAGTGTTAACCTAAATGATTAGTCCAACAGCTCAAAATTATCTATTCTTAAAAAAAAATTCAATTAAAATCAGCATTTATTAAGTGCCTACTCTTTATATATTGCTTCACTAATCTAGTTTACTTCATAAGACTAGGAAACTGGGCAGCCACTTCAAATGATAGCTGACAGATTATTTATGTTGCCTTTACTTATGCTTTAAAACTTCATTCACAAATCCTCAAAACATACATTTCAGATAAAAATTGAAGTTTTTAAATCATCTTTTACACATAATGATTATTCCATATATCTTAGACACTGCAGATGAGCAACAAGCTGGTACCAGAGTTAAATAGATCACCTGCATCATGTTTGGGAAACTTCATAGCACTCTAATAATCTCAAGCTGTTTGATGTTGCAAAAGGCTATGTCAATGTCATATTCTCCAACTGATTCTCTGTGACTGTGAATCATAGAATAGCATGATCTAAGTACAATTAGCTTTTTTGATGACTCAAAGAAAATTTAGAAATGAAAGGTGAGTGTAACCATGTTGCCAATAATGCTGTATGACAAAAATTATATTAAAAACATTAACCACATGAATGGATGCATAAATAAAACCCCATCCATAGAACATGTACTATGGACCAAGTCCTTTGCTAAGTATTGGATATTAAACACAAAAGTAGAGATAATCCATGAAAGGAGTTGACAATCTTATGGTAGAAATAGCACATAGGAACAAATGGTAGCCAAGGAGAGAGTACTTTCTTTAGTTTAGAAAGTTACAGGAATGGAGATCAAAAAGGGGGACAGATGGACATACCTCTTTCTGGAACAATGGCAGAATTCATTTGATCATATATCATGGTTCCAGAACTGAAAATTTCTTGGGGGTGGGAGGAGTGTATGTATGTCCATTTGATTGTGAGGCTATAGTTAAGGAGATTGTGGGGGAAGAGGGTGGGAGAAGGAGTAAAGTGCCTTTTCTGAAATTGTGCTGTAGTAGAGACAATCACCATTCAGGAGAATGAGACGTTAGGCCATTTTTATTTTTCTAGAACAAGGTCTCTGGTGTGGGAATTGAAAATGGGTATGTGGTAGAAGTTTGTAGAGAAGGTGGCTAGAGAAGAGGGACATGTCAATAGCCAATAAACATTTGCTAAGCACCTACTGTGTGACAGAGATTCCATTAAGTGCTGGGGATACAAAAGGAAAAAATAAAATAAAGACCATGCCTATCCTTGAAATGATTACAGTACAATGGGGGAAGACAACACACAAAAGAAAGCTAAAAAGGAGGTGAGGAGAGAGGAGAAATTACTTTGTCATTGGCATGGTGGAAAAGCCAAAGAAGTCCAAAATGAGTGACCAGAAAAGGAGGTAGACTCATGCAGTGTGAGAGGTGGGGATGTGGGAGTTGGGGGAGGGATAGGACAGTGATGTTATCTAGAAAACAGAAAAGAATGTAAGAAGGTATCAAGTACATTGGGTATGGCCTCTATAGAAGATTTGTGGAAAGTCAAGGACAAGAAACAAACAAGATAAAAATCCATAGATGGTCTGTGAACTGGAATAAGCAATACTTCTGCTAGTGAAATCACAGATTCAAACTCATATTGGCATATACATGTAAGAAAATAGAGATCCTTAGAGACGGGGTGACTTGGTCAGTTTCACAAATTAAGCTAATGGTAGAAGCTCAAATTTATGTCACTTCTTCCCCAGTTCAGTATGCTATATACCTCAGTCCAGTTTCCTACATTGCATAGGAATATTAACATCCTTTAACGCCAGTTTTCAAATATATTGCCAGGCCTTTGCAGACTTGGAAAGGATGATGATGATGATAACTCAATTTGGATATGTAGGATAGGGAGAGGGAAGTCAGACCTCAGTCTTCATTGGTACAGGGAACTCTCCATGAGGACATTCCCTTTACCAATGTATGTTGAGCACTGTCTTTACAACTGAAGGGTCTGAGAATTGTCTGGCTGGACAATTAATTTGAATGTGGTCCCACTGATTAGTAAATCCTGTTAGAATCAGGATTTGTACTCAGGGATTTCTGGTTTCAAGGCCAGTTCTTTATCCCTTATATTATACTAGTTTTCAATATAAATCAATACTTTAAAGTTTCCAAAGAACTTTTAATGCATTTCCTGCTTTATTTTACAATAATTCTTGTGAAGCAGTTCCTATTGACCTTCCCATTTTACAGAAGGGAAACCAGACTGTATAGATACTTCATCTAAGTGTGTGGAATCTGAAAGCAATACATATATACAAATAGACATTCACATGTATGTGGGTGCTTATTTCTGAGTGTGCATATGTGTGTATGTGTGTGCATGTGTCCAGGGCATATATTGTCCAGGGCAAAACAGATAGTAAATTTTGGAAGCAAGATTCAAGCTCAGATATCTCTGACTAAGGATATGAAATTCTCAGAACAAAGCTCACTTAAACATGATTTGCTATTATGCCAAATAAAATTCTTAGAGACAAAGTTCAGAGCACAATTAATTAATTAGTCTAGTAACCAGTAAATTGAAATAATTTATCTCAATTACTAAAGACCTCAACTGAGGGTCACGGGGCCCTTTAAATCCAGGTGTCTTCCTTTTGATTGACCTGACAGAAGATTATTGGGACCAACACTGACAAGCTAAGGCAACCTTGATTGGTCTTCAGGTGTGGCTAATCATACCCCTCACTACTCTCTGACACTTAAGGAATGCTCCATGAGAGACATCTGCCTGCAACAATCCAAGACAATTCTGAAGGAATTATGAAAAATATGCTCAGATGTTTCTGACTCTTTAGTCTTTATTGTCATGCTTTGGCTTAGGGATAGTTTCTAGAAAATTACTATTGGGTCATTTTATCACTCTGCATTTATATCCCTTTTTAATTTAATTTAATTTTAATTTATTTCCAATCCTAGTTGTGGAGCCAGATAGTCAATTCAACTGCATCCAACAAAAACACATTAAATGTAAGATCACAGATGTGAATCAGAAGCCATCTAATCCAACCTGCTCATTTTGCACATGGGATGAAGTGATCTGCCCAAGTTCACACAAATTGTATGGATATATGGTGGGATTTGAACCCTAGTCCTCTGGCTCCAGGCCGATCATCTTTAATACCTACTATATGAAATGTATTCATGGCACAGTGCCAATTCTCAGAGAACTTATATGAATGAAATGGATATGCATGAATAAAGCTATACCACATCCTAGAAAATAGGTAGATCAAATAGCAGCATGAGAGATTCAAGGACAGAGGGACCACTTTTAGTTATTGTGGTCAGGGTAAAGAAGGAAGTCAACTGATATAAAATAGCACCAAAGTTTGTTTAGCCTTTCCCTTTAGCTCCAGACAATCTTCACTTAATCCATATTAGACAGCCAAGCACCTATCCTGTTCATAAATGTCTACAGGGAATATTCAATGAAATCAATTATGATTTTTACTGAAAGAAGACCTGGGGTAGCTAGGTGGTACAATGAATAGAGTTGGAGCCAGGAGGATCTGAGTTCATATCTAGCCTCAGACACCTGATAATTTTTAATACTTATTGTCTCCACTGCACCCCCGCCCCCCCCCAAAACTACCATGTATCCCAATTAGAATGTAAGCTCCTTAAGAGCAGTCTGGGTTTCCCTTACCTATTCTTTATATCAATGGGCCTTAGCACAGAATCTGGCATGTAGTAAGTTGACCATGTGCTCAGCTCTGTTTTAGGTGCTAAACAGATTTGAAACTGTCATCTTATAGAAAGCTGAGATTTCTTTTGTTACAAATGCATCTCTTCCTTGTTATATTTTCTCCCTTAGTTGAGATGGAAGACAACTGCTTATCCCTGTTAAAATTGTATGTTTCTACATACTCTCATCTTTCAACCTTTCTCCTTAACACATTAAATAATTCTAATTCATTTAATCTTTTGACATGGAAGTAATTTGCTCATTTATGTAATTACCTAATGTGACTTCCAATTTTGTTTTGCTTCACATACTCCATTGTTTCCCCTGTTTCATTCTGCTATAGAAGAAAATTAGATTAGTCTATCAGGCATCTTTTCATCACAAAGTAATATGGATAACTACTCCATCCTCAACTAGAGGTTCACAAATTGGATATTTAAAAATGATTCGTTGCAAAATTTCTTTCTAGGTAAGGAAGTAAAGCTATCAGATTTTTAATATCCAAAGGCTTCTGTTTACTCCCTCTAAGAGATAGATACTATGTTCACCCTGCCATTCCTAAGTTCAAACATTTAATTAGTTTTCTGAGAGTTTTCGAATCTCATCTGTCTCAGAGGGCAATCAGGCCCAATGGCCCATGGGATAATTTATATTTTTGAATTTTAGTGAAAAACCTTGTTTGGCTGCCTGGCATATATGGGTTATGGGACCTAGATGGAGCAGGAGAGAGAGAGCACTGTTTGAGAATTAGGAAGGTCTGAGTTCAAATCTGTCACCTACTGTGTGACCCTTAGTGAGTCACTTAATCCATCTACCTCAGTTTATTCATCTGTAAACTTGCGAATGAAGATAACACCTACCTCTCAGGCTTGTTGTAAGGATAAATTATTTGCAAAGTATTTTACAAACCTTAAAGCACTATGTACATGAAAGCTATTATTTTCCTAGATATCTTTTTTTTTGTGCAACTTGGTTAACATTTTGTGGCTGGAGTTTGCTTTTTATTTTTTTTTCTTTTCTTGTTTGTTTGGATTTGGGGAGGTAAAGCATAAAAATCTGTTCCCTGAGAGCATGCATACTTCCCAAAGACTCTAGCCCTGGTACTAATTTAATTCTATTTGTATTTGTAATAAGATACTTTTAATTGGTTCTATTCTGAATGTTCATTGGAATACTATTCCAATTAGCCTCAGTTGTAAAGATCAGTGAAAAGGTGTCATGGCAACATATTATTTTCCATTTGATTCCATGCAAAAAAAATAGCATAGAGATAATATTCCCAGGGCAATCCTCTTATCCAGTTCACAATATTAAGAAGGACATGTGGGGAGTAAAGGCACCGGTAGCGTTCCCATTACCAGCAAATGTATGTTTAGAGAAAGACTTGTATTTAGTTAGACAAGTACTAAAACCTTCTGGAAAATCCAATCAGTTGTAATGAAATTTCTGTCAAAATCAGTGTATTCCCCTCAAAGATCATTCTACAGCTCCTCATTCCTTAAGGATCCAATCCCTCTTCCCCCCATTCTTACTCTCAGGCAGTGATTCATCATTACCTGACAAGTATGAACTCCTGACTCTGGCCTTTGATCACACTCTGGGTCCCAGCCTTCTTGAATCACATATGTTCCCTCTTTTATCTTCTGTGTTTCAAACAAACTAGACAATTCCCTACTTACAGTAAATACTTTGCTTTCTCCCACCTCCAATCTATTCCCTCAGTTTTCAAGTTGGTCTTTATAAAGCACAGGTCTGATGAAGTCATCACTCTATTTGATAAATTTTGGTGGCTCCCTATTACTTTAAGTCAAATATAAAATCCTCTGGCTCTCAAAGTCCTTCAAAACCTGGCCCCTTCCGACCTTATGCCTTATTCCTCAATAAGTATTCTGCAATTCAGTGGCACTGCCCTCCTTGTCATTCCTCACACAGAACCCTGTATATTTGAACTTGAAGCATTTTCAGTTGTTGCTTCTCATACCTGGGGTCCTCTTTTTTCTCATCTTTGTCTCCTTCCTTTGGTTTCCTTCAAGCCTCAGTAAAGCAAAGACTTTTTGCAGAAAGTAGAAATTTAGCTGAGACCTGAAGAAGAGCAAGGAGCTTCTTTTTGTTGTTTGGTCTTTCTTTGCATTCCCAGCACTTCTTAGCACAATGTCTGGCAAACTTTAGGTACTTAATACATGTAGTTAGGTATCTTTATTCCTTCAGTCCCTATATATCCCTTGGAATAGTTTCTTCCTCCCCATCTTTGTCTGTTGATTTCTCTCCCTTTCAAGGCCCGAGTGAAATGTTATTTCTTCAAGGAACCTTCCAAATGCTCCCCTCCCCCTACTACTCCAAATGAAAATGACTGTCTTCTTTGAAATCCAAATTACTTTTACTGGATCTCTTAACTCACACTCTCTTGCATTATAGGTCTTTGTATATTCATTCTCTGGTCTGCACTCCTACTTTTCCACTGCCATGCCCAATTATCTTATTACATTCTTGAGAGCAGAGCCATTTTTTGTATCCACAGTACCTGGTAGCATTTTATCTAAAGTATGTATTAATGAAAGTCTGCCTGTTGGCAGTCTCAGGAGCCTATCTCTGGAAAGACATGATGACATGTAATGGAAGGACTCCATCTTGATTTGGACCTCATGCAGACATTCAGTAACTGATTCTGATCTTCTACACACCTGGTGAAGAGATGGACTTTTGACTGACTGCTAAGCTATAAGTGGAGTATATTCAAAACAGTTCTAACTAAAACAAGTCTCTTTCTCTTTTCTTTCGGCTGTGAAGTGAGAAGGCAAGCACTGTTTTAAGAACTTGGTGGGTAGAGAGACCTCAGACCTCCACTACCAGGTCCTCTGTAATGTCGTCCATTAACACAGAGTTTATATCTTATTTTTGCTTCTATTGTGTCCCTTCTTCTTGGTTTTAGATGAAATAGTACATCAGTAAGCTCTGACTTTAGAAACTTTAAAGTTTGTAACAGCAAGCCCAAGAAATGCAGGAACTGGAAACCATATCATAATTTGAGGAAAGCTGTGTATAGATGAGGAGGAGTTGAGACAAGTTAAGCCCTGAAGTAGCAGAAACAAGGGTTCAGTCATCCATTCTAATGTTGTATTTGGAAATAAACTTGGTGGAACAAAAAGAATAATTCTACTATTCCCAGGGACTGAGATGAAATATGAAAAAATGGGAACTCTTCTCCCACCTCCATTTCAGCAGAAATGGTTTAATAATCCGGCACTTGCTATAGCTTCATGATAAATATCCCTTTGTATAAGATGATTGATATTAATTGATTAAATGAAATTGGAGTGCTAATCACAGATGACTAACCTTGCTGAGAACATACCCCAGTTAAGGCTTGAGCCAATGACATAAGAGAAGAATTAACTTGAACCAGGAGTGTCCTAAAGTTAGCTTGATACAACTCATAAGAGCCAATTGTTAAAATTTTAGCATATTTTCATGTTTAAATCAGCAAACCCTACAAATCAGGACTTTTTTATTGATTTTATAGATCTATATATTTTTATAGAAAATAGTGGAGAAAATGATAGTAATATAGATTAAATTCAAAAGTGGTTCATGTACACTTATTTTTGGAAAGCTGATTGTTAATTATTTTCCAGCACACTACTGTCCTGAACCCTCAAGGATTACCTCAGAATTTTGAAGGGGAGATTTATCCACAATCACTCCAGGTTAGTGTGTCTAAAGTCTCACTATAATGCTATTAATAAATATTTTTTGAAGTTGAATTGTAAAGAATCTGAAAAGAAAATGGTGAAACCATTATTTCTCTACCTCTTTCTCTACTTCCTCATATGACTGTCTCTACACTGGCCTTCTTAACTGTCTTTACAGTTTAGAATGAAATCTAAAAATTATTCTTTATGAAATTAATATATATATATTTGGAATTCCTCTCCTCCTGCAAGATTCTTTATTCTTGTCATTCTAGTCTTCTTATTGTTCCATCCCATAGGTATAATATATTTCTATTTAGGTCTCTTTGTCCAAGCTTATATTCCCACAATGGAATATGTAGCCTCAAAATTCATCTTTTTAATATGAATAAGGGAGAGACTGAGCCAGGAACATGTGAGTATGGATCTCACTTCAGACACTTACTAGCCATGGAATAGTAGGAATATCGTATAGTCTCTATATTCATAAAGTGCTAATAACTAATAATAATAATAGCACCAATATTACAGGGTTTTTGGAAGGATCCAATGAAAAAAATATATTTAAAGAATGCTTGAATTCAGTAATAATAAGAGAACTGCAATTCAAAACAACTTCAAGGAGGCACCTCACACCCTGCAAATTGGGAAAGATGACATATGATGGGAGTAATGAATGTAGAAGGGGTTTTGAAGATCTTATTTCCACTATCTCATCCTTTAGTAACATGGTCATGTGGAGTGAGGAAGATCAAGGGAAAAATCTCCCCCTCTGAGAAGGTGCTTCTCAGGTGAGGGCTATCTCCAGTTGTCCTGATCTATATCTTACCACTGGACTCAGATGGCTCTGGAGGAGTGAGTGAGGCTGGTGACTTTGCACAGCTGTCCCTCACTTAAATCTAATTCACTTGCAAGTCATGGCATTACATTCCTGATGTAATAGTCCTTCTCAGAAACAAAGGACAAGCAACAGCAACAGTTTCTCAGGTGCTTAGAATCATAAGCTACTGAATTTAGATTCTTCTCTCACTTGACCATCATCAGTTTGTTGGATTTTATAATATGCAGTATAAAAGTATAATTTGATCTTCACCAAGTCACAGGGTATTTACTATGTAGTGTCTTTGTTCTTTTTCTCGTGATCCCAAATCCCCATGTCTCCTTCAAATTAATTCAGCACTCATTCAAATATAGTTTACTTTTGATTGCTTGATTGAGTCAATACAGATGTGTGAGTCTTCTGTGATTAATTGGGGATGAAGAAACAGCCCTATTCAAACATTTTTTCCCCTGATCACCAATAGACAGTTTCAGAGACTAGCTATGATATACCTATATTAAGTAGTTTAAAGAATATCTAAATGTTTGAGTCTCCCTAAATCTAATTTTAAGGTGTCTTCAAGTCACATGATTTACTTTAGAAGTTTGAGTACAAATCCTGTACATTTCCAATGCAACCTTAAATATTTAAAAGTATGACCTTTATATTCCCAAAGTAATTTTTATTATACATAAGCATATTTGGCTACCCACAACTGCTTCTATCAGCATAGTTCACTGTTAGAATCCGATTAAAGTACAGTAATGTCTAATTTTAATCACAGTCACCACTGACAAAAGTTTATAAATTGGTATGAAATACTGACCTTTTTCTGGTTAACAATGGAATAAATAGATATTATGTTAAATCTAACATTTGATAGTTTTCAAAAGCTTCAAATTGACAGACATGAAATTATGTGTTTTCTTTTTTTCTTTTTTGTAGTTTGATTAAAGTATGTAATTATGGAATATGTTTTCCAGCAAAATAATAATAATGACCACTCACATTTCAATAATATTTCAAATTTCACATATTGTTTATCACACAACCCACTTGTAAGGTAAACTGTCATTATGTAATTTCCAGACTGAGGGCAGAGATACCGCAGACCTCCCCAGATGAGAAAGCTGAGCCTCATAGAAATTGTACAGCTCAAAAATAACTGAGTTCTGTAGTATTTGGGTCTCCTGATTCCAACTTCAGTCTTGAACTTGAACCATTACAGCACACTGTATCCCTTTGGAAAAGGGATAGATAGAATGCTGGGAGAATAGCATGGAAAAGTTGGATTCAAATCCCACTTCTGACAACTACCAGGTGTATAACCTTCATCAAGTCATTTAACTTTATAAGTCTCAATTTCCTCAGCTGTAAAACAGGAATAATTATATCTGTAGATTTGATCTCATAGGATTATTGTGAGACTCAAAAGGAGATAACCTATATGGCATTTTTGAAACTTTAAAGTGTGTTATAAAAGTCAGGTGTTTTTAAAAAATAATAAATAATAAGCATATCAGCTACCTGATTGAAAGAGATAATCTAAAATTCCAAAATACAGCTTTTTAAAACCCAGTTTCATACACCCTTGAATATTACCAACTACTTCAGTGATTATATCTGGAGTTTGGTATAGAAAAGCTCAAGTCAATACAAATGATGAAAGACCAGCTTGCTGTGGTGGATGAATTTACTCTCAGTAAAGATCAAATTATTGAAGATCTGGTGCAAGAAGAAGCCTATAAATATCTTGACAATCTGTAGTCAAGAAAGATTAGCCACATGGCAGTTAAACAAAAGTTGGTAAAAGCATTCAGCCTATGTGGAGAAAATACAAAAGACATCTTTTTCAGGCAACAGGATTAAGGTAATAAGTGTATTTCTGGTACCAATTATAAAAAATGCATTTTGTATTATAAACAAATCCACTTACAGGTTAAGGGGCGATTTAATGTAGCACTGGAATGGCCCTGATCATACACTTCTCTCAGCCCCGAACCACAATTAATTAAGGTCAGCATTCTATATAGATCCCAAACTTTGCAGAGTTTCGTCTACACAAAGCCTATCATATGCTTTATGATGGTTTACATGCTGATCACACACACACACACACAATGGCAAATAACACTTCTTTTATAGTAATAAAAGGAAGCACTTATCTAATGTTTTAAGGTTTGTAAACAGCTTTAAAAATGATATCTCATTTTATTTTCATAACAACCTTGGGAGGTAGGTGCTATTATTGGCTTCATTTTATAGATGAAGATCCCGGGGCAGACAGAGATCAAGCTACTTGCCTAGAATCACAGAGCTACTGCTTGAGGTTAAATTTGAACTCAGGTCTTCCTGACTCCAGTCCAGATCTCTAGCCATACAGCTATTTAGCTGTGAAAGGTCTATGATTTTATCATATGTATAATGAGGAATTCGTGAAGCAAATTCTGTTGAAGGATGATAGTTGGTGGTGGTGGCTGAGGGGCAGGCAGTTTGTGGGTGTGGGTCATGATGTTGGGGCTGAAAATCCAGCTAGTTTCTCACTGGAGTTGAGGATAGGGAAGATGGGACCTCAGAGAGGGGCACTATACCAATAGTATATTGATGCTTTGGGCTCTGGGACAATCACACTATGACAGGGGGAGTCAGGCAGAAAGTAATGAGGAAAATCCAGGTTGTCACAAAACAGAAGCTCTCTCCAGATATCAGCATGCTGGGAAAAGCTGTACTTGTCTGTGGTAGTTATGGCTCTGGATTCCTTTGGTACACACACTCTCAATACTAATGAAGATTGATGCATTTTCATGCTCAACTAGGTTGTTTATTAAGTTTCTGTGATCATGAATTCATTAGTTGATGGACCAGTATACTGATAGCTGGTCTCCTGGAATTCGCTTAGACTAGTATTCATGGGACACGTGTGCAGTTTGTTGTTGGGACCAGGTTAGAAGTCAGGTCAGTTTGTTTAGCCTGGAGAATCTTATGCTCCATTGCAACTAAATATGGTGACAAACAGAATAAGAACTTTAGTGAAGGAATAATAAGAAGAATAACCACCAGAGCAGTAATGTATAGAAATAATAGTTCTGTTACACCATAGAGATGTATATACTATGTATATATGTAATCACACATGCATAATTATGCACACACATGTATGTAGGAATGATACACATTTGTATATGCATAATGCACTTACATATAGTATGTATATATATATATATATATATGTGTATACACACACTGGGGCAACTAGGTGGCACAGTGGTTAGCACGCTATGCTTGGAAGCAGGAAGACATCTTCCTGAGTTCAACCTGGCCTCAGACACTTATTAGTTATGTGACAAACAGGGTTAAGTAACTTGCCCAAGTGTGACTAATAGAGCTAGTTAGTGTCTGAGGCCATATTTGAATTCAGGGAAAATTAATCTTTTTGACTCTGGGCCCAGAACTCTATCCACTGTGCCACCTAACTTTCCTGGTTTCAGAAGACCTGAGTTAAAATCTAGGCTCAAACACTTACTAGCTGTGTGACCCTGGACAGGTCACTTAACCCTGCTTGCCTCAGTTTGATCATCTGTGAAATGTGAAAGAGAAGGAAAAGGAAAGCCACTCCAGTATCTTTACCAAGAAAACCCCAAATAAAGTCACAAAGAGTCAGACAACTTAAACAGTTCAACTACTACAACAACAATATATGTATACAAATATATACATATATGTAAAAATACATGATTTCCACAACCTTTTGAAATGATAAGAGGTTTATTAAGGGACTTGCCTGGATTCATATTGGGAAATAAGCATCTATAGGAAATATTCAAATTTCTGAAGTTCCAAATCCTATGTTTTATCTTCTCTGTCAGGCTGCCTTTAAAACATGTAAGAGTCAGAGACAAAAAGGGGGTTTGCTTTATCTACCCAGGCAACTTTAGCTAATATAATGTAGCTACAACATCATCCAATGTATGAGCAAAGATAGACAAATTGTTGGGGTATTGAAGGGGCAATTAAGAATGCATTGATTAAACTAAAATTATAATAAACATGGAGGGAATATTGATTGAGAACATGTTCATAAGAATCTTCCCTGACTGAAAACTAACTGAACACATAACAGTGGAGTAAATGACTTTAGAGGTTGTAGGTTATTCAGAATAATATTTTTTAAGATTGTGTACTACTTATCTACCTTGAAAGTAGATTGATAAGAAATGAATAGATGTAATACAAACTTAAGTTCGGTTTAGAATATAATTTTGAGAAGCTATACTGGAATAGGGGCATAATTAAAAAACAAACACCAAATCCAGGACAATAGAATAAACATTCTATCACATATGAAACAGTGGGACTTATTAATAAACTATCCTTAGTAAACACATAATATTTGACAGACAACATGAACAAGCGTAGGGCTGCACAATAAGGTAGGAAGGATAAAGTAGCTAAAACAAATGTAGAAACTGAAGAATTTTTTATAGGCAGTAATAATCATGAGGCATAGAGTTGACTCACATATGCAAATTAGACATTATATGAAACTGGCATCCTGTAAATTTTAGCACCAGATATAACTAGAATCAATACAGATGTATTTCCAGCCACATGCAACCAGATTTCCACCCCATCAAGAAATATTTCTAATATACTTGTCCAGTGGGTACCATAACTTTGTATTAATTTTATATCAGTCTCCCTAGGCCTTAAAATTATTGTTAATATTAATATGGATTTTAAAATACTGCTTAATATTTTATTTTATTCCATTCTCCCAAAAATGAATTATTAAAAACATTTAAAGATATAAATTGGTTTATTTTATCAAAATAAAAGCAACAGAAATGTATTTCACTGTGTTCATCACATCTAGAGGGTCTTATTCTCTTTTGCAAGGTGTAAATCATATTTTAAGAGGACTGTTGAGGGACAGCTAGATGGCACAGTGAATAGAGGACTGACCTTCAATTCAAGAGGACCTTAGTTAAATCCAACCTCAGACATTTTATAGCTGTGTGACCCTTGGCAAGTTACTGAACCAATGGGGGGGAAGGGCAAGAGAGGGCGAGAAAGATGGGGGGGAGGAGAGAAAGAGACAAACAGACAGACATCTCTCTTTAATAGAGAGAGAGAGACAGAGAGACACAGAGAGAGAGAGACAGAGAGACACAGAGAGGGAGAGACAGAGAGACAGAGACAGAGAGCCAGAGACAGAGATAGAGAGAGAAAGAGAGAGACAGAGAGACAGAAACAGAGAGAGACAGAGACAGAGAGAGATCACTGGCAAATTTGAGAAAAGATAAATGGAGGGGTGTAGCCTGATATTTGAAGGGCTTCAGGTGATAGATTTGAATGAGGTCCAATAAGTAGAAGTTGTAAGAAAATAAATTTTATTAATCACAAGGAAAAAAACCAACATTTCAACTAACCATCAATACCCTAGACTACCTCAAAATGTTTGACCTCAAACAAAAAGTTGCTGTGGTTTTCAAGAAAGACAAAACCATGTTTATCTATTAGTAATAGTGTAAAAGAGATTCCTGAATTCAGGTAGAAAAACTTAACTAGATGGTGTTAAGTTTCCTTCAAAGGCTAAGATGTCACAACTATGGAACTACATTTTTAAAGAAGTCTCAACAAGAAAAATCTTACTTTTTTAAAATGGGTATTAAAAAGATAATAAATAATAATAAATAAATAATAAAGTAGAAATAGATTTTAAGAACCAGATCAAGATATTGGTATAAAGTGTGATGGTATAAAGTATTTCTGTCCAATAATTGGAATGGAAAAAGCAACATGGAATAGTGGGTACAGAGCCAATAAGACTCTGGTTGAAGGCTTTCTTCTGATATAAATTGTATGACTCTGGACAAAGCAGTTAAAGTAAGGGACCCCAAAAGGGTTTTAAAATTTCAAGTTGTGGAACAGGTGCTGATCTACATATTTAGAGGGACTTTCCTCATCTGGAGTCTCCCATATAAATGAAATCACAAGAGCAGTGAAAAACAATTGAGTGGAGTATATGAAGGAAAGTAGACTGTAGCATTTTATTGGAGTTAGATTATGGAGGGCTTAATCTTGGATTTTACCAGGATGAAGAGTTTATACTTAATAAATTACAAATAAAATGTGTCACTAAGGATAGCAAAAAAAAAAAAAAACTAAGTTGATAATTAGGTTGCATAAGGAGAAATGCCATTCAGAATGATGGAGGCAATTGTCCCACTGTTTTCAGCTCTGGTCAGAGCACATGTGAAGTAGTACTTCATTCCCGGTATGATATTTTAGAAGGGATATTTGAATGAAACAAATTGGAGAAGGGCAAGTAGAACAGTGAGGGGACAAGAGACAATGAAGGAAAGAGAAATATTATTTTGGAGAAGAAAAAAAACAATCACTGGGGCAAGATAGCTGTCTTCAAATATTTGAAAGACTATCATATGAAAAGAAGAATAGTTGTTATGCTTCACCACATGGGACATAATTAATAATAGAAAATGATTCAAAGTTGCAAAGGTCTGGGTTTAAACTAGATATAAAGAATATTTCCTGACAACTACTTTTGTCTAAAAGTAGACAAATTGTGCTGCATTGGGAAGTTACCTATCAGTGATGACCATGAATGTATGAGTGAATGAATGAATGAAATAACATTTATTAGATGCTTACCATGTGCCAGGCACTGTGCTAAGTACAAGGGATACAAATAAAAAAAGAAAAAAACCCAAACACTCACACATCCATATGGATATGGATATCTATCTATAGTTTGCTTTCAAGAAACTTACAATTTAACTATAGAAGACAACCAAGATAAAGAAATGGATCAAGGAGTGGTGTTTTGGATTCAAAAGTCCCAGGAATCTGGAGTGGAGTTACAGGGCAATTGATTGACATGTTCCTTCTAGTAATAATGGTGTAGTTTTTATTGATCTTCCCAGATTTACAAGTGTAAGGGGAAAGGATGATATTGAGACAGGGGAATGGTATGTAGATTGCTCCAACAACAGTTTGGGTCTGAGTTGGGCTAGTTATGGAGAATTCTCTTTAATCCGGGACATAGGGTCTAAGGGTGGGAACTCAAGAGGCTGGTTGGAGTGGAGGAAGCATGGCATGGTTATGGTCTGAAATGGAAGCTAAATGAACAGTTGTTAGGAATGTTATGCAGGGGATACCATTGTAGGGATAGTGAGGGCTATCTTCCCACATTCATTGTGTGGCTCCAAAGAAGGCAAATAAACACTTCTATTCTCCTCTCTCCACTACCCTTCTCCACAAGAGAATTTAATTCCTGCCAGGAGCGGAAACAAGAGATTGAGACCATAAGTTTGGCTACTCTGCTCTGTTCAGAGAGGGGGGCTGGTGCTGGGTTAGATTTATATCTCTCTGATCCCTTAAATGTTATTTGTCTGGGGGATGTGATTTTTTTGGTTCAGTCTAACTTCTTATTGCGGTTTCTTTCATGAAGAAAGGAGTAGGAAAACCCCCAATTTTCATACCCAAGGCTTTTTCCCTTTCCCATCAAATACCAGTTCTACAATTAACATAATACTTAGCCAAGAAATCCATTTATCCAAAAAGGTAGAAAAATAAAAGTCCCCTGAAGTTTCCAGTATAGCAAACCGCAAATAGGGATGCGATGGAGACTGCCAATTCCTCTCATGTCAGGTTCTTCCCAGAGTCTTTTCCTTCAACAACCTGAAGTGAGGTTGGCATCTTCCATCTTGTTTCTCTGAGCTGGAAATCAGAAGCAACCAAAGTCACTGCAGAACCTGAAGAGGCTGAAAAGACTTGAAAAGCTCTCCTCTATGCCACTGTCACTAACACTGCCTCAACCCTCACAAAGGTGTGAAGCATTGATCTCCACCGATGGGAGTCTTATACCAATGGCCTTTGGGGCTAGGGTACACAGGTGTAGATATCTAAAATTAAATGCCCCTTTTTAGGTCTAAAATACTGTGATTCTCTTGGCTTAGACAACAACAGGGCAAATCATGAATAGCTGAAATAATAATGCACTTTTGTAAGGCAATTTGATATTTATAAAGCACTTTCTTCTTAATAATCCTAGTAAGAGTATTTGTAGTTTCATTTTACAGATGAAGAAACTGAGTCTCAGATCAAAGCATTTTCTCATACAGAGTTAATATATGGCAGCAGTTTCATTTTACAGATGAAGAAACTGAATCTCAGATCAAAGCATTTTCTCATACAGAGTTAATATATGGCACCAGTTACTGTGATTCCAAGTCCATTGTTCTTTAGACTATATGACCTGACTCCCCCAAAGTCTGTAAAGAAAATGCTTGTGCTATAGAAATGCATGCCCCTAGGTTTCAGAGTTTTGGAGGTCAGCTTCTGGGGCATTCTTCACTGCAATCATAAACCCATAGAAACAAACACATTCAAGAAATGCCTTGCTACACTGTGTGCGCTCCAAAAAATCTCATGTTCCAAAAGATGAGTCTGACTGTGTCAAGTAAACTTTGAAGTTTATCCCTTCTGAGAAATGCTTTTATCTTTTAAAATATCAGACACATGAGAGATGTGACTCATGTTTCCCTTCTTACATGTAGAAGCTTCATCGAGAGAAAGATTATATCTCTCTCAAGCTGTGAGACATTTTAAATTAGTGATTGTCATACTTTCCACCTATGCAAAAGACAGGACACTGACATGGTACGTAATCCATTCACTCTTCATTTCTCATGAAGACAGATAAAGCCACAAAGCAACTTAACAAAGAGCCCTTCCATGACAGAGGTAGACAGAGTGAGGACACCTGTCTTCCATTCGCTATCATTAGGTGGGTGTGGGTTCAGAGGAAGCCAATCAACTTTTGACAGCCTGGCTATAGCTTCCCATAGGTCTTGGATCTAGGTTGTTTACCATTCATGTGATAGCAACTTTAGATAGGAAAACTGCTGGATTGATTTGAGACTTAGATGATGAAAAGTCTATAAACTGAGGAGTTTTTTTTAAAACCTTTTTTTTTGGAAGGTGCAAGCTAATTTTGCTTGTTCTATAATACTTTATTACCAATATTCATAAGCTAGGCAGGGTGAAATCAGCAGGAAGTGTGGCTTCAATTACTTCTCCCATGCTGGCAGGAGAATGGAATTGATGATTTAATAGATCATTCTCAACTCTAATATCTATGATTCTAAGGGTGGGGGCAAAAGGGGTTTCTCAGCATTTTGTTTTGCACACATCCTTGCCAAGAAAAACAACCAAACTGACTTTTGGAGAATTCCATCTTCAAACTCCTGGGATGTTTCCATATTTCCTGTGGCTGAGAATCTATCCCAAGTTTGCCAATGCTATTTCTAGCAGAAATTGGAAAGTTTGCTAGAGACTTTATTATGGATGAAACTCAAGAACATGCAGTTTCGATTTGTTCAGCTTAATGGACTGACATTTTTAGCACCTTAGCTATACTTTAATCAGGTTAGAGATCATCTCCCTGCTTGGAGAATAATGGAATTAATATATGTTAATCTCATTATATTTTATGTGAACAATTAAAATATTATTTAGTGTCCTTGTATTATTAACTGCCAAACAGACAGAAATGCCTAGTGCTCTAGAAAGAACTCTCACTTATGTGTGCTTTTTAATTCAACACACATTTAATTATATATATATATATATAAAGCATATTATATATATGTGTATATATATATGCATGTATATCTTGAGTCCACTTTCACAAATATTCAATATTTTTCAAGCCCACTTAGTTGCTGGCAAACAGCTTGTCTTCTATTAATCAAAACATTGACCTCAAGGCAGCACCTGGGAAGATGTTTCAAATGGTGTGGATATTCCTCAAACTGCTACTTTTCTCTTTGTACTGACTCCTTTGTATTTCATGTCCATTATTATTGTTTATTATTATTCTCAAATCTATATATACAGGTCTGATCTTTGAGCTTCAATCTTCATCTGTAGCTATCCGTTGGACACCTACACTTGCCTAGGTCTTCTTCACTCAATCCACTAGCACCTTAAATTCAAATTACTCCACATTTAGAGTATCATCTCCTTCCTACCTCATGCATCCATACTTGTATATCTTGCAACTCTTTCACTTTTCATTATGATACCATTATCCGGCCAGTAACCCAGGCTCAACAATCTAAGCGTATTTTTTTTGACACTTCCATTTTTCTCTTTTCCCAATCTAATGAGCCTCCAAGTCCAGTCAAGTCAAAAAGTATTTATTAAGTACCTCCTATGTGTCAGGCCTTATGGTAAGCATTGCGGATACAGAGGAAAGCAAAAGCAGGTTCTAACCTCAAGGAGCTTATAATCAACTCAATACAATCCAGCCAGCATGTATGAAGCGCTTATTATTTGCAAGGCACAAATTGGTTGGATATAGGGCTGCCTTTGGAGTTTGGAAGGCTTGGGTTTGAATTACTCGTTCTTATAAATGTAAATTGTGGGATTATGGCCAAGGCATTTAACCTTTGTGAGCATCAGTGCTTTTCTAATAAAATGAATTATAGATGTGTTTTCAATGTAGAGAGTATTTACTATATTATTCCACTCTTCACCCACCCTCATCACTAAAAACAGAAGATAATGTGCTATTTGTTAAGGTGCCCAGGTCATGGTTTCATGTCCAGTGAATGTTCAGACCTCAAAGGCTTAGAAAAACTATTTAAATAAAAACACACAAAAGCCTTAAGGGACATGGCAATCCACAGTCCAGGACAGTAAAAGCAGGTAAAAGTCACTGCTTCCCTGGGGTCTCAAAGAGTTTTTTAGCCAAAATCCTAGAATTATTTTTATGGTCTCCTTGTTCCACAGATGTATTCCAGATTAATCTGCTTGAGGGCAGAGTTAACTCAAACAGTCTCAGATGTTCTTCACAGAGTCTTGGCTTACAATGGTTATGGTTGGTACTGTCAGACCATGAGGGTTAACTCACATCTAGGAGGCACAAAGGATGCAATAGTATGCAATAGTAATGAAATTTGAAGATCCCTTTGTATTGCCAAGCTGACAGGTACTTAGCACCTAGTTTCAAATTAAGCCTCTGTAAAGAAACAGGAGGTATGCACCCCTGTTGCTGATGTCATAGGAAGGGGCTGAACAGGGAGGAGCTAATACCTATCAGAGGAGCCCAAGCTGGGCAGTCAGAACTTCTTGGGATAAGCATCGTGGAAGCAGGGCAGCAGCTGCTGGGGAGAGAGAGAAAGAATTTCTCTCAGTGAGCATCTGGAGGCTGGGATGCTACTGCTGGTCTGAACTGAGAATTGAGAAGAACTGAGAAGAGAGAGAACTGAGAACTGACACAGAATTTAGACTTGTGGTGGCAAGTCTTCCAAAGGCCAGCTGGAGTTGCCAAAGACTGAGGAAGAAAGACTGCAGTGCTGGTATTTTGTACAAATGTTGTGGCTTTGTTAATATGAATGAATGTTATTGTGGCTTTGTTAAGCCTTGTCTTCCCAGGAACAGAGACTGTGAAGGATTTGAGATGGACTGAACACTTTGAGCTTCAGTGAGGAACTGCACAGAGAGCTGGACAAGGAGCTGGGAGCTGTCTACCTTTGAACCCAGGTGACAGTTTGGTGGATTCAGGTAGGAGCTACCTGCTTCAAGTCAAGATGAAAAGACCTCTCTGAGGATACTGAGTAGTGACTGATAAAATTGTCTGAGTGGTGACTTATGAAATAGGGTACTGAGTAGTGACTGATGAAATTATGATTTACTTGTGATGTAGGGGTGGATGGCTTTTGCACTTTCCACTACCCCTTAAGAGGGTACTGAATAGTGACTGATGAAAGTGTAATTTAATTGTACCCCATGGGTGGAGGGCTTTGACTTTTGTACTTTGTGTCCCTTAAGGAGGCAAGCTTCTAAATGCTCACTGAGAGAAATTCTCTCTCTCTCTCTTTCCCCATGACTGTCCAGCTTGTGCTCTTCATTATATAGGTATTAGCTCCTCCCTGTTCAGCCCCTTCCTGTGACATCAGCAACAGGGGTTCATACCTCCTGTTTCTTTACAGAGGCTTAATTTGAAACTAGGTGCTAAGTACCTGTCAGCTTAGCAATACAAAGGGATCTTCAAATTTCATTACTATAACAGAGCACTAGACCTGGAATCAGAAAGATATGAGTTCAAATTCAGTCTCAGACACTTACCATGTGATACTGGGCAAGTTACTTAACCTCTGTCTCCATCAGTATCTTCAATTCTACAATGGAGATTATAACAGCACCTATCTCCCAGGGTTGTTGAGGATGAAATGAGATAATATTTATAATATTCTTCATGCCATGACTGGCAGATAGTATGTGCTATACAAATACATATTCCTTTCCCTTATTACATTCAAGCCTCCCCCAAGTGCCAGTATTACCCATCCCCAAACCACAGGGATACAGAGAAAAAACAGATTCCATCTTCAAGGAATTGACATTTTTCTAAATGGATACATTTATGCAGATCAGATCATGCCAGTCCATTTAAACATCCCAACAAGGAAGATATCTTAGGATTATCAGAAACATTGAGGGACCCTAGCTGGGACTATTGGGGTTAGGGCACTGTGCCACATCCTGTTATGTACCAATGAATGGTGCTTGATCAGGTTCAATTCCAAAGAGCCTGGCCTCAAATGAAGGGCAAGAAGCTCTCTTTTTTTACACTTTTGGGACATTGTTTCCCATCCTAGCATCCTTGGATATGATTTTAGCTATGGCTCAAGTCTTGGGTCTCTCCAAAAAGAGGGAATGAAAAGGCATTCTATGTACGATATGAGACAGGCCATGAACTCCTACACAAAAAAAAAGAATCCTAAAGGGGTGGCTAGGTGGCACAGTGAATATAGCACTGGCCCTGGAGTCAGGAGGACCTGAGTTCAAATCTGGCCTCAGATACTTAACACTCACTAACCCCAAGGTCACTTGACTTGACTTGACAAGTCACTTAACTCCAACTGCCCTGACTTCCCCCACTCCAAAAAGCAAGAAAAAAAACTTAAATACAGGGTACTAACAATCTCCTCACACTTGGAAAACAACCAAAACAAAACAAACAAAATAACTTAAGCTAGAATTTAGTCATTTAACTTATAACTTCAAAACTTGCTGGGACACTGATATTCAAATTTCATCAGAACCTAAAGCAGTTTTCAGGATGGCTAATTAAACATTTTTCATATCTAGGCACTACACCAGCTAAACTACTCCTGCTGAAAGAATGGCCAGGCTAGTGCCATCCCTAGGAGGTTGGCATCTCCATTACAAAAACATTCCTTGGTACCAGTTCATTCCTGTTGCTGCTTCTGCAGCCAGTCACTCCTCCATTGGACCCAAGACCCTTGGACCTCTAAAATTTATGAGGTTGCCCTCTCACTTGGACACCTTCATCTCAAGAATTGTGTTTGATCATCTATTTAGGAACAGAATACCAAGGCAGAAAATATGGACAGGGGTTTAGATGTAAGGTCTAGTTGAGCTTGTGCTCCACTAATGAAGTAGGTTACAAAGTCTTACCCATACCTCCACTTTCTTCCATAGGTAGGACAAAACAAAGGGAGCATTAGTCGCTATATTAGAGAGTAGCAGCCAAAAGGGCCATGCTGGAAGCTGCCTGTTCTTTTTCCAGATGTGATTCTCTGCCTCCCTGCTGCTGTCATGAAGAAGGAGGGAATGACCAAGAGGACACACAGGATTTATCTCTTTATCCCAAGACATAAAGTCCTTTCAACACTTCCTAACATGGCTGTACAAATGTTCCAAAATACTCACATGAACTCTAGAAAGAGGAATGTAAACTCAGCCTGTTCCATAGTATGGGGAGGCAGGTCAGGGGGAGGCTAAAAATGGTCTCTGCTGTGTTGATTATATCACTTTCTTGTTCAAAAATCTTCAATGATTCTCTTTTGTCTGTAGGATGAAATACAAATTCCTAATCTGGCATTGCAAAGTAATTGGAGCTATCAATAAATTTAGAGAGCATTCTATCTAACCTCCATATCTTACAGTTTAGGAAATTAAGGCATAAAGAGATTATGACTCGCTTAAGTTCACATTTATAGCAGGTTCAGTTGTGTCACATTTTTCCCTTAAGGTCCTAGGGTCCTCTGAGATATTGGAGTACCTTTTCTCTACTGTCATTGGCTTAAACATCCACAAATCACTAAAATTGTGGGAAATAAGTGAACCACCCTGACTCCATCATGTGACTCAATTCTGGATCTAGCTCAGTTATGCTACTATTTAAATTATTAGGTCTGGTCCAATTTCTGTCTTGTGACAAATCTTTATTCAGTTATGGGAACTGTGAGAAGACTTTATTGAATTGCTTGAACCTAATCCAGTGTGTGTGGGAAGTGGGACCACCTCTCCCTGTTGCTTGGAGACTCTTAACTTAGGACCAAGGTTATGTTGACTGGATACCTATTCAGATCTGAATATTGATGCAAGAAGTTTTCTCATAATTATACATCTCAAACAACCCTTATGTTTTATGTGAAATCTGGCCCTGTACTGGTCAATCAGTTACTTTTTTCTTGTTCCTTTAATTGAATACAGACTCTTGGATGAGGGAGGGGGACACCTCTTTTTCTGATTTCAGGGAATTGTATCTGTTCTCTTTTCCCTTCTCACTAAACTCAGAAAACTTCTATTCTTTCCTACAGTTAGAAATCAAATTACCTAATTTTGTATCCTGATTTGTATCCTGCTAATTGTTTTCTTTTAATACATAAAATTCTGTTTCCCCCTGTATTTTGTGACTACTAGAAAGCTGAAATGCTTGGAAGCTCAAACCCTTATGCCATCAGTCATTTCAGATTTCACTCATCACACAGATGTATTCCCCCAAGTTTTAGGAACCCAGTGATTTGCAACCTAATTTCATTTAATCATTTAATATCAGGTAGCTTTTACAAAGGAATATGTACTTCCAAAACATAACAAATATAAATATAAAGCATTTATCATCCAAGGCTTACTAAGAATAATCCTCCTTCCTTAAACTTGGTCATTTGGTTGGTGGTGGAAAATTGGGCTCAGAACTTAATTCAGTTCCTACATGGAATTATTCACACCAGGTTCACTTCTAGATGTGTCAAAAATGTCAGCTGAATCCTTCTCCTACCCTAGAGTTCTAAAAGTTCCTCCTGAAGACCTTTCCTTGCTCCCCAGGGTCTTGATGCTGTGTAGGGTGGATCCTTATTCCAAATTATCTTTGACTCACTCTCTGAAAGTTGGAGACGTTACTCACTTCATAGGATTCCATGAGTTAAGTAGTAACCACAATCCTCCAGAAGTAAATTAGGCAGATACTGTAGCTGATATTGATAGGAATCTTATGAATAACCACTGTATCGTTAACCAAAGAGCCTCCTCTCCAACATGATTGATTAACATCAACCAGAACAAGTGACATAATATCTAGGTTACAGAATGTCTACATGTGTTCCAAAATCTATCTCTTTAATGTGCTTTTCTTACGGGTTATAATTCTCCAGAAGCAGTTCTCCAGAATCCTCAACATGAGAGTTGCCATCTTATTAATAAAAATAACAGGTGGCATTTATATAATGTTTTAAATTTATCAAAGCACTTTATCTGCTTACAACAACACTGGGATACGCTTTTAAAAATTATTATATTTTATTATAATATTTTACAGATGGGGAAACTGAGGCCAACAAAAGATTTTAAGTGACTTGTCCAAGGTCATACAACTAGGAAGTGTCTGAGACTGGACTTGGAACTTAGGTCTTTCTGCCTCTAGGCTCAACTGTCTCTATCTACTGCCACCTAGCTGCTGAGGAGTGTATGAGTTTTTCAAGGAGGACTGTCTCTTCCGGAATGAGGGCTTACTGAGCCCTTTTCAGGGCTTCTCATTCACCTTGGTATTTACCTTACACTCAATTTGCACAAGTGGCTCTGAGAAGTTGTATACACTATGCCACACCCAAGTAAACTGTCTTTGCAATAAGGCTAAACAAGGTGGAGGGTATCCAATGGGTCTCAAACCTATTGGTGAGTTAAGGAGGTGTCTACCACAATCATGTGAAGACTTCCCTGAGATGTATAGGCAGATGAGAATAATATATTCCAATGAGCATGAAGGAAGCTGAATCAGGTGCTGTGGAACACTTAGAGCTTGGTCAGACATTGACAATACCAAGATCATCTACTGCATCCCTGATCATTACCAGTCATCTTGACTTTTGTCCTGCCATTCATTGAACTTCAATAACTCTGGAAGAGAGAGTGAGGCTGATGCCTTTGTACAGCTCTGCCTCACTTACATCCAATTCATGCAAGAGTTAAGACATCAACCTGTAATGTCACTGATCCTCTTTGAAAAGGAAGGACAAACAATAATAGCTGATGAATGAAATCAGTTGTTTTGTTTTTGTTTCCCACTCCTATTCTAAATAGGTATTCTTGTTCAAATATGACTTGTATGGGCTTTCTTTTCTTTATAGATAATTTTCCTTTAAGGAAGGGTAACATTTGCAAATACATTTTATGTGTAGACAATTTTTTTTCTGGAATTTCCATCTTTCTTTAGCAAGCAAGGGAAGAAAACAGAAAAATAGGAAAGCAAAGAATGGAGGAGTGAAGTGATAAAGCACATTTCCCCAGGCATTTTCAAGGCACACAACAATTCAATTCTTACAGAATCTTCTTTAGCCTTTTCCCCCATCCTTTGTCATCACAATCGTGATTTCTTTCCTTTCAAATTAAAGCAATCTAAATATTCTAATATTATTTTGGAGTCATGCTTCTGTGAATGTTTCCAGAGATTATATTCACTTAAATAATTCTTGTAGTCACAACAAGAGCAAAGTGAACCACTACTAGCCAATAATGTTTTATTAATATCAAGAAGGGATAAGTTGACATACTATCTACTATTGAATTGATATATAGTTTCAAGGTGTCCTGGAAAGGCCATTGGACAGTGTCAGAACATCTGAACTTGTAGTCTCCACTCTGCCTCAATAAGCTCCACGACCTTGGACAAGTTACTTAGCATTTATGGCTTTCACTTTCTTCACAAAATAAGGGAATTAGAATGGATGATCTCTAAGGTCATTTCCTGCTCTAATATTTGGTGAAGTGTTCATTTGATTTTTATTTGGAGGATACTGATACAGAATTTGCAATGTTTTTGTTTTGATTTCAAATTGATTTTTCTTACAGCTTTCTTAAATTTCTCATGTAGTGAGGCTCCACATGTTGTCAAGGTCTGTTTATTCACATATAGGATAGAGCTGTCTTTGTGTGGTCTGAAGGGAGGCAGAATATGTAATTTCTTCTCCCTCCACCCTTCTCCAAGGGATACTTTAATTCCTTGCAGAAGGGTAAGCAGGGATTTAGGGTCAGAGACAATTCTGCTTTCCTCAAAGAGAAACTTTTATCTATTTGTTCCCTAAAGTATTGTTAGTCTGGGAAACATGATCATTTTCAAGCTAATTTTTGATTGTTGTTTCTTTATTGGTGGGGAGTAGGATCCCAAGCTTTATATTCAAGCCTTTATCATTTTCTCTCCATTCAACAATGGATGTACATAGAACACAGACAAGAAACCCATTTATCCAAATTGGTAGCAAAATAGAGATCAGAGAAGGTATACATAAGAGAATATGTACAATATAATACAACACAAAGGAGCTCTCCATTTGGGAGCAAGGTAAGTCAGCTCAACTGAGAAAGAGTCCGAAACCTTGCTCAAGAAGAAATTCCCTAAAGTGTGTAAGATAGCAAGCTGGGGACATGACAATGACTGCCAGCTCCTCTAATGTCTTCCCAAAGTCTTTTTCTTCAACAGCCTGAAAAGGGATTGGCCTCTTCCTTCCTCCTTCTTGAAAATAAAAGCCAGAAGCTGCTGAGGCAACTGAAGGGCCAGAAGTGCCATGCTTGAAGAAGACTGAAAAGGCCTCAAACTCTCTATCTCTCCAATTCCACCTTACCCATCACACAGGGCAGGATATTGATCTCTACTATTGAGGAGAAAGTCCTATACAAATGGGCTTAGGATTGATCTTGATACAAGGTGTTTGTCTGTTTTCTTCTCTACAGATGTTTTGGGCATGGGAGTGTTTGCAGGAATAAAAATCATAACAATACTCCATAGACATATATATATATACATATATATATAATATACTATAACTATGATTTTATTGGTAGACGGAGCTGCCAGTAGAGAAACTTCACCTGTCAATGAAGTGGATAGTTGAACTAGAGCACTAAGGCTTAGAGACTTGCTTCTATTCATATAGCAAATATATATAAGAAACAAGACTTGAATCCATCTTCCTGAATCCAAGGCCAGCAACTATGTTGCCTCTTTATAGTCCTTACGCTTTTTTAAAAATAAAGATATTATAAGTTAAATTGATATTTTTGTTTCTAATTTAAATACCAAGCAATATGAACATTTCTCTATACAAAGTGGATTGGGAAAAGTGAATTGTACATGAAAATTCCAATCTCAATTGCATACACTTTGCATTTCCTTTGAAATATAAAATAAATTCAGCATATAACTTTGTTTTTCTTTAAAATTTCTTTAGAATTTTATTTTTTTCTCAGTTACATGTAAAAGTAATTTTTACATCTATTTTTAAAACTTTGAGTTCCAAATTCTCTTCCTTCCTCCCTCCCTACCCCACCTCATCAAGAAGGCAAGCAAATCAATATAGGTTATATGTGTGTTGTCATGCAAAAAATTTCCATGTTAGTCATGTTGCGAAAGAAAATATAGACGAACAATAACAAACCTCAAGAAAAATAAAGTTAAAAAATGCTTCCATCTATATTGATACACCATCAGTTATTTCTTTGGGGGTATATTTTTTGTTCTTCATTTTTTTCATAAGTCCTTTAGTGATATCTTGGATCATTGTATTACTGATTTTAGCTAAGTCATTCAACAGCTGATTATCTTGCAATACTGCTATTACTTTATTCACAGTACATTTCACTTTGCATCAGCTCATGTAAGTCTTTCCAGGTTTTTCTGAGAGCATCCTGCTCATTGTTTCTTTTCTTTTCTTTTTTTTTTAAGCAATTGGGGTTAAGTAACTTGCTCAAGGTTACTTTCTGGGTGTGATGCTAAGTGTCTGAGCCTGGATTCGATCCCAGGTCATCCTGACTCTGAGGCCAGTGCTCCTACTGTGCCACCTGGCCACCCTTAAGCAATTGGGATTAAATAACTTGCTCAAGATTACACGGCAAGGTGTTTCTGGGTGGGTGCTAAGTGTCTGAGCCCAGATTCAATCCCAGGTCATCCCAACTCTGGGGCCAGTGCTCTTACTCATTGTGCTACCTGGCCACCCCTTGCTCATCATTTCTAATAGCACAATACTATTCCATGATAATCAGATACCACAATTTGTTCAGTCATTCCCAATTGATGGACATCCCCTTAATTTTTAATTATTTGCCACCAGAAAAGAGATTCTATAGTTTTGTACATATAGGTCCTTTTTTTATATCTCCTTTGGGATACTGACCTAGTAGTGGTATTGCTAGCTGAAAATGTATGCATAGTTTTATAGCCCATTGGATGCAGTTCCAAGTTGCTCTATAGAATAGTTGAATCAATTCACAACTCCAACAATAGTGCATTTTGTTTTATTTTTCACACATCCCTTCTACCATTTATCATTTTCTTTTTCTGTCCTATTAGCCAATCTAATAGGTAGGAGGTGGTACTTCAGAATGGTTTTAATTTGCATTTCTTCAAAAAATAGTGTTAGAGTTTTCTTTTTTCTCCCATTTGGTTACAAATAGCTTTGATCACTTAATCTGAAAAGTGTTCACATCTTTCAATCATTTTTTGATTGGGTAATTGCTCTTATTTTTATACATTTCACTCAGTTCTCCATATGTTTGAGATATGACACATCAGAGAAACTTGCTTCAAATTTTTTCCATAGTTGCTATTGTGAAATGTATTTCCCTCCATCCTGTTCCCCCTTGTTTATTCTATTCTCTCTCTCTCCTTTTACCCTGTCCCTCCACAAAACTGTTTTGCTTCTCACTACACCCAATCTGTCTTCCCTTTTATCATTCCCCTTTCACCCCTTAATTTTATTTTTTAGATGTCATCCTTTCATAATTCAATTCTCACCCATACCTTCTGTCTGTATATACTCTAAGTACCCTAATAATGAAAAAGTTCTTATGAGTTACAAGTGTCATCTTCCCATGTAGGAATATAAACAGTTTAACCTTATCAAGTCCCTTATGATTTCCTTTTCTTGTTTATCTTTTTATGCTTCTTTTGAGTCTTGTATTTGAAAGTCAAATTTTCTATTCAGCTCTGGTATTTTCATCAAGAATGCTTGAAAGTTCTCTATTTCACTGAATATCATTTTTTTCTCCTGAAGGATTTCTAAGATTTGCTGGGTATGGGATTCTTAGTTGTAGTCCTAGCTCCTATACCCTCTGGAATATAATATTGAAAACCCTCTGGTTCTTTAATGTAGAAGCTGCTAAATGTTATATTATCCTGACTGTGATGCTACCATACTTGAATCGTTTCTTTCTGATTGTTTTACCCTTCACCTGGGAGCTCTGGAATTTGGCTATAATAATACTGGGAGTTTTCAGTTTGGGATCTCATTAAAGAGGTGATTAATGGATTCTTTCAATTTCTATTTTACCCTCTGATTCTAGAATATCTAGGCAGTTTTCCTCCATAATTTATTGAAAGATGATTTCTAGGTTCTTTTTTTTTGGCCATGGCTTTCTGGTATTCCAACAATTTTTAAATTATCTCCCCTGGATCTATTTTCCAAGTCAGTTGTTTTTCCAATGAAATATTTCTTTTTCACTCCTTTGGTTTTGTTTTATTTTTTTAAATTTTTCTTGAAATCTTTAGCTTCCATTTCCTCTATTCTAATTTTTAAGAAACTATTTTCTTCAGTGAGCCTTTGTACCTCCTTTTCCATTTTCCCAATTCTACATTTTTTTGATGGAGACACAAAATTTAATAGAAATTTCTTTTTTTGTTGTTCTTACATTGTCAATGAGACCAAGCAAAAACTGCCACCCCCTCCCTTTCCACCCCCAACAGGGGCTCTGCACCAACTCCTGTCCTCAGTCCTGTCAGAGGGAAAAAAGGGAGCCAAGAGTCTGGCTTAGGCACTATTGGCCAAACCTTAGCCCCAATGAATGCTATAGGATACCTAAGGGCAGGGCCAGGCTTGACAGAACCCTCCCCTCCTCTCTGGCTTCTGAGGATGGGAAAAATCAGAGGATCCAGGACTTGAGGCCAATTTGGGGAAATGAAGAAGCTTAAGATCAGAAGTCTCTATCCCTGGGGGCGGCCAGGTAGCACAGCGAGTAAGAGCACCGGCTCCAGTGTTGAGAAGACCTGGAGATCGAATCCCGGGCTCAGACACTTAGCACCCACCCAGAAACACCTGGCCGTGTAACCTTGAGCAAGTTACTTAACCCCAATTGCTTAGGGGTGGCCAGGTGGCTCAGCAAGTAAGAGCACCAGCTCCAGTGTTGGGATGACCTGGATCAAATCCGGGTTCAGATACTCAGCACCACACCCAGAAATAATAACTGGCCGTGTAACCTTGAGCAAGTTACTTAACCCCGATTGCTTACAAAAAAAAAAAAAAGGCTCTATCCCTGGATAGTCATCAGGGAGGCTGAGGAAGCATGCAGAGTGACACCCTTGATCCCCATGCCCCTGAGCTCATGGCTGAAGGGTCCTTCACCATCTGCCATCCCCAAGATGTTCTTGGGGGCAGAGGGACCTGAGGGAGAGTGGATGAAGACAGATACCAGTTAAAAAAACAACCAAAACAAAAACAACCAAAAAAACCCTCATCCAGTCCCATACAAACAACCCCACCCACTGGAAACAGTTATCCAGTCTCACAAAGACATTAGTTGGCTCCTGGCCTGACCCCCCAGGGTGTTTCCAGCCTCAGTCCTGGCCCTGACAAGGTAGGCAGCAGTCCCTATAGCTCTTCCTCGGGCTGGGCACCATCCTCATCTTCCTCATCCTCATCCTCCTTATCATCTTCTTTCATCATTGGTGATGAGGAAGTTATCAAAGATGGTACCAGATTTCACCTGCCACAGGTCCAGGCCCAACACACCTAAGCCATCGTATACATAACTGTTGGGGTCAGGTGTGTACTCAGGTTTGTCAATCTCAGGATTCAACCACTTGCCCTTGTAGTCAGGATTGTCAATCTGCCAGGGCTTCCATTCACACCTGTATCCAGGGTTCTGGATCACTGGTGGCTCCCACTCCCCATCCATCTCTTCATCCTAGCCCTCAGGCTTCAGAGCACCAGGGTCAGGAATGTGTTCAGGTTTCTCCTAGTTGTCTTGCTTTGTGTCTGCGGGGTCATCAATCTTGGCTCGCTTCTTGGCCTCAGGATCCTTGATTTTTGGGGGAAGTAGGAAGTCCCAGTCATCTCCATAGAGCGAGATTCTACTTGAACATTGTCTGTCTTCACTTCATATGTGTTGTCTGGTTGAACAATCAGGGTATACAGGTGGGTGAACTCATCATCCTTGCATCGAATGTCCTGATTGATCAACATATTCTTGCCTTTATAGTTAAAGATAACATGAACCTTCTTGGTCCCTGGGCCACAGATGTCAGGGCCAAACATTATGTTATACTCTAAGTTGCCATGCATGCTGGCCTGGTCTTGGCTGGCAGAGAACATCTTCAAGTAACCACCACTACAGTCAATGTTCTGTTCATGTTTGACAGTGAACTGCACCACCAGCATCTGGACCTTGTTGCTGAGGGGCTGCATGCCTAAGGACAGGGCATAGAATTAGGCATCCTGACTTGTCTGTAGCCCTTTGTCCTTCTCATCATCTCAGTAGAACTTCCCAGAGGAAAGCCTAAACTTGCCATAGTCACTCTTGTACTTGGATTCTACCCAATGATCCTCCCAACCATCTCTGTTGAGGAACTGCTCCTTGAAATAGACTATGTGTCCAGTGGACTTGGCTAGACCTAGCAGACCCAGCAGCAGGAGTGGCATCATGACAGGAAAGCTTAGGTAGAGAGAGCAGGGATCAGGTCTGGACACAGGATCCACAGGCTACAGCAACACTCTGGCTCTGCAGTAGGTACACCAATTCTACCTTTTAAAGACATTTTTCTTCAGTGAATTTTTGTGCCTCTTTTTTTCATTTTGACAATTCTGCTTTGTAAGGCAATCTTTTCTTCATTGACTTTTTAACTTCTTTTACCATTTTGCCTAGTCTGGTTTTTAAGGTGTTATTTTCTTCAGTATTTGTGTGTGTGTGTGTGTGTCCTCACCTGTCTCCTTTCCCAAGCTGTTGATTAATTTTTCATGATTGTCTTACACCACTCTCATTTCTCTTCCCAATTTTTCCTCTACCTTTTTTACTTGATTTTCAATTTTTTTTTGAGGTCAATTCATATTTTTTCTTGGTGGCTTTGGATATAGGAGCTTTGACTTTATTATCTTCTTTTGAGTGTGTGTTTTGATCTTCCTTTTATAGTTATTTTTGTTATATATATATATATATATATATATATATATTATTATTATTATTATATTAGCTTGCTCTTTTTTCCAGTCCATTAATTGACTTTTAACTCTTTGTTAAAGTTAAGGTTAAAGACTCTACTTCCAGGGTGGCATGTACATTGTCCCAAGCTCTAGAGTTTTTGTGCAGCTGTTTTCAGAGATACTTCTAGAGACCTGTAAATTTTCAGCTCTTCCAAGGTAGCATCATCTAAGTGGAGGTGTGTTTACTACTCTCCTTGCCTGTGCTTTGGTCTGAGTGACCACAAACATTCTCTTCTGCTTTGGAACTGTGATGAGGGCTCCTGCTCCACTGAAACCACAAGTTCTGTTGTGCTAGTGCTTCTCTTCACCCTGGGGCTGTCAACCAGCACAGTGACCTGGATCCAAGTATGCGCAAAGCAACAGAGTCCTCCCTCAGTGATAGCAAAAAGATCTGTGTAATTTCTTTCTGAATAGTTGTTCAACCCCTTTACCATTGTTGTACTGAGAAATCAGCAAGTGAGACCATTAATCATTTTAAGTGGAGTTTAATTGCCGGTGACTGCCAGGGGTGAACACAACCGAAATCAAGCAGCCCTGAGATGTATATGCTCAGGGTTTATATAGACGAAAGCCACAATATAACTGTTACCAAGGGGAAACCACAACTTGACAGTTATTATGAGCAAGCAGGGGAAATACAGAAACCAAAAGGTAGCAATCAGTTCATTGCCTAATGACCCATTTGTTGCCCAACTGGAAAGTACCCAAGTAACCAGGAAGGGGGAGGGTCTATGGGTTCCAGGTGGCAGGTTTGGGCAAATCTACTAGGCAAACCTATCCATGATGGAGAGATGGATTCACAAAATGGTGGTTATAGCACTGTCTGTGGGCTGAGAGCTCTGGAAGCAGCTCCTTCCACTGCTGATTCTGTGCCTCCCAAGGCCTGCTCCTGGTTTGCTGGGCCTAGTTCTGTGATGGGACGCTGTGCTGGACTATCCTTCACTCTTACTCAGGTGTGACAGAACTTTCTTGCTGACCTAAGTTGTCTTTGTCTGAAAAATTATTTCATCCTGTCCTTTTGTGGGTTCTGTTGTTCTAGGGATTTTTAATAGCATTATTTAAAGGTATTTACAGGAATTTGGGGGAGATCTCAGATTAGTCACTACCTTTTCTCTGGCATCTTTGCTCCAACCTCACTCCCCAACATATTACTTTCAAAGGTTTTATGTTTTTCAAATCACCTTCATATAAGAACTCACATTAAAATAGTACCTTAAGATTTCCTCACAAGGTATCATAGAATTAAATATTATTCTTTCATTAGCACCATTTTTTTCATATTATATAACTGAAGTACTAGTGGATTTTTCCTATGAGGTAGAAGCTATCAACCAAATTTGAACTGACCATGTGTTTTCAGCTGATGTTCTAATAGTGGGGACTGACTTATGCTGATGCCATTCACAATCACTTACTCACTGTCGCTTATGATCAATGGTTCACATTTATCAAATGGCTAGACTTGGATCACATATCTGTGGCTATGGAACAAACATAAAAAGTTCTTTTCTGGGCACTGGATCTTAAACTAAGCATTGAAATCTCACTGTATGGGGTGGCCAGGTAGCACAGCGAGTAAGAGCACCGGCTCCAGTGTTGAGAAGACCTGGAGATTGAATCCCGGGCTCAGACACTTAGCACCTACCCAGAAACACCTGGCCGTGTAACCTTGAGCAAGTTACTTAACCCCAATTGCTTAAAAAAAATCTTACTGTATTTCTTTATACTATTAAATTTTCTGATCACTTTTCCAATTTGCTATGCATTTTCTCTATGGTTCTAGGGAATAGCTCAATTTAGTCACTCACAATCTGTGGTTGTTTAGCTCAGTTGGATAGATGAATGTGTTAATGAAGTTGAGCCCTTTTGTAGGCCAATTAGCTTTGCTTAGTTCCAAGGACACACACTGTACCAGGAACCCTAGCCAACACTCTTGGAAAATCATGTTATTCTTCACAAAGGGGACTGGATGATGGGGTATGGACAAATTAATACAAACCTATTATTAACATGAAGGGAAAACAAAACAAAAAACAACAGCCATTAATTGAATATAATCCCAGGCAAGGTTTGCAATATCTGTACCTTTGAAGACTATTCTCCCACATATTATCATCCTCTGTAGGTTTTGAACTTATATGCTTAGGCATGAAAATTGAATTATCACAAAATAAATCTCCACTTACTATGGAGGGCCAAATATTTTTGCACTAAAAGTGTGCCTTTATAATTCAATTCAATTAATATTTATTACGCATCTTTTATATGAGTTACTATGTTATTACTGGAGGTACAATGATATAAAAAATGTGCTGCCCCAAAAGAGATTGTGTTCTATAGAGGAGGATCCAACATGTACAGAGAGAGGTAAATACAAATGTTCTAGAGATGCTCTCTCTTTCCTTCTATGTCCAGAGAGTGAAGATCATAGTTCAGGCAAAGCATGGGGTATCATTATATGAGGAGATAACTCTCCCACTTCTCTTTTAAGACCCCTATGCAATTAATGGGGGAACTTGATTTGTTCTGTTTGGTTTTGTCCTCAGTTTCAGGTGCCAGTGGTGATCCCCTCTTTACCCAGGAAATTATGATGACTTCAAAATTAGCATTCTAGATGAGATTGTACAACCAGCTGACCTGGCAGGGAAGTCTGGAGAAGCCAGTGTACTAAGACTTGAGCCTGAGGAGTGTTTTAGATGTGGAAGTGGGACTGTGCTCCATTGGAAATGGGTTATGCTATTTGTGTATTTGTTTTATGCCTTGGAAGTAAATATTTCTTTGTAAAAGTCAGTCTTGCTAATAGTGGTTAAATGGAACTGGGGTGTAGAGGAATCCCTGCTACACTTGAGGGAACACCACAATTTTTCATTTGTTGATTGACTGAATCTTTAAGTATCAATACTCTTTAAGTATCAATAGATATTATAGAATTCTACATAGAAACATTGATATACTTAGATGTTTTATGTTACTGTATCCTACATAATTACTGATAGTAAGGTTAGTGTGTGAACTCTGGAACCATTAGATTTCTACTGTCTAGGAGAAATGTTCATATACTTCTTGCATTTAAACCAATATATACTGCTTGTCTCCTGGGAAAGCAAAATGTCCTACAACTGTGTAGGGTGACACTAGTAGCTCACATATTGAATGATTCTCTAACTGAGCCGACTTGGCTTCTTGTTCTGATGGGGAAATTTTCATTTCCATTTGGATTGCCATGAGTTGCATGGATTCATCGGGAAATTTGGGGTACCCTTTGAAATAAAGCATCCAGAGGGAATTTCCTGGACCATTGTGAAGGTCATCTATACTAAAGGAACCCCTAGAGAATTTGTGTGCCCTGTATAAAAAGGGGCATTATTTTGTTCTTATGTCCACTATAAAGAAAGGGATATTTTTTAATAGACCCTAGTTTGAATGGTCTTATGCACCAAGGGAATCATTTGAAGAGTTCGGTTTTTTTATTTGAAAGAAGGGCAACAGAGCATCAGCCCTGGAGTCAGGAGGACCTGAGTTCAAATCCAGCATCAGATACTTAACACAAAAACTAGCCATGTGACCTTGGGCAAGTCACTTAATTCCCGATGAAGAAGAAGAAGAAGAAGAAGAAGAAGAAGAAGAAGAAGAAGAAGA
>NW_027185799.1:19575049-19595976 GCF_028583685.1 Petaurus breviceps papuanus
GAAGAAGAAGAAGAAGAAGAAGAAGAAGAAGAAGAAGAAGAAGAAGAAGAGCAACCCCAAGTTGACCTCAGGTCCCAAATTTCTGTGGAGAGAGCTCCACATAGTTTGGAAAGCTTAGAGTAGACTACATTTCTGTTCAAGACATTAGCCAGATTTCTTTGTCTTTTCTCTTTGTTGTGCTTGTGAATTGATAAAGGCTTTATAAGGTTAAGACTAAGCAAGCAAAATAGTTGGTAAACTTTGTAAAATTCTTATTTGGTTGGCTTATTTGGGGAACTTTGTGAATGTTCCTTGTTCTGAGAGTTGGCAAAATTTTTGGAGATAATTATGATTTTCATTTGTACATATGGGATTGTATATGATAATATAATATTGGCTGTTTTGAAGCTTTACTGTATGGCACTTGGAAAGCAAGTGAAAAGAGATTGCTTATGAATCTTCAGGAACCCTAAATAACTGTTCTGAATTTGGGACATAAATTGAGTTAAAAAAAAAACTCAACAATTTGCTGAGGATAGCAAATTTAAAATGAACAAAATGTGTAACCTAGGTTTCTCTGGGCAAGCCTAGCTCTCCTAATATGGTGATACACTTGAGCATGCCCAGTTTGCCTGACATGGAACCTGCTGTGTTCCCTATCATGTAGGTGGAGATAGCCTTATTTGACTGGCTGTCTGTGTCTTTATAACTAGTGAGACTGAGCTGTTCATTCTTTTTGGATGGTGTTCTTTTTTGCCTTTTTTTCTGCTATGCTCTTTTATCTAATGCTTCAAGAGGGTGAAAATGAACTAAACTGGTAAAGGGGGAAGGTCTTTCCTTCCCCATGCTTCCTCTCTTTTACATGGGCTCCAAGAAATGGACCTAGGGGGTATTTGCTTCTATTCTGCCACTGTGACTTTGAAACTAGGATTGCAGAAGGGGTAGTGCAATCAGTCATGCAGACATAGTAATCCTGTGAAACCAAGGTACCTGTGACTTGCGACCAAGGGGGTTATGGACTTGGGACTGGGACTCTGTTCTATAGGACCTAAGTTAAATTAAGAACCCAATCCTCCTTTCCTTCCCAAAGACTGAAACGAGGGGAGGAGAATTATGCTCTCTATATGTTGGAGGAGTATTTACATATTCATTATTATACCTTTGGAAGGTAAATATACATTTGTATCTAACTGACTGTTAGTGGCTAAATGTACCTGAGTCATAAAGGGCAATTAGAAGATATAGCCCCCTTAAAAGAACATAGTTGCTGGAGACTAGAGTCATTTGCTGAACCTAGACACTTCTAAGTCCATTTATGTTTCCAGAGAACCCTGGGAAAGAATAGAAATCTAACACTTTTGGCCTTTAGGCAGTAGGGACACTAATGACTGGACAATGAAGAGTGGGAGCAATGTGTGAGTGGAGCTTTGAAAGAAGTTACAAGGTAGGATTCTGTAAGATGAAATAAAGAGGGATCATATTCCAAACTTTATTTTTTGAGGTCTAACTGATCATTCAAGTTCCAAACTATTTACTAAAAATTTTCTTCCTATTAGTAAAAGATTTATGTGAGGAAATGAAAGATAAAAGTGGTATAGGATCAACAACACCATGTATGATTTTTTCTAGCTACAAATTCAGTTATTTAATTTTTTCCAATTCATATGAATTCAATAAACATGTATGTATCATAAAAATATTTTGACACATGTCCAGACCAAACAAAATGGAGGAAGTCACAGGGGAGATACCAGGGACTTGCTTCTGTGAGAAAGGAGACCTGGTGCATGTGTGGACATTTTGCACTTACCTTGTTAGGCCTCTTTCCATTGGTTTCATAGACTGAACTGGCTATTTCTTCAATATTACCTTTCTGTATCAGTCTTAGTCTTTCACCAGGAGCATCCAGTGGTGAAGGACTTCTTCATTCAGTAAGTGAAACCATGGGGCCACCTTTCCTTTCCCCCATCCATGTGGCCTAGAGAAATAGATTTGGGGCTTTGGTCTATTTGTATATTCTTTTAAAACCTAACTGAAGGTTACACAGTCCCAACCTGGGAGGTTCAGCCATGGGGATCTTGGAGTCCAGGATTCCAGGTCTGATGTTTCTAGTAGCCAATAGGAAACACTGAGAATCCAGGGTCCAATATTTCAAAACCAAGCTTCATATTTCAAACTCAGTGAAATGAAAGTTATGTAGGGACTGAGCTAAGCAGTGAAGTTAATTCCTTTCTTCTCTCCAGAGACCAAGGGAGTGTAAAGGGTATTATGCCCTAACAGTTTGGAAGAAATGTTTGTATGTTTGCTCTGGTTATATGTTTGAGGTAACTATTCTTTTGTAAAAGTAAACATGACTGCTAAAAGGAACCAAGATGCTTGAACCACTAAAATTGGAGGAAAACAATTAGTGGCAACTTAAGCCAATGGTAGAATCAAAACCTTCCCTCCCCAAACCCTTAAGGGTACTGAAGAACCCTGGCTGAGGGGTGAAATGTAATAGATCTGGTCTTCAGTTGGTGGAAAACAGAAAATCATTATTATAGTAAGAAGTACCTACTATATGTCAGATGCCATGCTAGACACTGAAAGATGCAAAGATGCAATCTAAAATAATAAAAAATTATAAAACATCAATGACTCACAGATCATTTTGCTATGTTTTAGGGAGAAATTTGGAGTTTATATAAAATTTGGACCTAGCCATGAAGGAATTTGCAATATTTTTGTAAAGTTAGGACACCAACACAGATAGCTATGGTAATAATGAATGGATGGATGAATGAATGAATAATATTACTAAACATTTATTAGGTTTGCTAATAAGGAATTGTGCTAAGTACTAGGCATACAAATGGAAAAGTAAGACAACTGATTCTCAAGGAGTTTACATTTTATTAGGGGCACACAATATATATATGAGGTTTCCACTTGGAGGCAGATAGAATGGTAGAGGGTTCCACAGGGTTTAAAAGATGATAATGTGTTTTTTTAGTGGCATTCCATTAAAAAAGTGCCTATTTCTGATATTTAATCATTCTATGATTCCCAGAAGGATTTTGTTGCTTTAACATATCTTTACTGCGCTGCCAAGAGGGGTATGGTACACACCTGCAGAAGCTTTTGACAGGTTGAATTTCCTTGGGAATTGCTCCCCTGGATTATGGCAGGGATTGAACTGGGAACAAGGCTGACAGTCTAGAGGGCATTGCTATTTCTTTGGCTCATAACCACCAGAGCCTCGCTTATCTTCATTAGCGTGGTGTTTGAAGATTTGTAGTGATATGACTTATTTAGCACAAGCTATCTCATGTCTTTCCCTGAGGATGCTTTTCTGTTTCAGGTAGGTTGGATTACCTAACCTGGCAGGGGTGGTTGGTCATCAGTATATGTTGGTGATGGTGGAGATGAAGGTGGCCTTCTTCCCAGGCATTGTTTCCTTGGCTAACGACTAGTAGGAGGGAGGCATGATCTGCAAGGATTGGGAGCAGTCCTAGGGGTCAGTGTTGGGACAGTGGGGATTCGGAGGTGGAACATGTTATTTCTCAACCTCTTAAGCTAGAGTAAATATGGTAGATAAAGACAAAACAGGGTTCTTATGAGATCCAAGTGAAAAGAATAATTAGAATATAAGCTGCCTCAATTTAGGGACATTTTGTATTTGTCGTTTTGTTCTTAGTACCATAGTTAGTACCATAGCTCCTGTCACACATTAGGCGTTTAATAAATGTTTTTTTAATTGAATGGAACTGAAATAAATTTTTTTGTTTATTTTTCATCATGCCCATTTACAGGCTTGGTCACAACATGCAAACAAATTTATGCAAAGCAAGTTACATACAGACACGCAATGTATATATATATATATATATATATATATGTGTGTGTGTACACATATATACACACACCTACAAACAGTGCTATTGTATTAAACATTATATTATAATATATCATATTTTATGTTATTATATAAATACATATTATACTTATATATTTAATAGAATAATAATATTATAAAACAAAACTTACATATATTTTTATGTATGTATGTGTGTATAAGTGTGTGTGTGTATATGGAAATAAATAACGGAGAAAAAGCACTGGAATTAAGCTGGAATTAAGTGGGTTTGGGAAGGCTTCCTGCAGAAGGTGGTATTTTACTTGAGATTAAAGCTGAATTGATAAGCTAAGAACAAGAAACTTTGCATTCTGTGATATTATGCTTCAATCCACTTTGCCGACCACAATTTAGGGAGTACAAGCCAACTGGCAGAGGGGGCCTGCCTGCTTCTTCTACTCAGCCTCCCACCTGTACCACAAAAAGTAGCAGACACTGATTCTGCCCAGCTAGCTGTAAATGAAAAGGAAAACATCTGTAGGTCAGAGCAGAGGGAGATATGATCTATTTGCATTAGAAACTCAGCTAGATGGGAAAAAAAAGCATGGAAGCCTAGGGAAAAGTGGACTGCAAATGTAGCTGGATCCAGGAGTTTATTCTGAGTAGGGAGCTAAGCTGGCCTGACCCTCAAATCCCCTAAGGCAAGGAAGAGGACAGACTATACTAGAAATTACATTACAGAAAAGTGTTAGAATTGTCCTGCCTTTGACCCATATTGGCAATAGGTCCCCAAGCAATGAGGACCCTCTCAGTCCTCTGAGCAACTCTCTAAGAATGTAAGTTGCAGAGAGAAGGTGCAAACCTGCATTGAGTTTCCTTACCTGGGAGTTTCCTATAGTGATGAATTAATAGGCAGACATGCATCATCATCATCTTTATAATTTATATTTTAACTGATATTTGTAAAATAAAACAAAAGCAATAATAATAAATATTTTCACAACACTTTTACATTTAAAAAGTACTAACATCCCAATTACCCCATGAAGTATGGAGCACTGTATTACTTATGGAGACATTGCTCCTGAAGCTTCTGTTGTTTGTAAAAAATATAATTCAATAAGACTAATTTGCTTAAGGAAGTTTTGTGTATAGGCTTTTGCTTTCTAATTTTTTCCTTTCTAGCTGTTTCCTTTCTAACTACTAATTTTTTTTAAAGAAAAACTCATTTGAAGAATAATTTGTTCTCAATTATAGAAGTTAATATGGATAGGAAAAAAGTCCTGTAAATTCACAGAAATAGCACAGTCAGTCACAGGAGCTGTCTGACCCTAGGCAAGTAACTTAACCTCACAAGTTCTCAAACTCTTGTTCTATAAAATGGGGACAATATAATGGCTACCCCACAGGATTGTGGTTAAAATCAAATGAGATAATGTATGTAAGGTACTTCATAAAATTCATTGTACTAGATATTTGTATGCTGTTATGATTGTGGTTTCGATTGGTTTAATATATAGTTATTTACTTAGTTTTTGTAGTTACTTGTAGACCTAAAATGAAGTTTTGGATATTCATTTTTAAGAAGTCAGTCTTTTCTGGAGCCACAGCCTTTTGAAATAGACTGATATCACTAAGAAATGACATTGCTTGCTAGATCAAATTATATTTAAAGGTAAATTGTTGTTTGTTATTCTGTCAATTACCCTGAAGGCTTTACTGAATAGCACAACCATACCATATACCATAGAGTATGGTATATATTTTATTATTTTGGCTTACAAACCTCCAAGACTGGGGTAAATTTATGCATTGGAGATGCCAGCCTCCTAGTCCTACCTACCACAGCTCCCATCAGTTACAGCCATTGAGTTCGGCTACTTTCCCCCAACCTGCTGCTTAAACAGATGCTAATGGGTGAATGAACAGCAGCAGGAGGGCAGACTGGGGTGATCTTCATTCATTAGCAGCTGCTTAAACAGCAGGCTGAGGGGGTCTGCAGCTGCTGAGGGAAATACTGGGATGGGGGTTGACCTATGCAATGATTTTGACCAAAACCTACATTTTTACGCAGAAAAGTTCAAGTTGTCCTATACCCTGTGTTATACCATATGTAGCTGATCTGAACCACGGTCTCATTCACCTCTTTCTTAAGAATGTATTGTAAGGAATTAGATTTTATTTCATTTTGCTAAACAGTGAAGCTTTTAACTCCAAATGAGTTAAAAGCCAAGAGCTGTGTCTAAAGATCTGGTTCCAAACTGCTAGATGATTAATGATAAGCTCAGATTTACTGAAGGAGGTCCAGTTTGGGAACAATCCCAATTCAATTCCACTTAGTAACTATACAGCCACATTTATATCCTCTTTGCTGCACTCTTGTGCAGTTAATCATGTATTATGGCTCAAAAGAGATAATGTTGGCAAAATGAATCACAAAACCTAAAATCTTACATAAAAGCTAGTTGTTATTATTATTACTGTTATTCTTATGTTCATTACCATCACCAACATCACAATCTCATTTTTTTAGATGAAATTTAGATAACAATGGCCCTGGAACACATTTCTTGTATTATGGCTATCTGGCTATTATTCTTTTATATTTAATGTTCTGTTGATTATTACACACATAGGTGAAGTAAATGACTGCTTTATTTTTGCAATTTATTAAAAAATATTGGGATATGAGCTTGTTTTTTGTAGGTGAGCATTTTGGGGACAATTTCAGTTGTAGACAGTATGACAGGGATGCTATATATCTCATCCTACTGCCACGTGGTTTTGACTTCTTCCATTATGTTCCTATACTTTAAAAGCCTTAGATTTCACTATAGCTTGGGGATTATGAATATTTGCTATTTTGTTGTGGAATCATTTTTAGTCACACCCAACTCTCTGTGACCCCATTTGGGGTTTTCTTGGCAAAGATACTGGAATGGTTTGCCATTTCCTTCTCTAGTTCGATTAAAGGTGATGAAACTGAGGCAAAAAAGATTAAGTTACTTGTCCAGGGTCACATGGATAGTAAGTATCTGAAGCTGGATTTGAATTCATGAAGATACTCAAGTCTTCCTGACTCCAAACCTGGCACTTTATCCATGGTGTCACCTAGCATTCAAAGTTATATTCTAAAGGAATTGATAGAAGGTGCCCAGGAGTAGAACCTGAAAATTAATTCGACTCAACATGGAAACCCTCATCAGTTCCAGACATAGAAAGGATTAACAGATTAAAAGTTCTTTCTCAATTCTGTGGGTGGTGCTACATGGTTGTTCTTAGTTGGTGGAGCGATTTATCTGGGGAATCCAAATAACGAATATTTGCTATGGCAACATTTTAAAAGTGATTTTCAATTTCTTTTTGAGTCTAAGCAAATGTGAGGAATAATTTTGTCTGGGACAATGCTCAATTTTATTTTTTTTGTTTAATTCACAAGGATATTTGAAGTCATCAGAATTTGTAGTATGGGAATTTTCCATCTGCCAAGTTTATGAAACAGAGGATTTGAGGCTTTCATGGTGTGTCTTGCTAAGGATTTCAAAGGTATTTGGAACTTGTAGTGATACATTGTACAATTTCTAGAATTTTCTTGCAAAGTCTTCATTGATCAATGTTTGGGATTATTATTATTATCAATAATAGTAGTAGTAGTAGTAAACTCTGTATCTGGGAGAGAGTTCCAGGTATGAGACAGCCAGAGAAAATGCTTGAAATGTCCATCTGTCACTCCTACTTCTAAATTCTTGGGCCAAGAATGGACCTCTTCAAATGACAGCCCTACAAATACTCGACGACAGCTAGCATGTATCTGCTATCTTTTCTTCTGCATTATCAACCTAAGTCTTTCAATTGATCCTCTTATTTCATGCCAAATTACAAATTTAATAATTGTCCTCTGGTCACAAAGCAACTTGTAAATGTTCTTTCTAAAATGTGGTTTCTAGAATCTGACCAAGTTGGAAAATGGGATTATTATCTCCCTTATTCTGGAAATTATCTTTCAATGAACATTAAAATTATTTCTCTGTCTGTCTATATGTATATCTTTCTCCTGCCATGTCACACTTATTTGTATTCTGTTATCAATTCGCTAAAATGCACAGGTCTTTTTACATGATTTGTAGTTTAGCCCCACTACTATCGTTCCTATGTAGTTGATTTGTTGAACCCAATTGTGGGACTTTGCATTTATTTCTGTTAGATATCCTCTCCAGGATATCTGAATTGTGTTATTCTTTTAACCAGAGTGGACCCCATTTGAGGTAAACATATGGGATTGTTCTGTATCTTATTCACAAGGTGCTCAGGATTCTCTATGTTTGGTGGTGGGATCATAGAAGCCCACACTCATGCAAAGATTCCTTAGGATATACATATAAAAACTAAAACTTAATTTTTATTTACAAAAGATAAGTTCCCTCATATTGGTTGTACTTTGTATAGGCGGCAGTGTTCAAAGCACAAGATTTAGAGTAAAAAAAAAACCTGTGCTAAAAACCCGGACCTTTCTCACCCTATTTGTATGACCTTGGGCAAATCAATTCTCTTCTGAGGGCCTCAATTCCCTTATCTATAAAATGTTTGGGTTGTATGAAATAATCCCTAAAGCCCATCCTAATTCTTCCATTTTATCACCTGGATGTTTACCTTATATATTTTGAAGATATTGAAAGTGTCCCTTTTGGGGAGTAAACAAGCAATCCAATATCAAGATTATTTATCTCTCTCTATCCATTATGTAGGAGAAAATGTCTATTTTTCCTATGTACACAAAACCAGAATGATGCGACATCAGTAAAGATCATGTGATGATGGTTGGTGTGTATGTGGAGATCTCTTTGCAACCTAGAGTTATTCATTAATCTAGATGTTAGTACTAACCAGCTGTATTTCTTGAAGCTCAATCTCCCCAGTTAAAAAAAAAAGTTCCTTATTAGTCCATCCAAGAGAGGTTATTAGAGCCTTTCCTCCCTCAAAAGTCGTATTGGTACTCCATGCATACATATACACGTACACACACACGTACTCTTTTGTATGTGTATGTTTAATTACAGTTCAGGTAATTTTGCACTAAATATTAAATGCCAAATATCCCCCCTTTCAGGATACTATCAGTTGATGTCATTAAGTACATTCAAAAGGTTTATTTCATCTTAGTTGACCACAGTTTCAAAGTGAGCAGACATTTTATAGGAAATACATGCCTAATATTGTCATGTGCTGTTTCTTTCTTTTTTTTTTAACATTGGAAATACTTAAGTGAATTTGTCATCTGTTTTTAGATTTTTACTTGGTGCAGTTGGGAGAGGGAGAAAATAGGCTCACTGAGCATTCCTTACCCACCACTGGGAGTATAGCTTAAGCATTTAAAATTCACGTATCGTACTCTGACTGTCCCCAGGAGACTCTGGCTGCTTTACCTTGCTTCTGTAATGAGAATATACTGACACATTTTCATTATTAGATCAAAGGAGAAGGGCATTACATGAAGCCACTTGCAAATGAAATATCAAAATTGGCTGGAGTATACACTTTCATTCTAATCAAATATCATTCTCTTCTCCCAAAATCAATAGAGGAAACCAAAGAAAGGAGACACGAGGTCTGAAATTAATATAGCCGGTGAAATCAGCCTTAAAGTAGGCTCATTTATTCACTGTTGACTGGAATAACTGAAACATGGATTTTATAATTAGAATGCCTTTTGGAAAAATCTTCTTAATTTATAGGACACACAAAAGTAGAACTTGGGTTTTCCTAGAATGGAAATAAAGTTGAACTCTGTTTTCAATTTTTTTCTGTACAAATATCATACAGATTCATAACTCTAGATTTGTTAGTCTGATATCTAAAAAATACATTATGTTTAAAAGATAAAAATATATTTGTCTCAAAAACAGAGGCTTGGGTTTTTTTTTGTTTTGTTTTATTTAATGGTTATTTTCCCCAATATTTCAAATTCCTTAGGGAGTATATCTCATAGTCAACTAACTAAATTAGTGCTCATTACTTTTTTCATAGGCTCATTACTACTGTCACAGGTTATGACATTCAGACTAATCTCTTCATCAGAGACCAGCAGGGAGTCAAAGTGCAAAAGTGTTCTGTATCAATAAGAATTTATCAGCCTTCACAAATTCCCCTGCCAACTCCTCAGTACCTTCAGGGCATGTTCTCTGAGAAACTGCTTACATGGCAGCAAATTGAGGAAAGACTAATTTTGAGTAAGTGCTCTAATTTGCCCATTTGCAGAATCAAGATGATCCTGAAAATATATGCCTAGATTTATTTAAGAATGTCCTGCTATATATTTGCAGATGGCTAGAGACCTCCTGCTTTATCTCTTTGGCAGGGGTCTTTTGCCAACATACACAGAGGAGTACACTCTGGGTGTGTTAGCTATGTATCTTCACATGAAAGTGGTAGTTCACTAGACTACAGTGATAAGAAAAATGTGATTTCTCTTTCCAGAACATTAATTTGTGAGTAGGTCATACTACTTCTTTGCTCTTCAGTTTTTCCAGATATCAAATATCTAACTGGATCAGACTATTCTTGAGGCCTTTGTTTAGATGTATGATTAATCATTTCCATGAACTTTATAGATATATATATCTGTCAATGTCTGCACATATGATTTCATCCAAGTGGTATATGGAAGTTACATATCATGTATAACTTGCAATTTTAGTTGCCTGAGACATGAGAAATTTAATGACTTACCTATGGTAACACATAGATTTAAGTCAAGCTCTCCCTTACTCTTAAGGCCTATCCAATTTCCATGCTACTATGTTGTGATATTGCCAATTCTATTTACTCTTACCCTTTCTTACCTTCTCTCCTACTTAGGATACTTTCCTTTCTCCTTTCCCTCTCTCTTACTATGTCTTCTTCTTTCTCTCTCTCTTTTAATCCTCCCCTTTTCTCTTTTTTCTCAATTATTTCAAACACTTTCTTTCTGATATAAGATTGAGAGATTACACATATGTATAATATATGTAGGTATATTATATATGTATTTGTATGTGTACACATACACACACACATACATACGATCATGATTGTCTTTGCCCAACTGCTTAATTGAGATAAACCCTGAATGTGACTGTCTAGAAAGATTTTTGATGAATCCCAGGCCCTTCACTTACTAGTGTCATTAGCCTTCCAAATTCAAAGTCAATCAAGCCACATTTGTATTCAGTAGATGAGGGCACTCTGCCAGCTCCAAATTCTTGCCAAGGTATTGCTATAGTCACCAGATCTGAACAAAATTGTAAACAAAATCGAAGTCTGGCAACCCAGAGCTGCTGTTCTGATTAGTGTTTTATTAGCAGGCATTCTTTCAGAAATAAAGGCGCCATAATGTCAATGTAAGCTGTCTCCTCGTTCATTTTATTTGAGAAGTAGCAAGGCCCTTATCATACCATTCATTTTCCCAATGGAGAGATCCCTATACAATTTATCTTTGCATAGATTGGGAAGAATGGAAAAGGGAAAAGACTTGCTGGCAATGCCTACAACTTGGCCTTTTTTCATTCTAAGCATCTCACTTGAACTCTAATTGCATCCAAATTGGTAAATCTGTACTTTCAAGATTGAGTCAAGACCTGGTAATCATTCTCTGTATAATCAGTTTTCCATGCAGCCTTGAAAGGAATATTTATCAACTGTTCCTTTAAAAGCATGTCAAGAAATAAAAGTATACCACCCACTAAGGAAAATATTGGTTTATTTTTTAAAATGAAGGGGTCCAAAATTATCTTCAAACTCTTATCAATGAAAAAGAACAAACAAGTGGACTTTAGGGCCACCTCAGAAGTCAACTGAGTTTGCATTTTTTTTAATCCTCGTTGGTTATTCTAGAATTATACAGTTCAATGAAAATAATTTCAAACTATGCTCCCCCAATAACATGACAAAGACATTGCTGTTTATAATATTCTATTAGAGAACATTTACCCCTGTAGGCAATCACTAAAAACTAGGAAAGATAATAGCTGTTCAGCTACTCTGAAATAATTTACTCATAAAATAATCTTCATTAAAGGAATATTAAGGAGTCTATTTTCAGTGTGCCATGAAGGGATTTAGCCACATGACTCCTGTTACTCTTAATGGGTATCACATGGTTTTAGCTACATACACTGCAAAGAACATGTGCACCCAAGGGTTTGGCAATATCCTTAGAATGAAAACATTGAGAATCAAGGCTGAATAGAGTTGTGCCTACTAATTTAAAGAGTTGGACATCCAGATGTGATAATCAGTCACACTGTATTTAACATGTCCATAATATTTAGTAATTTGGATTCTCTCAAAACCTCAGTAAATCACTGTAGGGCAGCAAAAAAGTACACCAGATTTAGAATCAGAATAACTATGTAAAAACTTAAGTTATGTTATTTACTGTCTATGAGGTTTTGCACAAATCACTCAGGCTTTCTGTGTCTCAGTTACTTAACTTACAAAATGAGGTGATTGGACTATGTGACTATAAATGTCATTCAATTCTAAATCTATGATCCTATGATACCCCAATGGGTGCTTTTAAAAACTGAATTTTCCCACTATTTCAATCATTAAGTAGTTATTAAGTGTTTTCTGTATAGAGTATTGCTCTGGGTTCTAAACAAAATGTTGCTCAGTCATTGAGTCATGACTGACTGTTTGTGACCCCATGGACTATGACAACCAGGCCCTAGTGTGTCCAAGCTCATATTCCATGACAATACCTATGCATCTCATCCTCTGTCACCATTTTTCCCCCTTTTGCCTTCAAGCTTTCCCAACATCAGGGTCTTTTCCAATGAGACAAAATCCTTATGCCTTATGTGACACTGTAATCTCCAATTCTAAACCAGAGATGACGAGAAGGAGGAAAATCTCTTTCCAAAGGGAGCTAGGAGAAGCTAAAAAAATATTATTCAGTTCAGTGGTACAGGAACTACTCTGATTAAATAGCTTCCCATCTTTACTCTCATGTCTCTCTAAGGAGTTTGCCAAAGAGGGACAATTGGACACTGATTATAACTTTACCTGCCCACTTCCTCCACTGTCTCTTTCAGATCAGGACTTAATTCTCCTCTAGAATTCACCACATTTAGGTCTACTCTGCCAGTGGCTCACAAATTCTTTCTCCCGTAAATACTCACAGAATACTCTTCTCACTCGGAGTCCTCTCACTCTTTCCAAATCCTCAGAATCCATCAAATTCTTCTCTCAATTGTCCATCAACTTTCCCTGTTCTCCCTGAATTACTCTTCCCACTTTGCATTAGCCTTCAATATGAATGCCAACTACTTCATCCCTGCATCTTCCTTTACCACACCCCAGTTTCCAGTCTCCAAAATGCCTAATACCAGATATTAGGCTATTTTCCGATGTCGTAAATAAGCCCAGAGAATAACTGCCAAGTTCAAGTTCCTATAGCCTTAGGCACATAGCTACTTCTCTTTTGCCATTCAATTCTTTATTATCTTCACCCTCAACATCTGGAGCACATAGCTTTGATCTCATGAAGCTTAGAGAGATAACTAGCAGTTAGAGAGGTAACTAGCAGTTTGGGGATCTGTTCCCTGGGGTTTGGCCAGAAGTTAAGGTCAAAATCAGAGCAAACCTGGAAGCTTTAAAGACAGCTATGGGAAGCCTCTTGCATTTATATGAGTCCTTGGAGTCATAGGGCATGATAAATTGCCCTGTCATTCTACAGTCCCCTATAGAGACTCTGAAAATTGAATAAACTTCACAATGTATGCCTTGGGTAAGCAGTATGAAATGTACCTTCAGATCATTTTAAAAGACAAATTAAAACAGAGGTTGGTTTAGGGAAAAAGGGATCTTGGGACACAGAGCTGTATGAGTATAAGTACTGTCATTGCCCTTTAAATTCTAGTGCTTGGGGGAAAACTCCCAATAATCTAATCTAGAGGTTCCTGCACTACTTATTTGGCCTACTGCCCCCTTAACAAAACAAAACAAAACAAAAAAAAAAAAAAACATGCAAAAAACCTCCCAAAAAAACCTCAACACCTCCCTGGAAAATTTATTTCTTTTACCATTTAACAGTTTTTTTTTAATTTGCTGTCATTTCAAAAATGTATGATTTTTAAATGATACTTCTTAAATTTAAGAATTTATTGTAAACATGTGGGTTTTTTCCTGCATTGAAATTTTGCTGATGCAATATTGAGTCCTGTAACTGTATAATATCCTATTATAAACAAGTTATGACATGCACATATTTCTACTGATGCATGCTGGACTTCCCAACAATGTGCAGCACTGCTTTGCCTGCCAACACTTGCTTGTTAAGACTTGTTGGTGGACATGACCACTGATTGGCTTTAACTTGAATTTTGTGTGTTTATTTGGAAAATAATATAATCACTATGACTTTACACAACAGATAAAACATGTACAGTTTTTCAAAATTTTCTTCTCTTCTTTCCTTATGCTTCTACCAACCTCTTTATTTGTATTCAATGCTCCCCAATTGTACCTGAAGCTACTACCACTGCATCCTTCCAGTGGCCCCCAGGGGGTGGTATCACCCACTTTGGGAACCTATGATCCTACTTATGGCTCTGAGAAAGCTTACAGTGTAGTGTGTGATAAGTTTTATGTTTCATTTTCTTATAGACATTATGAGTCTTTTGCTTTCAAAATTTTGTGGTGTCCAGGGTTTATCCCTTATTTCTACACCCACTTCCATACTTTTACCTAAGATTACTTAAGGTCATAATTATTCATTATTTTTTGTTTTTGTTTTCATACTAATTTATTTAGTTTATCAAAAGAGGTAACATGGCACAGTGATAAGAATACTAAACTTGGAATTAACAGATCTAAGTTTAGATCCTAAATCTTAAACTCAATCCTTACATGAACTTTAGTAAGTCAATTTACTTCTTAAATTTTGCATGTCCACATCTGTAGAATAAAGGTAATAAAGTTGTGCCATCTTCCTTATAGGGCTATTGTGAGAACAGCCCTTTGTAAACTTGAAATACCAGTTGTTTTTATTATCATTATTGTTGTTATTCAAATACTTATGCTGGCTGTATTCCCTTAGGCCATGTGACTACCTGATGCTTTAGCCATGTTGGCCAGGGGTACCATGTAAACCTGGTCTAATTTTTAAAAATCTTACACCCTTGGGGTTTGCCCTGGAATTCATGTCAAAATCACAGCATACCTAGAAATTTTGAAGCCATCCTTGCTAGTCTCCTTACACTCAGGTGAGTCCTTAGTGGTAGGGGATCTCAAATTATGCTAAGTCATTCTAAAATCCCTCAAGAGGTTGCATAAATGGGTGCAGATAGAAATAATCTAATGCAGTACTTCAACAAAAGGGTTTCTTGAATGAGTCCTTTTCTCATCAATGTGGCCTAAAGCTAATTTCCAAGACTCAGACTTAAACTGACTTTACTTACCTGGAAAATTAACAGAACTTTCAAAGGAATCTTAAAATCTTGGTATCAGATTCAAGCATGATGTAAGTAAGGGATTCCAGAAAACCCTGGAAATGGTACATAATATTCCATCCTACCTCAAAATTGGAAAATAATTGGGGTCAGTGCTTTAGTGTAATTCAATTTGGTTCAATTCATTTGAACTCATATATATCTGCATACACACACATACACACATATGTGTGTATATATATATATACATATAAATATATATATATATGTATATATATATATATATATTTTCTTTTTGGATGGGGGAAGGCAGGGCAATTGGGGTTACTTGTGCAAAGTCACATGGCTAGTAAGTGTTTCAAGTGTCTGAGGCTGGATTTGAACTAAGTTCCTCCTGACTCCAGGGCAGGTGTTCTATTCACTGTGCCACTAGCTGCTCCGGTCTTTAATTATTTTAAATGAAATTTCTCTTTTTATCTCTTGCTGCTGGATTTTGCTGGTAATATATTGAATTGCTGATGAATTATGTGGGTTTACTTTATATCCTTAGATTTTGCTAAGGCTGAATTATTCCAACTAATTTTAAGTTGATTCTCTGGAATTCTTCAAGTATACCATCATATCATCTGCAAAGAATGATAATGTTGTTTTCTCATTGCCTACTCTAATTCCTTCAGTTTTTTTCTTAATTGCTATAGCTAGCATTTCTAGTACAATATTGAATAATACTGGTGATACTATGTATCCCTATTGGGAAGGTTTCTAGCCTTATTATAAATAAAATTTATGTTTATATTTATTTATTATGTCTATGTATAGATTTAGGTCTTTTATATATATATCATTTATATAATTATGTGCATTTATATGTAATATGTAACAAATATTTATATAATGCTTATCATGTGCCTTGTACTGTGTTAATCCTTTTCAATTATTATCTCCTTTTATCCTTGTAATAGCCCTGGGAGGCAGCTTTATTTTACAGATGAGGAGACTGAGGCAAACAGAGGTCAAATGACTTGTCCAGACCATTTTATGAATGAGGAAACTGAGGCAAACAGGCTTTAGTGAATTGCCCAGGGTTACACAGCTAGTAAGAGTTTGAGGCTGGACTTGAACTCAGGTTTTACTTCCTCCAGGACCAGTGCTCTCCCCATTATACCACCTCATTGCCCCCATAATCTCTCCTCATCTTCCTTGTCCTCCCCCTGCCCCAATAATCTAGAGGCATTAATACATTTGAAGGTTAATTTTATGTATTCTTTGAAGATTTGGGGCTTCTCAATGACTGCATTACTGCTTTACACATAATTCTAAGCTTTGTTCATTTGTCCTATTTTAATGAGAGTAAGAAAGATATAAAACTTCATATAATAATCAAGTTTTTTTTTAAACATAGTTTGCATGAATGTGATACCGAAAAGTTCTTTTGGTTTTCTTGACAGTAACTTCTACACTTTAAAATGACCTTAATCCAGCTAATGTATAGAATAGGATTTAAAACAAAACAAAACCTTAATATCTACCAATAACCTATGTAGCTTTTTTTTTTGTTTGTTTTTTGGAGAGGGGAAGGTAGGGCAGTTGGGATTAAGTGACTTGCCCAAGGTCACATGGCCAGTTTTGTGTCAAGTGTTTGAGGCTGGATTTGAACTCAGGTCCTCCTGACTCCAGGGCTGGTGCTCTGTTCAGTATGCCACCTAGCCACCCAACCTATATATCTTGAATATGAAAAAAAATCAACATAAGAAATTTGAAACAGGGGAGGCCAGGTAGCACAGTGAGTAAGAGCACCGGCTCCAGTGTTGGGATGACCTGGAGATCGAATCCCAGGCTCAGACACTTAGCACCCACCCAGAAACACCTGGCTGTGTAACCTTGAGCAAGTTACTTAACCCCAATTGCTTAGGGGTGGCCAGGTGGCACAGTTAGTAAGAGCACCGGCTCCAGTGTCAGGATGACCTGGAGATCGAATCCCAGGGCTCAGACACTCAGCACCATACCCAGAAATAACTGGCCATGTAACCTTGAGCAAGTTACTTAACCCCAATTGCTTAAAAAAAAAAAGGAAATTTGAAACAGCGATTTTTTTCCCCTCATGTACAATCCAAGAGCTAAAAGTGTAGTTAGGGTTTATCAGTAGTAGTTTATGATTTCTTCTTCCCTCAAATCAACTCACCTACATTCCTGATTGGGGATAACAATATATCTCTTTATTATCTAGTGGACTGGCAACCATTTTTCTAGGCATAAAAAGGAGAAGAATCTTTCCAGATGCCTTTCATGTTTTTTTTGTTTCCCCATTAAAAATCTAGTTACACTATATTCCAAAGACTGTCCCTAATCCCCTTCATACAGTCAGTTCTGCTATTATGCATATTTCAAAACACAAATTTGCTCCAATGTGATTGATATATTAGGGAACATTTTAAGCATAAGTCAAATTTCAAGTTTCTCCCAAGAGAAAGAATGAGAATATAGAAAATTGCATGGCTTCACAATAAGCAGGTATTTGTCAAGGCAAAGTACTATATTTATTGCATGTCTCTAGGTGCAATACAAGCTGTGAGAAGAGAAGGGCTGGTCTGTAACACACGCACTCCTATATCCCTTGCTAGGAGGCCTGGAGGTGTGGTCTGTCCCATTTGTTTGTGAAACTAAGCAGCAAGTGAAGGCTATGGATATAGTCACTATTTATTGTAGTGCTTTTGTATTTCTTAACTATTTAAAATGCACAGATTGCTTTTTTATGATGATTATTTTGAGGATCACACCCCAAACCCCATATCACCATAAACTCTGTGGTATTTACTGAGCAATTTTGCTTAGCCTGAGTGACTTTGGGAAACACATAAGTCAAGTTGTAGCAGAAGGGATTGTAATTGACCACAGTCAGAAGAAGGGTTCTGTTACTCTGTTTCAAAGACAGGGAATCACTGCAGTTCTGCAGTGATGGCCTAACACAGGAGCCCCCTTTTAAAGTAATTTTCTTCTGGGCAGAAGGAGGTCATGAAAATTCTTCCAAAGGAACACCATGCTCTCAGGCAAAAGAATTTCAGAGTGAAATATTTAAGCACTGACAGAATTATGTTAAATGCTTCTCTTTTCCAGAAACAGCAAGTACAACAAAGTGAGTGACACCAGGTTTGTACAAGACAGGTACCACTTAGCAGGGAATTTTGAAAAATCATCATTTTTCTTTAAAATCACACCCTGAAGGAAGAGAAATGTCAGAAACAGTACCCAAATAAGAAACACCTATGGTCCTAGATAAAAAGATAAGGTCCAAACTGGGTTAATAGACCTTGTCATGAGCTGGAAGAATTGGGTTATTACTAGAGACAGTAACAGTTTCCCTACTGTCATAAAAAAAAGTTGGTAAAGTTTAAGGACTTGAAGTTTGTAACTATATGACAAGAAACCCTAGATTGAAAAAAAAAATGGTTGACTCAGTGTTTTAGGTATGGTTAATGACAGAATTGGACCAACTCAAAAGCTGATCTGATCAATTGTGTAGAAAATGGTCATTAAAACAGCAGAGGGAAAAAAAGAAATTTGACCCTTAAACACTCCACTTTTTGGTGGTCTTGAAAAGACTCAGCTATAGTTTCTATCATTAATGGCTATCCAGAAAAGTCGCAAATTATCGTAATAACATTCATTAGTTGTAGAGTTTAAAAGTATGCCTTGAAAAATGCTTCCATACAGGCTCAGAGAAAGGGAGAAATAAATATGATTGTATGACAGTGCTGAAAAAAACTTTTGTACTAAAAAAGACCTAATTTTATAGAAGGAAAAAAAAAGAATCAGAGAGAGATGACTTGACCAACGTCACTCAGAGAATAAGTAGCAGAGCTAGGATTCAAACCTAGGATTTTGAATCTAAAGTTCTCTCCTCTATAATATTTTGGTGCTAGAAAAAAATATTGGACACAAGTCCAATAGTCTCCTAAATATTAAAGATTATTTTAAAAATTCCTTAAGATAAAGTACTTCATTTGTAAATTCTAATTAGGCATGCAGAACAGATTTGATTGTGAAAAAGTTGCATATTAAAAAGAATTTACTAAATAAATGTATTAATATAATGAAGAGGCTTCTTTATTTAAAGGAATCTTATGGTGAACCATTCTTATTTTGAAACTTTTGAAAAGCAAATAATCACTAATATTTTATGGATATCTAGATTTCCATTAGAATCTAAATCAAATAAAATGTAACCACTTTGAAGGCAGAAACATCTTTGGTTTTGTATGTTTGCTTAGCATAGTGCTTTGAATATAATAGGTACTGAGAAGTACTTCCTCCTTGAGGAGAGCAGAACAGCTAGTCTCGTGTTCCCTTCTCCTATTCTCCACCAGTCAGGACTCACTATCCTTTGTAGATGGGTACACAAGATTCCCTAAGATATCTACCAAAGGTTCTTCATGAGTCTAATTTAGACTAATGAAAGAGGATAGATAAATAATTACATAATGCAATATCCACAAGCAACATAAGTGCACTAATGGAGAACTACCCTCTACCAATAAAAGTTCATACCTTCTCTGAAACATAAAGTCTTAGAGAGTTGCCTAGTACAATGCTATCAAACTCAAACAGAAATGAAAACCACAAAAACTAAGGATCCTTGTAGGAGCAGCTTGACTTACAAAACCACGTATTGTCATAATACTTTGAAATTTTTAAATTTATTTTATTCATCATTTCCAAATAAATTTTAATCTTATTTGGGATGCACTGGGGAGCATCATGTGCCCCATATTTGACATCACTAGCCTAGAACACTAAGAAATTAAGTGACTTGCCCAGTTAGTATTATCAGAGAAGGGACTTGAACCCAACACTTTTTGGTTTTGAATTCAGCACCTTATCCATTCTGCCACACTGCTTCTCATGTGATTATTAGACTAGCAGTGGAATAAAGGATAGGGTGTGGAGATAGGAACAGTTTTCCAGTTAGGAGTCTATCTTAGGAATCCAAGTAGATTGTAATCGGGAGCCTTTATTGGAGTAGTAGCAGTGAGAATGCAGAAATGTGGATCAGTGTAAGAGATACAGCAGAAATAGAATTGCCATTATGTGGTAACTGATTAGATAGAAGATGTGAGGGCAAAAGAAGATTCAAATATTACATTAAATTTTGAGGAAGATGAATTTGTGTAGAAATTAATTCCAAGTGAAGTCAGAAGACCTATGTAATCCACAGTTTCTGACAATCAGTTCATTACCAGGGTGGTTTTTAGTAAGGTCTGGGGATGGGGGGAGGAATGCAGTTTGTGGCTGGAGCTTTTCTCTATGCCATGCTGTTCTAGCTCTATGATTGAGATATGACTAGAATTTATTCACATATGTGGCAGTTTGAATACTCAGTTAACTCTTGTGTATAATAGTGTTATTTGTAATTATAGTGATTGTATTAAACATTGTACTTAAATATTAAGTGCTAAGCTTTGGTATCCTTCAAAGGCATAAGTACAAAATTGTTGATTCAAGAGTCCTTATAGACTTAGTAACTCATGTACCTATATGTTGCATCATTGAAGAAACTGGGAACTTTTAGACTGGAAAAGAGAAGTATTTTCTTTCTCTTCCTTCCTTCCTTCCTTCTTTCCTTCCTTCCTTCCTTCCTTCCTTCCTTCCTTCCTTCCTTCCTTCCTTCCTTCCTTCCTTCCTTCCTT
>NW_027185799.1:19595986-19646721 GCF_028583685.1 Petaurus breviceps papuanus
CTTTCTTTCTTTCTTTCTCTCTTTCTCTCTTTCTTTCTTGCTTGCTTTTTGGAGGAGGGAAGGCAGGGCAATTGGGGTTAAGTGATTTGCCCATGGTCACACAGCTAGTAAGTGTTAAATGTCTGAAGCCAGATTTGAACTCAGGTCCTCCTGATTCCAGGACTGGTGCTGTGTATTCACTGCACCACCTAGTCACCTTGAGAAGTATTTTCATGAAGGGTCATGAGATGAAATTATTAATTGCTCTGTTCTTTTAGTTATTCTCTTTTATTCATGATTTCAGGAGTCATCTCTCCTGGTACTTCTACCTGTATGATTTATTGCTATTTCTCAATATGCTTTGCGAGTTCTTCCTCCAGAAAATGCCCACTGTGGACCCACAGATGTGCTGGTAAATGTTTAACCACTGGGCTCTCTGGGAGGAAAAATATATATAAGATACACTTTTAAGTTTAATCTGAATTATTAACATTTTCTCTATCACTTTCTTAAGTCTAGGCAACTAATAAAAAAACATATTAAGTCCTGATACAGGGTTTACAGTTTCTGAAGTATAAATGCTCACGCTGAAAATTTAACAATAGGCTTTTGTAAGAGCTGGCTCCAGCACACCCCAGCTTAATACTTATCATCAACTGTATGTTCAGTCTCTCCTACAACTGCTCCCACACATAAGGGGCATGTTAAGGGAACTCATTGGATTTAATTAAATTTGAATTAGATGCCAGATGTCTCTACATAATGAATATCAATTCCATTTGTGTTTTAGGATTTACTTTTGTTTCCTGCTTATCTTTTTCATATTTCTTACTTGGCAGAGAATGTTTATGAAGGGAAGCATTGAGTTATTAAATAGATTCTGATTTTGACAAACATTCCACAAGCTTATGATTATCTGTTGTTAACTGCGCTATAGGTAGCTATTAGTTTTATTCATTATTTGTTATTTGTAGAGATTTTCACCATAGAGTTTGCATATTCACTTCTTAACTATTTTAAAAAATAGATTCTTATTATACAAATGTGATGGTGTAGGCCAAGTTTAGAAAACAATCTCAATAATTAATAGGTTGTTATAATGAAACATAGCCATTTCATCTGTTCAATGAGCTTTTGATTAATTATTTTGCTATGATCATGCTGTATACTTACTTGTTTAAATAACTTAAATCAATTTACTACAATAAGGGACTATAGTTTTATTCTTTGATTAAAAAAAGGGAATTAGGCATACAAATAAAGCAGCAAAAGTTTCGCTAAATATCACTGAATACATAATCAGTTTTTAAAAACCTATAATGTCTCAATGCAAACATTTTTTAGTTCAGTTTTGCCAAAAAAAATAGATGATGATACGGATCTTGGAAGAATTGAGTGACCCAAAGGGTAATGGAAAGAATGATGGTAAATATGAGCAAGTTATAGAATGGTACCAATTATTACTTCCATGCAAGAAGTAGAATAAAATGCATTACCAAAGAAAGTCATAAGGACCAGAAAATGAAGCAGGCCAACAGAGTAATGAGTGAGAAAATATAGTCCAACTTCACCTTGATACCCTAGTATCTCTGAAATATTCTATCAGCCACAACATGTTCCCCAGTGTTTGGGCTGTATTGCTTTTGAGAAATTTATAGAAAGATATGATAGTGTATTAGAAAGAACAATATCTCTCAAAACAGAAGATCAAATATTTAAAACTGGGCCTTGAATTAAAATTCTGGCTCTTCTATGTATTTAGGCGATCTTTGGTCAGGCACTTAACCTTCTTAGATCTCAATGTTCTTTCTATAAAAGTGGATTCTAAGTCTAAAATGCATACAAATCACATACACACATATGACAAATAGGTGTCAGATTACAGTCTGGGCTGGGGAATGACTATCCTCTCTGCAAAACTTGTGTATCCAGTTAAATGTTTAAATGAGATACTTAGCATCTACTCTCAGATTCTTTGTTTTTGAGTAGGTAAAAGACGATTCTTTGACTCATTTCTTATCTAACCATAATCATTGAATGGGCATTTACTCAGTCAAAGTGAGAACTCAGAAAGACTTTAGCTTAAAAACCTAAAGTCTCCCACTGTATCTGGGACCATCTCTAGTCATCCTGATCTATATCTTTTCAATGGACCCAGATGGTCTGGAAGAGAAAGTGAGGCTGGTGACTTTGCACAGCCCTCCCTCACTTAAATGCAATTCACTTGCAATTCATGGCATCACTTTCATCAGGTCATTATTCTCTTTGAGAACAAAGGACACAAACAACAACAATAGTATCCAGGGAGATTGCCAAATGTCAAAATGTTCAAGGATGCATTATTTAATAATTCTTAAGACATCATGTTTTCTAAATGTGTTGTACATTTTTTTCAGATATTCCCCCCGAACAGCCAAGCAAACACCTTTAGAAACTATATTCCTGAAAGCTCGACCATAGATTAATGGGGGGGGGGGGGAAATACTTCCTTTAATCTTGGTGGTATGATACTTTTACTAGAATTTTTCTCCTTTTCACATTGTCTATATTTATATCATATAATCATCATGCATATAGTTCTTTTAGCTCTGTTTCCTTAACTCCTTATAACTCAGTACAAGATTTACCAAGTTTTGCCTAATTACTGATATATTTACTTCATTCTTTATGGGCATAGACATATATCATTATATCAATATACTATATTTTTAAAGCACTTCACTGAGTAAATATTTTGTTTCTTTTTATCATTACAAATAATATTTCTCTCTCTCCATCTCTCTTAATATCAATACCTTCCTTGGGATATAGTCATCGTAGTGAATTCTTTGGGTCAAAGGGTTTGAACAATTTAGTGCTTTCTCTTACATAATTCCAAATAGTTCTGAGAAATACTCAAACTATTTCACAGTCCCACTGTCACTGAATGAGTGAGTCTCACTGCTTTTCTGACAGGAGATTTCATCAACTCTTAACATATTGCTAATTTGATGAATGTGAAATTATCTGAGAGGGCTCTACTAATTTGAATTACTTTGATTAGTAGCAACTCTGAACATTACTATTCAGAATTTAGGTTACTGTTGATAGTCTGGATTTTGTCTTTTTACTTTTTGCTTTCCTTTTGACATCTTGTTTATAGGGAACAGTTATTAAATTTGTCCATGTTAACTCATCACATTAAGAGCAGAAAGTAATGACAGTTTTCAGAGTAGCCAGGCAAAAGAATTAATTAGCATAAAAGAGTCTCTTTACTTATTAATTCAAGGGGCTTGGCTTTGGTAGCATTCTTTAGAAGCACTTGGTTTAGGCTTGATGAGTTGTCTGTGAGACCATTTTCCCCCTATGATAAGAGAGAAAGGTCCAATTTGAAAACAAAAACAAAACAACAGTCTGGATATATGATCATTTCCTTACTGTTTGTGTTCAAAACCACTGGTTTCCAGAAGGCAGATTTAGCATGGAGACTTAATGCAGAAAAAAGCAGCTACTAATTTAAGCACTATAAAAGGGTCATCTTGTAGTGTTCCTTAAGGGCACATAATACAGAGAAGTTTAAAATACATCCTTCACTGCTTAGTTGGTGGGCTTAATTTGCAGCCATTAATAAAATAAGTGGCAGAGAATTAGGATAATCAAATTCCTACAAAGAAGATGTACCAATATATAAGGTAAAAAGAATATTAGTTAATTTTTCAAGTTGATCGCTCAAATTTCAGTCTATACATTAGAGATGGCAAGTTGAACGAAAGGTAGAATAAGAGACTGAGATAGAGAAGGCGTTAATTAAAGTCATGGGGCCTGAGGAGTTTTAGTTTGTTTGTTCATTTTCCCTGAGAGAATTAATAAAGAGAAAGAATGAAAATTCCAGAAAGGAGTCTTGAAGAATACTCACTTTGAATAAAGATAAGAGGAGAACCTTCAGAGGACTCATATATTCCTTCTGCATACATGTTAAAGTTCATAGGTAGAAGTCCATCAATAGTTAGTCAAAACAAAATGCAGATAGCCTAAGATGAGAAAGATCATTTCAAGATATTTAAAAACTGTTGGTTTGAATCTTCAGTTTTTTTTAACCTAGCAAAATGAAGACATTTGATTAGGTGGTGTTTAATGTCCCTTTGACTTCTTAAACCTATGAAATTTCTTATATTTTAATGGATCCATGATTTCATCAACTTGGATATTCTCTCTGTCACTAAAGTTCATAAATCATCCTGCCTTCTCAACTGAATGTCATAACAGAGCACTGGATATGGAGTTAGGAAGACCTGAATTTGAATATTGCCTCAGTCATTTGCTATCAATGTGATCCCGGGCATTTTCTCAGCTTCAGTATCTTCATCTGTAAAATGGGGATAATCATAACATTTATGTGACAGGGTTGTAGTCAGGATCAAATAAGATTAAATGTGCAAAATATTTTCCAAATTTTAAAGCATTATATAATGACAGATCTTACAATTTTTCTTCTCTACTGTAATATTTATTCATGTTCTCCCATAAATCCTCCATAGAGGAGTCACGCCATTGACTAGAGAACTCTAGGAGTTCTTTTTTTTTTTTTTTTTAGTCATCAGTGAGTTCAATGGCTATCTGTTACCCCTCACCAATGCAACTTAGGCTGAGCTCTTTATATGACCATATTTTCCTTAGCAATATATCCTATACCACTTCTTGAGAATTAGTCATTATTGGATGCATCCTGTAACCTGTTTGCATCTACTATGCTATTCCTATATTTCAATGCTGCCAAATTCAAATAGAAATGGGAACATTACATTGTACATAAGGATCCCTGCAGGATGTATATTGTCTTAGAAAAACCACACACATTTATATTTCTAGTAATAAACCCACACATTAAAATTAAATAGAAGCTACATTTTAATCTTGTTCAGGCCACACTCAGGAGGGTTTTGAGTCACATATAAACCACTGGTTATGTTTTTGACACCTCTGCTTTTATCTGAAACTTCAAATATTAAAAAGATTTTGTAGAAGAAAAACTAAGGATTTGTGCTAGAGCATCAGCCTGACGTCACTGAAATCACTGTATGGCTTCCCAAATGCAATTCAGTCTGTTTTAAGATGCCTGAGATTTTTATCTTCACTTTACGTATGAGAATGGTGATTATCATTTGGGCGTAGTGCTCCTCTTTGCTTTGGAACTGAGATCCAGATCCAAAAATGGACAATGCCACAGATTCCTACATTGGTGCCAGCAAAGGAACCTCTGCAATCTAAATTTAACCAGTTGTTGGACTCCCTTACTCTCAGTGGGCTTAGAGGCCTGGAACCCGCTACTGCCACCACTGAATCAGTCACACCCAAGGTCTGCTCCTGGTTTGCTGGAGCCTGGTTTGTACTTGTGCAACCTGTGTTGGACTGTGCTCCTCTCTCAACCTATCATCTGAGACTTTAGCAAGTCAGAATCTTTATGCTAGGGGAGGGCTTTAATGGAGGCTGACTTCTTAGGGTGGTGGTAGATTTGCTTGACTCAGGATTGCCACAAGCCTTTAATTTGTTAAAAAACACAATATCTTTGAAGCACAATAAAGTGAAACTCAATAAAACAAGGTATGCCTGTATAGGAAGTCTATGGTTAAGGTCATCCCTGGAACCAATACAGAGTTTTATCTTAATTGTTCCTAGGTAAACAATTCAGAGCGAATACTGGGACACCTGGGCATTTGCAACTGTTAAGAAAAAGTCTTAGAGACTCTGGGACTCCACTGTTTTGAATTTTTGGTGTCACAAAAAAACAAGAACGAGGAAAAACCATAGCATAGTTGCCAGCTGCTGAACTACAGTCATAGTGCCAATAAAAGGGATTAAGCTGAAGCATCAGCAGAAAACAGATGAAGGGGAGGGTTTAGTGCCCTGTACTGAAGGCCAATTGTGTCACTGCTCATGGGTGCTATTCCAATCAATACTTTTCATAAATTTCTTCAGGCTAAAAGTGGTCATTTCCCCAAACACCGGGAAACTATCTCAAGAATTAGTTCATTGAAAGATTCCTACTTTTAATAAATGCATAGTTAGTCATTTACCATTGCCCAGTGTCACTTTCATGGAATAATTGGGGTTATATATTTTTCCTGCTCTATCAAGTTGGTTTTCTGGGTATGTATTTCAATTGGGAGAGGTAAGGGAAGATGATAGAATCATAGAGTAAGAGCTTGACAGGACTTAGAGTGGAATTGCTGGATTTTAAAATGAGGAAACTGAGGCTGAGGGAGGTTAAGTCATTTTCTCAGGGACACAAAGCTAGTAGGTGTTTGAGGCATCATTTGAAGTCTTCCTCTCTCCAAAGTAGTACTGACTCCAATTCCAGTACTCTAATCACTGTACTCTTAAGCTTTCTCTAGATGGATATTCATGAGGTTTTTTTTTAAGTGGAGAGATTGGAAAGGTGGGTGGTAGCAGCATTTTGAAATAAGGGAACAAAATGAACTGAATCCTTTCCTTATAAAATTACTGTTATGAAAGGTTATTTGAAAAGAAAAATAAAAACAAATCACTCATGCTGGATTCTAAAAAAAAAATACAATGCCCACTAGGGAGTGGCAAGAGAGATGTTGTTCAGTAGAGTGGTCTACAGACTTTATGAATCTTCTCTTGGACTGGTCTGTTCAGATACCCTGAGTGAAGAGTTTACTCTATGGAGATTGTGTACAGTGATGGGGGGAAGAGGACTACAATTCTTAATTCTGTTTTAATGAGGTCTTTGTATTTACTTTCTAATAGGAACTGAAATCTTTACCCTACAAACTTCAGCACTTCAAATGTTTCTTTCACAGCAATACTTAAAATGAGATTTCTAATGACATTGATGAGTGGTCTTCCATTATGATGGAGCCAGTGGGGAGCCTCAGAGAAGCCCACAGCTCAAAATGTGTTTTTTGAAAAAAGACACTACATGCAAAGCTTTCATCATGCTATCATTTAAAAAAAATAATCTCTGTAGAGGAGAGTATTACAGTGAAATGATTGACATGGGAAGTGTTCCTTTTTAATTGGCACTGGGTGATTTATCAGTGTCTGATGTTGAGAACACTCCATTAGGCTCTGGGTAAGTGATTGGTGAGATGCTATACAATTGATATTTCTATGGATGAGAGTTCATACCACCTTCACATCAAATTAATGAATTAGACCAAATAGCATCCCCCTCATCTGAGCAGGAACACATCCATCATGGAACAAAAGAATCCCAATGCCATCACATTGTCATGTTTTCCCAGTTTTTAGCCTAAGAATAAAGGGATTTCAGAATCTAAACTGAGAAGAGGACCAGACATTCTCGCCCCATCGAAAATAATTGCCTGGACCGTCTCAGCTCATTACTTTCAATATAACTAGAGTAGTCTGTGCCAATCTACATGGGTATAATCATACTTTAGGCAAACACGGTACCATTTCACATCTTGTTCTTAGAATAGATGAACAGCCTCTTGGTAATGATGTTTGAAAAAACTATATTAAGTCTTCCTTGGTGTCATTGCTTTGCCTCTCATATGGAATATATTATATTTTTTTCAAAAATTTGGTCAATCAAATCTAGAGAAGGTGATAACCATCTGCAGTCTGCAAATAGCACCCAACTATTGACACAACCTGCTCAATCTTGCCCTCAGACTTCCAAGAATGTAGCAGGGGCTATATTACCCATTCCCTGCACATTTCCAACCTGTTTCCCTGCACATAAGAATAAAAGTGTGGAGGTTCTAGTGATTGATGAGAGTGTGAATGGCCTGATTTTAAAATCAAATGTTTATTTGCAAATGGGGGGGAGGGGAAAGACTCAACTAAAAAAGGTCTATGGGTTTGAGTACAAATGTGTGTGTGTAAATTTAGGAAGAAAAAAATATCAATTAATGCTGACACATTGCGATACATACATTATTACCCTGGCATTTTTATCTAGCCCAGATGAATTCTTTTAAACTCTTACATGCCATATCACATGTTTTACATTAGCAGTTTCAACTCACCATACCATCTGTCTTTATCAGCACCTAACTGCACAGATGTACCGTTGATGTAAAAATGTTGGCAATCAACTGAACCTTTACTCTGCCTTATTCACCTATTAATAGTGGTGAACGTCATATCAATAATCAGATTTCCTTTTGTTTTCATTTTAAAACAGATCATCCCTTGTCTCAAAGACATTATGGTAGCTCTTCCATTAAACCCAGGTTAATATATGTGCAAATAATCTAAATGACAAACTTGCCTAGAATTCCAAATGCAAATGTACTCCATGATTTCACATTATTTGAAGGCATAACTAATTTACTACCAGAGCAAAAGAACTAAAACTACAAACTAGTAAAATAAAATGAAAATCCTGTTGATAATAGTACAAACTGAGACATCATTTCAAGGTTATTATTTTTTTTTTGAGTATGTGTTCCTTTTTTCCCCTTTTTTGTTTTATTGCCAGTAAGCTATTCTGTCAAGAATCAGAGTTTTAATGAAAAATAAACACCACCTATGGAGGCTTGCCAGGAAAGGTGATGTAACAATCTCTTAGAATTGATGGGAGCTACTGCAGTTCTAGCTAAAGCAGTGTTTTTCTTTCTGGCTTTTCATGTGGCATGTATAAAGTCATATAGCCAGAGAAAGAAACTTGGTGTTTGAAGATAATCATTTTAAGGAAGCAGCTATGAATCAACTGTGGACTATACCTATGATCTCATGAAGACATGGAATTTTAACAAGCTCTTGCATCTATTTTTAAAAAAAATTATTTTTGTTTATTTTTAGATTACATCCTTCATTTCCACAAGATTTTGAGTTACACATTTTCTCCCCATCTTTCCCCTACCCACCACCCCAAAACAGTGATCCCAGTGAATGCCTCCTCCCCCAATCTGCTCCCTCCTATATCCTCCTTCATGCCCCCTCTGACTTTCCAGTAGGGCAAGAAAGATCTCCATAACCCAGTGCCTGTATATCTTATTTCCAAGTTGCATGTAAAAATAATAATGATAATATTTTTTTAAACATTTGATTTTAAAATTTTGAATTCCAGATTCTTTCTCTTCTTCCCTCATCACCCCACCCTTATTGGGAAGATAAGGAATTCAATATAGGTTGTACATGTGTAGTTATGCAAAGCATTTCTATAGTGAATATATTATGAAAGACAAGACTATATTGCCTCCATCCTATCCTGATCCCCACTTGTTCAACTCTCTATTTTGACACTGTCCCTTTTCAAAAGTGTGTGCTTCTAACAACTACCTTCCCCTCCAATCTGGCCTCTCATCTATCATCCCCCCTCTTATTCCTTTCCCCCGTACTTTCCTGTAGGTAAGCTACCCAATTTGGTGTGTATGTTATTCCCTTCTTAAGCAAAAATAATTGAGAGTAAGGTTGATCTATTCCCTTTTGTCTTCCTGTTCTTCCCCTCCATTATAACAGTTTTCCCTTGCCTCTTTGATATGAGATAATTTACCCTATTCAGTCTCTCCCTGTCTATTCTCATTATATTCCAGTCTCACCTCTTAATTTTATTTTTTAGATATCATCCCCTCCTATTCAATTGATTCTCTGCCCTACATATAAATATATATATATATATATGTATGTATGTATATATATATATATATATATATATAATTTATATTCCCTTCAACTATCCTAATAGTGAGAAAGTCTCAGGAGTTATAATTATTGTTTTTTTCATGTAGGAATGTAAATAGTTCAACTTTGATAATTTCCTTATGATTTCTTTTCCTGTTTACCTTCTCATGCTTCTCTTGCTTCTTGTATTTCAATGTCAAATTTCTATTCAAATATGGTTTTTTTCTTAAAAAAATGTTTGAAAGTCCTCTATTTCACTGAATGACTGACCATATTTTCCCCTGAAACATGATATTCAGTTTTGCTGGATAGGTGATTCTTGGTTTTAATCCCAGCTCATTTAACCTCCAGAATATCAAATTCCAAGCCCTCAGATCTCCTAATGTAGAAGCTGCTAGATCTTGTGTTATCCTGATTGTGTTTCCACAATATTCAAATTGCTTCTTCTTGGCTCCTTGTAATATTTTCTCCTTGATCCAGGAACTCCAGAACCTGGCTATAATATTCCTAGGCATTTTTTTTTGGGGGGGGGATTTTTTTCAAGAGGTGGTCAGTGAATTCTTTCAATTTCTATTTTGCCCTCTGGTTCTAAATCAGGGGAATTTTCCTTGAGAATTTCTTGAGGGATGTTATCTAGGTTCTTTTTCTGATCATACCTTTCAGGTAGTCCAAAATTTTTTAAACTATCTCTCCTGGATATATTTTCCAGGTCAGCGGTTTTTCCAATGAGGTATTTCACATTGTCTTCTATTTTTTTTTATTTGTTTGAATCTTTTTAATTGTATCTTGATTTCTCATAAAGTCATTAGCTTCCATTTGCTCCAATCTAATTCTGAAGGAATTATTCTCTTCAGTGAGCTTTTGAAATTCCTTTTCCATCTGGCAAATTTGGCTTTTTAAAGTTATTCTTCTCCTTATTCCTCCACTTCTCTTACTTGATTTTCAAAATCCTTCTTGAGCCCCTCCATGGTCTATAACCAGATCATATTTTTTTGGAAGCTTTTGATGCAGGAGTTCTGACTTTGTTGCATCTTCCCCCCATTCCATGCTTTGATCTTTTTTGTCTCCAAAAAAGGAATCTAAGGTTTCATTGCTGTGCTTGCTTTGCTTCTTCTGCTTGCTCATGTTACCAGTCAATTAGTTGACTTTTGAGCTCTTTGAAGTAGAATTCTGCTTTTAGAGAGGAGAGAGGAGAGCTTTGTCCCAAATTGCTGGGGTTTTCTCAGCTGCTGGAGCTATTAGTTTGGTGCCATCTCTGCAGCCCCTACAAGCTCTGGTCCACTGGCCACACACCCCAGGACCTCCACTCAAGACAATGATCCATATCCAAGTAGATTAAAAAAAAGAGCAATTACCCTCTGAATGGTCGCTTGTCCCACTATGATATGCAGACCAGGAGCTCTGAAAAAGCCATGTGGTAGCAGCTGCACAGCCTTCACCCCTCTGCCTCTTCTAGCCCCAGGGGCAGGGTCCAGACCATGCTCTTCCATACCCACTAGTTCCAACAGATTTCCACACTGACCTTTTACTTTGTCTATGGCATTTTGGGGTTGATAATTCTGGAAACTGCCACAGTTGCTTGTGATTCAGTCTCCTGAATTCTGCTTCAGCTGCTGCAGATTGTGGGCTGCCCTGGGGGTAAAGCTGTGGGCTCACATGGGGCTGAGCTTGGCTCCTAGCACACTGTAATGGACCCTTCTTGTAGGCCTGCTGGGCTGCCTTCAGTGGGAGATTTGTTTCTCTCTGTAACTTTGTGGGTCCTGTAGCTCTAAAATTTGTTGAGAGTCATATTTTATAGGTATTTGAAGTGGTTATGGAGGGAGCACACAGTTTTCCTGCTTCTACACCACCATCTTTGCTCTGAACTCCTGCCCCAAGCTCTTGCATCTTATAGACCAAAGTTGTGATAGATGTAAATGCTATTTTGAACTTTAACTTTAGTCCCTTCTTGGGAACCTGCTAGGTTCCCAAAATTATACTAAGCACCATAGTAAACTCATGAAAAGTCTAATCTGCATCAAGATATTTTTCTCAACAAAGTTTTATTAGACACATAGATTATAAGTTTCCAAAGAACCAGATTTCTTTAAAGAAGTTTATAATATGCACATATATGTATATGTATATATTTCAAATTTTGGTAATTATACATGGAATATAATTCAGTGACAGGGTTTCAACTTTTCCTTTTAGTTGAGGCCTTAAGAAAGAGAAGACTATCCATGGTGCCAGGGTGAAGTTCCCATCATCTCTGTCAAATTGGGGCTTGAGTCTCAGTTTTGTTACTTACCCAGAATGTGACCCTGTGCAAGTCAATTCAGCTCTTAGTTTCCTTATCTGTAAAATTAGATTTTGACTAGCATGTCTCTAAGGTTTATTTTAATTCCAAATACTATGATTTACCTCTGGAAATGAACAATGTCTTGTCATTTGTAAAGTCAATAAGGAGTAGCTCTCCTGAGGACTGCTGCTGTGAATAACTTTAAGTATCTAATAGCATAGTCTAGTGAATTCTCTATTTATTCAGCAATAAACTAAAGGAAAACATTCAAGAAACTAAAGCACAACATTCACATAACTTACTACTAAGGTGGTCACATAGTCTTAAACAACACACATCATTCAGTAAGTCGCAGCTTCTCAATCAATATAAAGCACCCATCTACAATCTTCTTTCATCTTGATCAGAGGCTGGCTTCCAATCACCCTTAAGAAGGCTGGCTTCCAATCATACTTAAGGGGTAATCACCCTTAAGACAAACATCCTTCAGGGGTAGTGGAAACTACAAGGGTCTTCCACCCCTAGGTCACAGTAAGTTACAATATCATCAGTCAGCACTGAGTACCCATGTAAAGTCGCCTTTCATCTTAACTCAAGGCTGAATTCCAATCCCCATGGTTCTTGTTCCATGCTCCCAGTTCTTACCTGGATTCACCCGACTGTTGCTTGGATTCACAGGTAAGCAGCTCTCCCAGCTCTTTTCTGGATTCACCCAACTGTTGCCTGGATTCACAAGTGGGAAGTTCTCTGCTCCTGCTTTATGTCATAAGGACTGCTCTGCCCCCAAGCTCTTCACAGTTTCTGTTTCTAGGAAAACAAAGCTCAATAGGGCTACAACAATATTTACACACATTGCCAGCACTATCATCTCAATTCACTTTCTGTTTGACAAAGTAACACAATTTAACAGTGTGCTTCTGTCTGACAAAGTAACACCAACACAGAACAACAGACAGGGTGTAAACATCACAAACATTCTCTCTCTTAGCTCTGCTTGGTCCTAGCTGGTGCTTGAGCTTTTATCTGCTCTTCTCCTTCTTGTTCCACCCTTCCTGTTTGGAGCTTCCTGTTACACTCTTTTGGCAAGCTCCTCCCACCATGGGTTCTGTATGATGACCTTAGGCCTATTAAGCTCAGGGAAGGTCTTCAAACTCCCTTAGGCCTATTAAGGCCAATACAATGTATACTGTTTCCAAAAAAGACTTGATAACAATTAAAGGTGAGGCTCAAAAAATACTTTGCTTGCCATCACATCTTTATAGCTAAGTCAGTTTTCTTGATGACAGTTAACAATTCCATGATACTGGGAATGGGATAACAATAGTGGACATTTATAAAGTGCTTTGGTATTTGCAATATACTTTACATATGCTATCTCATCCCTGCTACGTTGGGACTAGTAGAAGAAACTGAGGCTAAGAGATAATAAGTGATTTGCCTAGGTTCATATAGCCAGTATGTATGTGAAATAGGATTGAAGGTAAAGTTTTCCTTAGTTTTAGGATAACAATCTATCTACTACAATGAGGCCTTTTTTGAAGTATAAAAATTCACAGAGCACTCCTGTTATTAATAATTTCCCTGAATTTCATGTCTAAGGACCTGTATTAAAGTTCTGACTCTGTTATGACCTATGTGAAATTGGGAAAATATGAATAAAATAATCTCTAAGGTCCCTCATAGTTTCAAATTTGTGATCTGCAGACTCTTATATGGCTACCACATCCATTCATCTAAACTCATTCATTTTTTCTTCAAGCCCTCTAAACATGTGTGGAATTGGGCACATGTCTATGTTATTCCTCTTAACTTTTCATCTTTATTTATTTTGTGTCTCTTTTCTTGGCAGCCAGGATTATAGTTGAGAGTAAGGTACAGGTAAATAAAGCAGGTTTCTAATAAGCACAGAATAAGAGAAAGCAAAAACAACAAAAAAAAAACCAAAGAAATTAAACACATACATACATGTATACACACACATACTATCTTGTGGTAACATCACACTCATTCTACTCCTTGGACTTTATTGTTTTTGAAAAGATGATTTTTATTTCTCCTTTGATTGTCAGGAAAGGTATTTGTTGCATATGTCAAAGTTCATGCATATAAGCTCTATCTGTCTGCCTCTCTATCTCTGTCTCTATCCCTCTATGCATCTTACTCTTCGTCTGTCTGTCTGTCTGTCTGTCTGTCTGTCTGTCTGTCTGTCTGTCTCTCTCTCTCTCTCTCTCTCTCTCTCTCTCTTTCCCTTCTCTATCTCCTCTTCACCTTTCCCCACTATTTTGCTTTCCCTCTCTCCAGTCCTTCTCTCCTCTCTGTTCTCCCTCTCCTTTTCTCCCCTCCTCTTTTTTCCCCTTCCCTTTTCTCCCTCTCTTCTTCCCCTCCTTCCAATCTCCCCCATACTCCCCCATATCTGTCTTCCTTCTTTTTATTTTTGTATCCTCAGCATTTAGCATGGCTTTCTGAGAAATATAGTGATTTATTAATAAATGCTTTTATCCTGCCTGCATTTGCCCCAAATTCTTCTCAATTTCAAGTCTCCTTTGAATTGCATTTAAGATAAAGACAATCTGAAGGTGTCCTTTCGAAGGCACACTCTTCCCAACCTTGCTTGCCATGTATTACTGATGCTAGCAGTTTCATTGTTCCTTAGTTTACTCTGTCACTTTTTCTTCTCTGTTACTTGCTCACCATTTTGGTGAGGAAGGTCTCATTTAAGCTGCCTCTCTGTTCCTCTTTGCCCATCCCTCTTCCATTCTACGGGGAGCTACATTAAGGTCAGAAGTAAGAGATCATTAACTGAATTCTGTCATCCTATGTATTCTCTGCTAAGACTGCTAAGTGGCATAATGAATAGATAGCTGCATTTGAAGTCAGAAAGACCTGCATTTCAATCCTGGTTGAAAAATTTAACTGTGTTACCTTAAGCAAGTCATTTCACTTCTAAGCCCCAATTTCTTCTCCTGTATAATGGGTAAAATAATTCTCCCTACTTTATAGGGAGATAATTGTGAGATTCGAATGTGATAACATATGTAAAATGTTTTGCAAAGCTTAAATCATTATATAAATATTATTATTATTATTAATATTATTACACTGTTTTGGTGGGGTTGTTTGGCAGTAATGCGTCTTAAGCTGAATAAGATACAACCTTTGAAGAAAGCCCAGTTTCTTCAGATGTGTCATAGTTTTCTTTCTCCCAACTTTTTAAGTACTATAGCCATTGGCATCATTTTAGTTGACTCTCTTTTCTCCAGTTTAGCTTCATGATCTGCTTGTATCATCATGATTTGCTCCTAAGTTAGTAATAGTGAGGTGATTCTAAAGTATAGCTTGTGATTTCTGATAAGTGGAAAGATAAGGAATACATACTCATATTCCAAGATAAGACATTTTTCTATACAAACGGAAAGTAAGGAAAAATAAACATTATTGGTATATTGAGCATCTGTGGGACTGATGTTTTGAAAAAATAATCAGAAATTCATTAGAAAAGAATAAACTGAGGGAAGAAAATCTTGGCATACAAATGCAAAGATATACACACATATGAAGCTTTTACAACTATTTTGTGATACACTGACATATTTGAAAAAGTAACAGGAAAATACTCAGGGGCTGGGGAAGAGTGATGATAAATAACTTCTTGAATGAATTTGACAAGTGAGCTAGCTTTATTTTTTCCCCTTTTGTGGGGAATTACAAAGCTACTACTAATAAAGTATCATCAAAACAATTCTACATGTTTTTGGAGACACCATATTCTCCCTATCAGTACCACCAGATTATCTATGTACTTGTCATTTATATATAGTGTATAGAATATTCATGAAAGGGCTGATACAAAGTCATTGAAAAATATGATATCCTAAATGTAATTCCAACTCAATTTAGAAACAATATATGCTATATAGTGCAGAGAGGTCAAACTTACTGCTACAAAACTACCAAGTTGAGATTATAATGTAATTGGGAAGTATTTATGGAATAAATAAAAATATAAGAGAATATAGAAAATACAAATATGTGTTTTTTTTTCTAAATCTGGCCCATAAGGATCTGATTCTATTTGTGTTAGACATGAGCTAAGTCTTTGGCAAAATTACATTTAATTAGGGCAACATATGTATCAACAAGTAAATAATTTGTAGATGCTAAATAAAACTGGTGAACTATATGTTGAATCAATGAGAAAGCCAGGGAAAAGCAGGGGGAGATAGCCTGGTGCCCTGGGAGAGCAATAGGTTTTAAGAAAAATGATTTATTCTAACTCTTCGACCTTTGTGACTTTGAATAAATCATTTTACCTACCTGAACATGAAGACATTGGATTAACAGTCTAAGTTCCCTTTCCAACTCTAAGCTGATGAGCCTGTGAAGTTATCTAGTATATGACCACAAGTTCTAGACTTTTAAGTATTATATTTCTTTGTTCCCACAAATGCTTTCTGAAAATGCTGAAAGGGAGAAATCTAACCTACCATATAAGGATATCTATAATATATTTAAGAATTATTCAGTTGAATTTATTCTAACATGCTCCCCATGCAATTGTATGTGATGAACTCAGAAAATGGAGTTCCTTTTGTGATCTTTGGAGTGTGACTTGGGGTGTTGGGTCCAAAGATTCTGTTTCTTGTGGGTGAGAAGTATTGTAGAAATATACTTTATCTGTCTTCTTTTCCCCCAGTTTTGGGGAAATGGTTAAATAAATGGTTAAATGAATGAATTTTATTTAGTGAAAAAAAATTAAACTCTTACTTTTGTATGGTACCATGCTAAGTGCTTGAAATACAAATTAATAAATAAAGAACCAACAGAACAAAAATATTCCCTGCCTTCAAGGAACTTCTGTTTTAAAAGAGGAAGATAAGACAATGTCAAACCAATGAGACTTCGCTCTAGGGGAGTTGAGGGAAGATAAATGACCTTAGTGATAAACTACTGGTGAGATTGTTACTATGAATGTCTGTAGGAGATAACAAACTAAAGGACCAACTTCAAGATAAGAACAAGGTAAATGAGTTAGTTTGCATTCATTCCATTACTAATGGGTTGGGGCCTAGGTCAAGAGGTCTAAAAATGAATGGATTATTCTGGGAATGGAGGCAAGGATTCTTTAGAATGGACAAATGAGTTTGATGAAGAGTATTCCAGGTTGCAAATACTGTGTTGGAAGGGGGAACAGGGCCGGATGCTTCTTTTCAACTATAATTTGGGTTTTTGCTAATCTCTAAAACCAACTCAAGTTATTCAGTATCTTATGTCCTTGCTGTGTGAGCTTACTTATCTCACTGGTTTCAAAGATCTAGCTTTTGTCTTGATAGTTGATTACTTATTCCCTGTCTTTTTATCCTACATTCATCTATGAACATCCTAGATATGTTATTCAATCCATCTTTCCCTTCTTAATTTGTATGCTCGACATGTCAGACAAAGAGAGCACATTGCTATGCTGCTCATAAGTAAAGTTAACACCATTTGAAATATAATCTGCTGTTTTAGTGGGTAATATCTTTAGGGATTCACTTTAAACTGCAAACAATACTGGGAGGGATAATTTATCAAATCATTACTCATTAACACATTAATGTGAATGTATCATCACATAAGAACTTTCCCTTCACCTACAGACTGGCCCAAGAGAAGTAAGGGTGATGAAGGAATTGGGAGAGAAAAAATATCAAATAGTGAACTATGCTGAGTATCTCTATGGGGTCTTAGATAGCTCAAGAGTATAGGCAAGTGGGAATGTGATTACTCAAAGGAGCAAGAGAAGCACAGAAATCAGTCTAATTTATTTAAGCAATTATATTTCTATATTTTGTTATGTATTATTTTGGTGTAGTGCAGAAGGACAAAAATAATATAATCTCTGATGGTGAAAAAAAATGAAAATAAAATGAAAAAGTGGGGTGGCTCTCATAGAGCACTGGCCATGAAGTCAGGAGGACTTGAGCTCAAATCCAGCCTCAGACACTTAACACAAAAACTAGCCATGTGACCCTGGGCAAGTCACTTAATCCCAATTGCCCTCAAAAAAAAAAACAATAAGTAAATAAAAAAAGGAAGAGTGACCCATGGAATTAAAAAAAAATAACTTAGACTGGGCTGTGGATAGAGCATGAAAGGATAAAACATATCCAAGAATTAGTAAATACATGGTAATTCAAAGATGTAGAATATTAGTACATTATTAAGGGAGCTAGTGAGAAAGACTTGAACTGAGTCTTAGCTGAAGATAAATATTCTGAAAAGGTGGTATGAGAGAAGGAGTTTATATGGAGGTGGGGAAGAAAAGGAGAGAGAGAGAAGGCAACAAGGAAAGTATTTTCTCCTTAATAATGTTGTTTGAAGCCTATACTACTGAAGAGCAATCATTATATTTAGTGACAGGAAAAGACTCCCTACAACAATAGCACAGTCAAGTGCTTTTCACATTGCTCTGACTGTTACCCTGGACAGAGAAAACAATGGTTTTGTGGCATCATTTATTGTACTGTATTTTAACACAGCAGAAAGATTTTACTTTAGTTTCTCCCCAGGATAGAGATTTTTTTTTTAAATAAAACACTTCCATGTAATAGGATATCATGCTCCATTGTGTATCTATTTGCCATTAGTGCAGGCTCATGGGTCTAGAAGCCAAAGGAAATTGGTCTTTTCAATGAAATGAGAGTAATAAATTCAATTAAAATTATAATCCAAAACATTTATACTATATATCTAGTGGCGACTGACACAACTTCAGGAGGCAGAATCATGTCTGATATGAATAAAATTTAATTAAAGCTTTGTAAGACTAGAGTAAATTGATATATAGTGGGGTGAGGGTGGCCATGGAAGGGTATATATTTGTAAATGACTATAATATATAGCTAAGTAATAAATGGACATTGAGAAAAAATAACAGACTAACGAATTAAAGACCTGTTTATATACCTATTACTAATTTAAATAATATATTTAAACTGAGTTTTTCTGCTTTCAGCCGAGTAATCAGCTCCAGCTATTAAACACTAATGTGTTTGAATGCCCACTGTCATATTTTTATAGCACGACCCAGCCTTTGCCAATATTTTCTCATAACAGAAGCTGGCAAATCAGTGTAACATTTTTAAATGATAATACATATTCCCAGTAGAACTATAGATAGAAGTTAGATTCACATATTTGCTCATTGTTCTTCCTGGCATATATGGCACCTGTGGTCTTGTTGAAAGAGAACTAGAATTGAAGCCAGGAAATCTGGAATTTTACTCTGACAATACCACTTACAGTGTGACTTGAGACTAGTAACTGCATCAGTCTGTGCTTTTGTTTCCTCAAGAGGCAAACAGGAGTATTAACCCTTTGACTACCTTAAACATCGCACAGGTGTATGAAAATAGTATGTGATTATTTTTGTAAAACATTGTATAAAAGCTATTTGAATGATTGTGGGATCTTTGGCCTTATGATTACTATATCATTATGCATATAAAAACAATGATATGTGAATTACTTCATAAGTGGTATAGGAATATACCCAGAAAACACACCTTAAAATCTTATAAATTTTCATTTTTATCATGTAATGATAGAATTTATATGCACATAAATATAAACCACAACATAGACTCAGGTTCTCCTCTTGCTCTCCACATTACCCATGTCATGCTTAAACAATCTTGGCCAGAACTGAAATCAAATACTCCAGATGTGTAAATAAAAAAAAGATGAGTACAATGGGATATTGTATCTCTTTTCCTGGATGCTTTGGTAATAATGTTTAAAATTTTGCTTTTTGGAGAGGGGAAGGGAGGGCAATTGGGGCTGACTTGTCCAAGGTCACATAGCTAGTAAGTGTTAAGTGTCTCAGGCTGGATTTGAACTTGGGTCCTCCTGACTCCAAGGCCGATGCTCTATTCATTGCATCTCCTAGCCACCCCGACTTTGGCACTCTTAATGAGCCCAAGATCACATTAGCCATTTTTTTGTCCTGCTTCTCACTCACATTGTGTTAGATGTACAGTAAAATTTCTCAATCTGTTGTCAGACTAACTGATACTTCTGTGGGCCTCCCCTATTTTACACTTTTTAAAAAATGATTTTTTTTGTACCCAAATTTTAGACCTTATATTCATTCTTACTAAATGCCATATATTTAGATTCAGCCCAGTGTTCTGGACTTTTTAGATTCTTTTGGATCCTGACTCTGTCTTCTAATCTATTATCTGTTGTTCCTATCTTTGGGTTGTCTGCAAATTTGCAGATACATTTGTTTCTTTATCTAAGTCACTGTCAAAACCATTTAACAGCCAAGTACCATGAACAGTTTCCTGGGGTATTCTCCTGGAGTCATCTTACTATGTTAACATTGCACCATTAATAGACACTCTTTCATCTAATCAGTTTTGAATTAATCTGATTATATTATTGTCTAATCTGTATCTCCATCTTCTCTACAAGAATAGTTTGGGATGTGTTATGAAAAGCTTGCTAATATCTAAGTAAACTCTATCTACTGTATTCCCTTTATCTAAAGGTTTATTAATCCTATCCCAAAAGGAATTGTATTTATCTTCATAGTTATTTATTTGCTGTATGACTTTTGGTATATTACCTAATATCTCTGAGCCTTAAATTCCTCCAATCACTATAGATTAGTAGGCTGTGTAAGTGTATTAAATGACAAAATTATGTAACCAGAGAGTTTGTTACAAATGTATTTTAATGTTTTAGCAAAGCAATTTCAAAATTACTCTTTTTTGTTAAACTGAAGCAATATTGTGCTTTTATAAAAATGGAATATCCAACATGTTAGGCTACTAGGTCAGATAACTTTGAAATAATTTCCTTTTAAGATACCTTAGAATATAATTTCCTATTATCAGGAAATTACCAATAATGTAAATACCCATAGAACTTAGGTTGCCAGTCCTATAATTACGATAGTGCTTTGATGATACCATATTGTTTCTGGGACAAACCTATTAATCTGGCAATCATTTATCACTGTAGCATGAACAATTCTGTTTTGTAAAATATATATCAGTCAATTATCCACTTGGAGATAACTTTGATTGAGGATATTTTGAAATTGTTGACATTTGACTTTGGTCCATGGTACTACACACACATGTATGTATGTATGTATGTATGTATGTATGTATGTATGTATAAGGCTCTTTCTATGCAGTTAATTTCTCTTATAATTTTTTATTAAGTGGACCATGTTTCAATTGTCAAATATTTCTTTAAATAATAGATCCCATTGGTTTTAGAGCTAGCACTCATCTTAGAGACTTCTATTTCAACTTCCCATTTCATACAATAGGCCCAAAGGGGTTAAGTAACTTGTCCAAAGTCATGCAGATAGGGAAACAAAACAACACAACAACAGCAACAACAACAACACCTAGAGGCAGAACTCAAAACCAGTTCCATTGAGTGTTGAGCCGACAACAGTGTGCTACCTCTTAGTGAAGGGTGAAAATAAGAGATCCCGGCATGAGAACAGAGGAGGGTATGACAGTACTCCCTGAAATACGGATATAAAAATGGAAGGGAAATAGTCTGAGTACTAGCTGGATGGCAGAGAATGTGTATATAATTTGAATGATTCAAATTAAGAAAGTTTTAGTAAAATATCTGAGGTATTCAAAGCACTATGCAAAAGGAATTGGATTTAAAAAGATGATTGGCAATGTCTGCCTTCAAGGAGTTTTAATTTTTTTTGAAAAATGAGGCAGTCAATTCAAACAAAAATTGGATAATTATGATGGCTACCTCAGTGATAATGATGATTAAAACAACAGTGCCAGCACCTTCAAATTCCTATTGGAGTTTGAGTTTCATAAACTCTTCTTCACAGCAGCTCTGTGAGGTAGATATTGCAGGTTTTATTACCCTCATCTTGCATATGAGAAAACTAAGGAACTTTGATCAGATGTCAGTACTTTAAGATTCATAGTATGAAACCAACCTTAATTGGCATTTACATGAATTATAACAAAGGCCTGATAGGAATAGCATTAAAGTAAAAAGAAAAAAAAGTAATGCTTCCATTGGAATTTCTGAGCCTTTAAGGAAAATACACACACACACACACACCCCACACACACACCTTCTTATTTGAAAATGTGTGTTGCATTTATAAATTAAGTGGCTCTTTTTAGTACCAAATGATCCCTTTCTAGCCTAAAAGAGTTCATGGACCTCCCCAAGTGGCTAGTTTACTGTATGAAAGTGATAGAAGCACAGAGGAAAATATGACTTATCGTGAGGTTTTACAGGGAAATTGCTTTGAGAATATGTACTTGTTCATTTAACAATTTTCTAGATAACCAAAAGATTAATGGATGTTGGAACAAATTCCTATACAGTGTTACTCAAGATAAATGCTTTATCGGGCCCTGCTTCTCCTCAGTGAGTGACCTTCTCTTCTAGTACATCTGACTTGCCAGTGGCTACTGTTTGTGGCTTCCAAAGGGAAATTATGTCTGCAGCATCTTCTGTTACTTTCAGTATATTTCTTAGTGATAGTCCCTAGTTCACACTCCTGTTGAATTTTGTATGCAAAATGTCAGTGGAGACAGAAACATATGATTCTATTTCGGTCACAAGGGAGTAAATTATACATTTTCAAAAGGATACCAAAGATTATCCCCTTTGGTTGAGGCCGGACCTTAAGACAGGATCTTCTTGGAACTTTAAGCATGAGACATTTTATCCTGGCTCTAGAATAGAGTAAATAGAATAATATATAAGAGATTTTAAATGATCTCAGCAAAGCATGAAAGGTAAAGGGAAGTAATTTCTAATGGAGGGATTACATGCCAGTCCTCTCATCCTAAATTCTTGTCCTCCCTTCATCCATGTATCCCTCATAATGCCCCTTAGAAGCCCTATATGCACATCCTTTGCCTTTAAGAATATATGATTTAACAGGATTCAGAAATTAGCCTGAAGAATTGATGGGAACATTTTGGAGATTGTTAATTTTAAAACTATGGCAAAACAACAATAATTATGTGGAAACATTCCAAAGGAAAAACAATTTCAGAAACCTCATGATAATTCACTATTCTGAAGAAGTTTTCTGAATCCACTGCTGGTTCCTATATTGGAAATAGAGCCATAGATTGGAGAGATTTTGTTTTTTCTATGTTTAGTGTTGACTTGTTTAAAAAATGCCTGATACAGTTGCAGAACTCAAAATCATGAAAGCTCCTTGAGAACATGGAGTGTTTTGATTTTTGTCTTTTATACCTATCACTCAGCACAATGGTTGATATGCTTAAAAAAAGACTTGAATCAATGAATACAGAAAAGTTGATCAGTGGCTATATCCTTCTACTTTCAAATTCATATAGAGAGGATTCGGCTCCAGGAATACAAACAGCACAGACCTAGAAGATGATCACACACAATAGGAAGATATATGTTCAGGGCTGCCAGGAGCCTGACTTTGGCATTTAGATGAAATGCTTTATCCATATGTACAAGATAACTCATTGATTACACCATTTATCTTTTTTTGTGTTGTCTTCCTTCAGGGAATATAAGTTCTTTGAGGGTAGGGATTGCTTTGTTTGTACTTAGAGCATAGTACCTGGCACACAGTAGGCCTTCAATGCATGATTTATCTAGCTGTCTATTAATTATGAACTTCTAAGGTCAGGGACATGTATTTCTCTTTTTGTCTTCCTCTGTATTTAAAACAGTACCTTCACAGACTTGCAGAATCTTAGAAGAAAGATCAAGAACGTATGTAGTCAAATATCTACCAACTCAGGATATTTCTCGAAAACATGCCTGACACAGAATTAGTAGTGTCCACTGGACAATGGAGAATGAGAGGGAAACAATATTATATGTTGGAAATATATCCACATTTGTAGAGCTCTAAATTTAAGACGTTTTACTCTTATTGTTGTTTCATCATGTCGCTAGTGAAAATCTGGCTTTGAGCAAAATCACAGTATCTACCCTCCTCAACAGAAAAATAGAACATATTCAGCAAAGGTCTGTTGAACAATACATCTTCTAGGTCTGTGCTGTTTGTATTCCTGGAGAGCTATAATGATAAGAGAAGGATAAATAATAAGAGATCTTAATGTCATTGTCATCATTGTTGTCATCATCATCTTCTTCATCATTATTATCATCACTGTTATATGAGGCATTAAGGATTACAAAACTTTTTTTCTCTCAAAAATCATATGAGGGAGGTAGTATAAGATGTTCATACAAGAAGTAAATACTAGCACCCAAATTTATAACTAATTCTCTGATTCCAATTTTAGTGTAATGAATGAATGAATAATAAAATAATCCACCTTGTCTTCAGAAGGACAAGACTCAGGGAGTTTCTAAAGAAGGCACTATAAAGAAAGAGATCCTGAAGGTGATGCCATCAGAAAGGTAAAGACAGACCCAGAAACAGTGAATAGTGAAACAGTAGTGCATTATGGTACATTCAGTGAATAGAACCCTAGATTTGGAGTCAGAAGGTTTAGATTCAACTTTTGATTCTCTCCCGTGCTTCCTATGTGACCTGATATAAGTCACTTAACCTTTCTAGTCCTCATTTTTCTCCTATGTCAACTAAGATGATTTTAGATGATCTTTGAGGTCTCTTTAATGCTTTAAATCTTAAGGAATCAAAACCAAATCCCTCCAAATTTCACAGGGCTACCACATACTTGACTATGGAAATTACTATACTATACATGGTACAGTGGATAGAGTACTGAGCCTGGAAGTGGGAAGACTCATCTTCATGAGTTAAATATGGCCTCAGACACTTCCTAGCTGTGTGACCATGGGCAAGACACTTCACACATTTTGCCTCAGTTTCTTCATCTTAAAGTGAGCTAGAAAAGGAAATGGCAAACCACTGCAAGTATCCCTGTCAAGAAAATCCCAAACGGGTAAGAGACAGTCAGACATAGCTGAAAACAACTCAACAACAACAACAACAACTTACCTTTCAGTACATATAGGTACCATAGGAAGCATCAATTGCACCTTGCTATGCACTTACAACCTATTTGGTAAGTGTGTATGTGTGCCTGTGTGCACATATTACTCTGCATGAATTTTTTTTTATTTTATGAAATATTTTAAACTGTTTTAAAAATATATGAGGTTTCAAAAAACAAAACACATTTTAATATTTTAATCTATGTGTACTAAAACATAATTCAATCCCAATGTTATGCTTTGCCATGTTCAAAATACTACCTGGTTGGAACTATAACATTATTATTTGAGATTAAAATATTTGTTATTTAAAGGATTAGTCATGAGATAAGTCAATAAGCATTTACTACTTACTGTGTGTCAGGCACTGTACTAACAATTGGGCATGCAAAGAAAAAGAAAATGATCAGTCCCTGATCTCAAGGGACTCAAAGTGTAACTGGAAAGGTATATTTACCTTTACAGAGGTAAAGCCTTTTCAAACTGTATAAAACCATATTAATGCTAGCTGTCATCATCATCATCAATGTATTAGAATCAGTACAATAAAAGAGTCAACACCTCAAGTTATCAAAAAGAGTATTTTGTGTAATAGGAAGAGTTCTTGACTTTAGGAGACATGGGTTAAAATGCTGACTTTAACTATCTGTATGAATCTGGAAAATCTTATTTTCTTTTTCAATAAAATATAACTTTTTGTATCATTTTTAACTTCTAAGGCATATTAACAGCAGGAAAATATATTTGTAGAATACCTACTATTTTAGGTAATCTTTATATAATAACTAATACCAAGCTGGGCACATAGGGTATTCTCAATAAATGTTATAGTGAATAGCAGTGCCTTTATATCATTCCATTTGAAGCCAAGAGGGTTAAAACAAGGATGGAAGATATAGAGAAATTTTTATAGCATTGAATAAAATGGATTTAATTTCAAATAATGCAATGTAGGTATATACTTATTTATATTCTTGATTTTATGTGATACTGATCACAGTTCATCACTATTTAGAAAGTGGGAGATGAGTGTAGTGAGGGCAAGATTTTAAATAATTTCTTGAAAGAAGCTCTAAGAGAGACAATCAGGGAAGAACAAAAAGATTGCCATGTAATAGTGAGGGCCCAGTTCTGATTACATAAGATGAGTTTGTAATACACTCAGTCAGCATAATTTCATGACTTTCTCTAAAGGTCTTTGGTTACTCAAAAGTATCAGCACAAAAGTTGGATTCTGGATATAATCCAATGTTAACAAATGCTACCATGCTGTCCTGAACAATGGAAGGACATAGGAGTAAGGAATTCAGGAATGGAGGACAGTTGTACTTTTCTTTCACTGTAAGTGATAGAAAACAAGTAAGGTGACATTGGGAAGGATGTGCAGGTAGAATGGAGGAAGGGAAGGTATTAAAAGGTCATATGAAAGAATGAAGACTGTGTTCAGAAAGAGGATTTTCATAGTTCAAGGTCATGGAGGTGGAATATTTTTGGTTAATAGGGAGATCTAATATATCTTAACATGGGTAGCTGAGATAGAAATAAGCACTTACTATGTGTCAGGCACCGTTCTAAGTAATTATTTCAAATGTCTCATTTAATCCTCACTACAAACTTATTAGATAAGAGTTATTGTTATCTTTTCCCCATTTTACAGTGAAGACAACTGAGGCAGACAGAGGTTATGTGACTTGCCCAGGGTCACAAGGATAATAGTTGTCTTAGGTCAGATTTGAATTAAGATCTTCCTGACTCCAGGGCCAGTGTTGTATTGACTCTGTGTCTAGCCAGCTCAAGATAGCATAGACGGCGGCCAGGGGGCTCAGCGAGTAAGAGCACTGGCTCCAGTGTTGGAATGACCTGGAGATCTAATCCCGGGCTCAGACACTCAGCACCACACCCAGAAATAACTGGCCGTGTAACCTTCAGCAAGTTACTTAACCCCGATTGCTTTAAAAAAAAAAAAAAGATAGTATAGAAAAGGAGCTGATAAGTGATAAGGGATTTGATGAATGAGGAGAACAGAAAGCCACCAGTGGGAAAAGTACTAGATTTGGAACCAAGAGAATCTGGGAAAAATTCTGTCCTTGAAACAAGGTCTCTAAAGCTCAGTTTACTAAATGATAAAATGGTAATAATATTACCTACCTCACAGGATTCTTGTGAACATCAAATGAAAGGATAAATATAAAATGGTTTGTAACCCTTAAGATACTGTACAAACATTAATAATTTTGTATTCAAAGTGACACCAGTGTGACTATACCAAGAATTTAAAATACCTTCATTTATTTATCTATTAAATATATGTATTTCTATTGAACTAAAATTTAAGGACCACATTAAAGAGTTGATTACTGTGGTTGTGAGTATATGTTTACATGTAGAAGGTATGCCTAGGCTTTATCCTGGGCTTCACTATTCCCACTGTTTTTATATACTCTAGGGTCTGGCTTTTAAAAAAGAATAGAGGCATTGGGTCACAGACATAGAGGAGAACAAGATCAGGGAGAAAAGCGGGTCTGCCAGAAATAGATGAAGTTCCATGCAGAAAACTTAAGCATCCCTATGGGAACCTTTTCTCCAGAGAAATATTTGCAATATGGAGACTTAAACTTTTCTCTGGGGAAATGTGTGCAACAGGGAAATTTCATTCTGATTACAAAGGAGGAAAATAGCCCCAGAGGTGGCAGGTGATAGAGTTCTAAGGAGTTCTTGGGTCAAGCCTCTTGAACGCAGTGAAGGAATTCATGGATCAAGCAGAAGTCAAAGTGAGGAGTAGCCATGTAATGGTTTCAGTATGAATTAATTTATCATCTTAGTAATAGACATCCCTTGGAGGGTAGTTCTACTTGTACCATTGTAGGAGAAGTCAGAGGAGTTAGAAGAAAACCCTAAGTACCTTTGTGAGGATAAAGAGAGGTAGTATGAGGTTGACAGAATTAGGGAAGGGAGAGGATGAAGAGAAATCACAGAGGAGCAGATGAAGTTCTAAAGGGTCCTCAGGTCAAACCTTCTGGAACCAGTGAAGGGATTATCAGATCAAGCATGAGTCAAAGTGGGAAGAAATCATGAAGTACAGGAGCCTTGGCCTTGAATCTTCCTCCCCTCAGGTACTAGTTGTATTAGGGGCACACCAACTTGGCTTTGCTGAGGCTCACTTTTCTCATTTGTAAAATCTTGTAGTAGACTTATTGGAGAAAATTGTGGCAAGGTTAAAATTAGGCAATGTATGTAAAATATTTTGCAAACTTTAGGGCAGTTTGCTAAAGTAGTATTTATTATTAATATACTCAATTATATTTTGTTCCTCAGAACCAATTTGTTGCTAATTTGTGTAAATTGTACTTACAGGGTGTTTTCATATCCATCCTGTACTCTCTACTATCACAACAACTACCTTAGGCCAGGTCCTGATCTCTTCTTCTCTGGATTGGTGCAATAGTCATCTAATTGTTCTGCTTGGTCCGTCTCTCCCTCTCTTTAATCCTTACTTCACATAGCTACCAATGTAATTTTGCTAAAGCACAGGTATGAACATCTCATCAATCTAATTAAGAACGTTCAGTGATTCCAAATTGCCATTGCAAAAAGTCAAAGTAAAAAAAAAAAGCCTTCCTCAGCCTAGTACTTATTTCATACTTTTTGATACCTGTGTGATCTTGGTGAAGTTACCTAAATTCCCTGAAGTTACCTAAACTTCCCTAAACTTTCCTTATCTATAATTAGAGGGTGGGGAGTAAATGTCATCAGGATTATACTATAATTTTGGAGGAATCTCTTGGTCCCTGGGAAATTAGGATTCAACATAGAGAGAAGAGTTTTATTGACATTTTATGGACTTGGATGCAAGTCCTTCACTTTTTTCTTTTGGGTTAAGGAATTAGGTATTTTGTTAGCCTAAGTTCTTTTGCTCTTGTTGTGTAGATGTAGACAAAAAACTTAATATTATTGCCCTCAAGGATAAGACTTGAGGCGCAGCTAGGTGGCACAGTGAATAGACCACCGTCCCTGGAATCAGAAGTGCCTGAGTTCAAATTCAACCTCAGACATTTAACACTTACTAGCCCTGTGACCTCGGGCAAGTCATTTAACCTTTATATCCCTGCCTTCCCCCCTCCAAAAAAAAAAAAAAAGGACCAAAAAAAAAGGGGGGTAAGACTTGAGAGAAATTATTATTTCTCTCTTGTACTAATAATTATTGTATTGAGACTAAGACTTTTCACCTTTTCTATTTCCCCATGCAGAAATCAACTAGTGTGGGAAAGAAATCTTTCTCAAAGATTTACCGAGGCAAGATTTAATAAGATAGCAAAAGAAATTCTAAGGTTGGGTTAACGGGAGTATTCCTACTCATTGTGTTTACTCAGACAGTTCTGGGGAAATATGAATTTTCCTGTTTTTCAGGCAGGTGATATGAAAATTGATGTCTCTTTAAGCAAGATGGGTGATCCAAGTCACTTACCCCCAAGACCTTCATTAGAAAGAGCCCATATCACATCATAATAATCATTCTCTCATTAATTGTTAACCAATCAGAATTCATTGGCACTCTTAGGAACAACTGCTCTTGCAAGGTCATATAAACTGTGAACTTACCCCATGGCTTTTAAGAGTGTCACTGACCTCTTTTCATTATTAAATATCTTAGCGTTATTAATAAAATGATTAAATTATCCAAAAATTATGTCTTTTGAACTTTTTAAATGACACACTCAATGTAAAAACAAGTCATTAAACAGTATATGATTATTATAAATTACTCAGGATTAAAATCAGTCCATATAAACCCAGAGCTTCAGTTCTGAGTCACAAATCATGCATCTATATCTATATTCATCTCTTTATATTTATATGTGTTATGTATACACACATATGAGTATGTGTATGTATATGTATGTATGTATTCCCCCCCATTAGGTTTGTCATGCTCGATAAAACAACAAAATCAGGTTATTTTCTATTTAGAGTATTGGAGACTGGAGTGATACAAGTTTGCTAGCCAGAGACCTAAAAAACCCCACTAGGCATCAAAGTTTTGGAGGAGAAGAGGCAGAATACAAGACATTCACATTTTTTTTCTTGTACCAGACTAATTTGTGATACATAAGCCATTTTTAGTTTAATTTCTGGCTATTATATGTCTTTCTTTTAACCAAATGCAATCTATCTTTGTCTGCTTCACCCTGACAGAACAATGTCTGCTTTGTTATCCAAGGCTTACAAAAATCACTTAATTTTTAAAAGATTTTTTGAGGAGGAGAGAAATTAAAAATTATAAAATTTCTTCCAAAGTGCTGTGTTGTGGTCTTCACAGTTTTTTCTTGTGTTGTGAATTTGTCAGAATCTTACCTCCCCTAAAATAAACACATCATAATAGGCATTATAACAACCAGATGTGATAAGATTGATTGAATAATGAATTTAGTAACATTGTTTGATGTAAGCCAGATGGCAGAATTTTAAGAATAAGATGTAAATTTTTGTTTTTTTGAGGGGGAGGAGAAGAAAGTTGAAGACATAGGATGCAGTAACTTCCATTTGAATGCCAAATATTACTATATCTTTTATTTTGTACTAAATCACAGAAAGCAGCATCATTTAAAAAAAGAAGAAACTGAAGCTCACTGAGAAATGTCTTGAGTAGTATCATATAGTTTGTGGCATGCAAATTTCAGCTTTGACTCTTGGTGTATTGATTCCACATCCAGGGATCTTTCTATTATAGTTATGTCTTTTCCAGATAATTTCCCTTCTCTGATTGGCAATTGAATTGGGATCATCACAGTAACTATTTACTAGACCATCAGGAAATACCTATGCATGGGAGCCATCTGATTTGAGAAGAGGCCTTAAAATGTTTTTTGTTCTACTAAATTATATATTTAAAGCAAACAAGAGGATCTTATATTCTTTATATCTTTCAAACAATTGCAAGTCTGTGGAAGTATGGTTCACATTAGAAAATCCTGTCAATAATTTGCCTATTCCATTCTCATACATATGTCAAGGATACTCTGACATATGCATAGACCATTCTCAAACTTTTTATAGTGATAAGAAAATAGGTATCTATATTATGTAAATTGTATCTTCTTTGCAGGTGATATTGTTCCTTCACATTCTCTAGATGACGTAAAACCAACATAAACATTAAAATTCTTTCTAAAGCATAACTTTGATCATGTCACTCCTCTGCTAAAAGCTTTGATGCTTCCCCATTATCCACTCCTGACTTTGATGTTCAAGGTCCTAAACAATTTGATTTCAACCTACTTTACCAATTTTTACCAATATCAAAATTTCCCTCTTTACCTGTTGTATGCTTCAGTTAGTCTATTAGGTTTTCCATCTGACTGTTCTTGTCCTGTCATCTCTAATTTTGTACCATTGCTCAAACTTTTCCATCATGACTAGAATAGACCTCCTTCCCCATTTTTACTGAAATTATCAAACTTTCAAACACCTGAGTCCCCACCTCCTCCATGAAATTTTCCCTAATCCTTTCCCTTCTTCAAATCAAGAACAATGTGATTAATCTTCCCTAAGATTTTTCATAATAATTTGAACCTTTCTTTATGCTTACCACCTTCTCTTTTTTGTACTCCCCCCAAATTAGATTTTAAACTTTTTGAGAGTAGTATCCGTTTAATAACTATCTTTCTGTCTATGTTGAATACAAGGTTTTATATACCTAATAACCACTTGTTAATTGCACTGATAGAATTCTCATATCATTTAATGTTTTTCACTACTCTGTCAGTGTACATCAGCACACTGCTTATATTCCAATGATGAATTGCAGTCAATCAGATTTTCCCCATGAATATAATAGATATAACTGTTGTTTCAAACAGAGCAAAGTTGTTCAGTGAAGAAAACTTGCTTGTGACTTCTCTTCATCCTTCCCTTGTTTTAGAAAACTTTCTACCTCTTTTTCTTATCTCCACCAAGGTAGTCAGGACAATCTTCTGATTCCTCTGGCTATTCCTGCTATGGCACAAGTACATGGGACTGATCTCCAAGAAATATTCTCCCCTCTGTTTTCCATCAAAATTCACCTATTTTATGGTGTGCTTCCTCACTGTATTGCTCCTTGGTCACTAAGATGATAAACTGAATTATTATTGAAGTGTTAACAATATATAATGCCATTTTTTTCTTTTCCAGATACTGCATTTACTTTAAAAAAGTATCTGCAGATGCTTAAATACAAAAGAAGCCAATTGAAATTTAAGCTATTATAGCAGGGTAATGAGGGAGATATTTTCTTATAAAGAAGGGGACTTCTTAATTATATCTAAAAAGGTGATGTAATCTTAGACTACATTAAAGAATATAATGTATCATCTCCATCCTCTCCAGTGATGAAAAATAATAGGTATTAAAAGTGTTTTGTCACTTCTCTTGGGACATGATTTAACCATCCCAAGTATCTTATCTGACCTCCTTTATGATTAAGCAACAACAACAACAAAAAACAACAACAAAAATGATGTTACCTTTGATTATCACAGGAATCCTAACAGGTGAGATTCCCAGTGAAAGAAATTGTCTCTTCCTATTGCAAGCTAACTCTGGCCTCCTATCATCCTAATCCACATGATGCAGAGATAAAACTGCCTAGGTATTAATAAACCTTTTCTCCCAGCTCAAGAATGGAAATAGTTTCACCTCACTGCACCTAACCCTAGTTATAACACAGATCAAGAATAGTATTTGGTTCTAGTTATGATTCTTTCCAGGATATTGATAAATGGGAGCACAACAGAGCATAGGCAGGGGTCATTCCATTTAAAGAATGGTTGAGGGAAAGTTTAGCTTGGAGAATGGAGGGTTAAGAAAGGAGATGATGACGGTCAACAAATATTTAAAGGACTGCCATGTGGAAGACAGAGATTTACTTTTCAAGTCCCTGGAAGTCTTAAAACAGATGCCAGGCATGGAATGGATGTTATTGATAGGATTCTTACATCATTTGAGGAGTTGGATTTAATCATTTCTATGCCTTCTCTATCTGAAAGGTTATATAATTTTAGGATATCATTTCTTATAACACGCAAAGATAGGGCTAATTACTTCCTCTGTTTTGTTCCTGAGCTCTGTGTCTATTTCTCTCTTTCTTTCCCTCTACTTTTCCTTTTTTTTCTTCCTAATTTTCTCCCTTCCTGTCTCTCTATTTTTGTTTCTTCTTTCCTCCTTCCCTCCCTATTCTCCTCCTTTAAAGGCAGAAGATTGTACAAGGTGAACTTTTACCTCTGGAAGTCCCCTCTCTTCCCTCTAAGAAGGCACTCCAGATTTATGGATCTCACTTTTCCTCCCTTTATTGGTAATAACAGGCTGCTGGATCATTTGGACCACTCTATATCCTCCTGTGTTGTCTCAGCTGCTAAGAAGAGTGGTTAATGTTCTTGGTATTTATTTTAACTTGGAGCAGTTAAAATACTGGTTCCAGCTAAAAGCAAACCAAGGTTCTTGATACATCTTCCAGGAGGAAGAGTATGAGGAAAATTCCAGGAAGAATAGTAGATTGTTATAATGGATTACTGCTTGCATTCAAATTGGCAGTTGCCCAGATTGCTGGGGGATGTCAAAATCCTCACACCTTGGTCGCAAAAAAAGCTATTATCTTCTTCTTGTTCCTGAAGCATTACTCAGGGCAATGCTTCATGTTCGATCAAGTGCCACAGACGTTGTAATGAGTGGTCATCCATGGTGACTGTGTACTCAAGCACTTAGACATAATATGCTGTGATTCAATGAGAGATGGACTTGAAGGCAGAAGAGACATGCTTTTCCTGGCTCAGATATTTACTAGTTGTCTATACTTGAGCAAATCACTTAAACTACCTGAATGTTAGTTCTCCTATCTGTTAATGGGCTTAATGATATAATATATGACCCTTGAACTTCATTGCTTTGTGGTGAGAAATGTACTTGGCAAATTGTAAGGTGTTTTGTAGTCTCATTCAATGCCTTCCTTTAAGAGAGCAAGAAATTGAAAACCAAAGATTTTAAGTGACTTGCCCAAGGTGTCACTAGTAATGAGTAGTAGGGTTGAAATATGAATGCAGGTCTTCGAATATATAATCCCCTTCTCTTTCTTTTATATCATATGCTATATTATCTGTGCTTTTAAACATAAAAAGTGAGGAAGAGAGTCAGGTAGCAGGTTTTTGAAAGCTTTATTAATACAATTTTATGTCCCAATTTCTATGGCCCAATTTTGAGGAGTCAGAATCTCCTACCTGTCTTAGTTCCTTGTGTTTTTTCCCCTTCTATTCAGATACACGTTTTTGTTCCATTTAGTTATTTTAATAAAAAATGATAGTTATAAAAAATAATAGGTTATAAGTCCTTATCATCCTTCACTGTCCAGAGGAATAGTATTTGAACTAGTTTTATATGGTTGTGTCCATGTGTCTGCTTGTGTGAGTAATGTAATAGTGGATTCACAGGAGTTTTGTTATGTCTACAAGACACACACCACATTCAGTCAATTCAAAATGTCATCAACAAGGCTGGAATAAAAGTGAAAAATTCAATTACAATGAGCTTGGGATATCTTTGCATACATAATGCCAAATGACCAGATTGACTATCTCTTTACTAACTGACTGACTGTTCAGGAGATTTTATATAAACATTACTGCAAACTACTCACAGAAATCTTTAATATCCTCAGTGCAGCTAATGTATTTTTTTTTTTGCTTTTTGGAGAGGGGAAGGCAGGGCAATTGGGGTTAAGTGACTTGCCCAAGGTCACGTGGCTAGTAAATGTTAAGTGTCTGAGGCCATATTTGAACTCAGGTCCTCTTGACTCTAGGGCTGGTGCTCTATTCACTGCAGCACCTAGCCACCCCTGTACCTCTTAATGATACATATTGCAACCTGTTCATATCTAGCCATGCTGCATGACTCTTTTACCTGTTCTCCCTTAAATTCTTCACAATAGATTCCAAATGTACTGGAACTTTCCTTGCTTTATCTTGAAATTATAAGGATACAATAGATTGTGTAGGCTTTACTTGGGTGAGTCTTTGTTCTTACCATATAACTAACCTTTTATTTTCTCAAATACATTTCTCTTATAACATCTTTCCCACTACTCCTTCATAGTCTTTTGTTGTTTTTGTTGTTTTTATTTAATGGGGGTTAAGTAATGTTATAGGCATATACTGAAATCTATTCGTGCCCACTATGCATCTCTATTTAAATTCTTTACAGTCTGTTGCATTCCATGATTCACAGCCTCATAATAACATTGGTAGAGTTTCAATATTAAAAAAAAGATGGATTTTTCTTTCAGGGAGAAGTCTGGAATTATTTTGAGGACTTTGCAATTTTACAAAGGGAATCCTTTCCATTCACCTCTGGGACCAGCTGATATTCCATTTGCAATCCTGTCCAGGATACATATGCCATCAGATAAACTCTATAATAGGTGTATTCTACTATATATATCATAATCTGTTTCCCTCATCTACTTACTGCTGTTGTTTTCTGTGTCAAAAATTAGTCCGTCCTTGTACAATGATTATAGGTGTCTCATGAGCTCTGCAAGGTTCTGGAGATTTATTCGATCAGCCCAGGTCATACAAAAAAGAATTTTAAATGTGATGAGTGAGAGAGTCAGATAAAAAGGTTTTGGAGGATCTCTTTAATAGAATTTATTTGTCCCAGTTCTGTTTAAAGATGAAACTTTTGGAGGTCAACTTTTCCAAACTATCTTAACAAAAGGTCTTTGCCATCTGAATACATTCCTTCTTCACTTAGATTTTGCACTGAACCACCTCCCTTTCAAAAGAACAGCAGGGTAATACAGTGGATAGAGCACAGGAAGGCTCATCTTGATGAGTTCAAATGGCGCTCAGACACTCACTAGTGGTGTGAAGTCACTTAACCCTGCTTGTCTTAGTTGCCTTATCTGTAAAATAAATGGGAGAAGGAAAAGGCAAACCACTCTACTATCTTTGCCAAAAACAAACCAAAATCAAATGAGATTGAGAAGTCACACACAACTGAAACATGACTAAACAATAATAATACCACCTCCCTTGCAACAGTGAGCACTTTGGCAAATTTATTTTAAGTTTTGCACCATATTAAAGACTGTGGAATCAAATTAATGGTTGTCAAATTTTCTGTGAAAAAAGACATTAAGAAAAATGTCAAAATTAGATAAAAGAAATAATTCCCCTCAATTCTGAGCTAGTTGCTTTTCTAGAATGAGGACTTATTTATGCTAGTCTAGAGAGGTGATATGGCACACTGGAATGAATCCTAATTCAGAAGTTAGAAGACTCAAGTTTGACTCAAGACTTGTTTTCTAATGGAGTAGATAGAAACAAAAACAAAACAAATCAGAAAAAATCTGAAATATTGTCTTCTATAAAATGTCATATATTAAGACAACGTAAACATGCTATGAAGGAAGTCTTAACATTTGCTTATTTCCAGGAAAATGTAATGCTCTTTGGAGCTGGGCTTGACTCCTGCAAAGGAGACATATTCGCTCCCTAAGTAATATCTTCCTTCCACGTCTGATACGGCGTTCTATTGGGAATGAGGGCATCACACAGAGTACAGTTGTTTTCACATTTTTAAGTGATGCTCCAGTCAGAATCTATGAAAGATTTGAAGTTGAGGGAAGAGAATTTTTTTTCTTTCTTTCCTTTTTAGCATTTTTAATAATATGGTATTATATATATATATAATATGGTATTATATCATAGCATACGTTGATAACTTCAGGATGAAACATCTGAATTCTGAAAGGTAATTTAATTTTTACCATTTTAATTTAAATCACAACATAAATAAACCTATACATCATCACTGGGTGAATTTGCTAAACTAACAATGGAAAACTTAAAAACCCTCACCTCTGGTATATTCTTTTTTTTTTTTTAAGCAATTGGGTTTAAGTAACTTGCTCAAGGTTACACGGCCAGTTATTTTGTGTGGGTGTTAAGTATCTGAGGCCAGCACCGATCCCAGGTCTCCTGACTGTGCGGCCGGCACTCTTACTCACTGTGCCACCTGGCCGCCCCTGGTATATATATATATATATATATATATATATATATATTTTTTTTTTAAGCAATCAGAGTTAAGTAACTTGCTCAAGGTTACACGACCAGTTATTTCTGGGTGTGGTGCTGAGTATCTGAGCCCAGGATTCGATCTCCACATCATCCTGACACTGGAGCTGGTGCTCTTACTCGCTGTGCTACCTGGCCGCCCTGCCCCTGGAATATTCTTAAAACTCTAGAATCTCATCCTGGAAAGATTTGTTAGCTCCCTTTAAGCAATCTTATCATTGGGAAAATATTTATTTTTTTATTATCAAAGTAATTGTCATTTAATGTGGTGTTGATAAAAGTTTCTAACTCCAGGTCTGAGAGGGACTGCATAAACAGAAATGTTCTAGTTGACTTTTATTCTTTATTTGTAACAGACTTTAAGGAGTGTCATTGAGATTTGAGATCAAATAAAAATAATTGCCATTGCCATCAGATGAAGTCAGGTATTGACTTGATATACTAGAAATGAAAGTTATTAGCAGGCTTATAGAATACTGTTTGATAGTTTTGTGTAAACTGCCAATACCCATGTTTTTATCTTTGTCTTTTTCGGCAATTTTCAATATAGTGTACATTCTACCATATTTAATTTGTATTTCTCTATTCCCATGGTTTATTTTTTTGTAGGGGAAATGAATGAAAATAATATATGCAGTGACATATAAAATGACTACATAGTCTGTTACTCATATTTGACACATATCAAAACCAAGTGTTTCTTATTAAAGACATCCTATTCATTGGCAACTTTGAATATAACTAAGAGATCACTGACAGAACCTTAGGTTGAAGAACTATGAAAAATGAAAAGACTTAGTCCTTAATATAATGATGGAAAAGAAACATAACAGCAAATTTTAGGTTTATTTTAGGGTTTAAAAATATAACACATAAATATATGACATTTTAAAAGTCATATCCAAATTTCATATGAATGGTTTTTTGACATGAGTCAACATGATTTTTCACTCTAATTAGCTGAATTTCAAGGTATCTAAGTTGTGCAGATGATAGAATGCTGGAGTGGGGGAGGGAGACCATCAAAAAATCTTGGTTCAAATACTGTCTTAAACATTTACTACTTGTGTTAACCTGGGAACATTACTTGACTTCTCTTAGCCCTAGCTCCTTCATCTATAACATGGGAATACTAATAGCACCTGCCTCTCAGGATTGTTTTGAGGATTAAATGAGATAACACATAAAATGCATTATAAACCTTAAAGTCATATATAAATGCTAATTATTATTATTGATAATGTTGTAGATGATAGTGTTTTGTTTTTTTTTTGGCTTGCCACTATGTTAGTTTTGGATCAATGAACTATAAAAATAGTATTGTTGAAATATTAAAAACATGATAGACTCTGACATGTATGTGAAACTATAGTCTTTGCAAATAATTTACAATCTATTAAGTTAGATAATCCTCATTATCATGTAAGAAAATAACCAGTTGGTACTGCTAAAGTTATTAAGAAATCAGCTATCTATGTTCAGTCAGTCCACCAAATTCTCAGGACAAAGAACATGATAAACAATAAATTCAGAAGAGAGAATAAAATTGAAAAGAACATAATGAGTTCAATTGAAACAGTAACAACCTGAGTTATTTAAGAAAGTTGCCAACAATAAGAAAAATCTCTAAAATTAATAGAAAAGATATTGAAACCGATGATCTCCATTTCTAGATGCTTATTCAGTATAATTTAAATAAATAGTGATTAAAAAGAAGAGCCTAGAAATTTCCTCAGCCAGCAACCAAGTTATCTTGCAAAACAAAGATATTATAGCAGAGTAGCCCTGGAATAGACTATAAACTCAGAAATTTAAAAAAAAATGTTTAAAAGTATCTGGAAGTATTACTACATAAAACAACAGGAAGACATTGTGACAAAAGCCATTATAGAGAGCTTGACCAAAAAAAAAAGCAGCCATTAATCCAGGCAACCTTGTATATGAGGAGAAAATGGAAAAATACAATAAAAATATGAAAATGGAAAATATTTTTTTAGATTTGTATAATAAGCTACTTTCTCTGTCAATGACATTGGGACCATTATACTTGGGCTCTAACATGACAGTCTCTGATGTGGTGCTTGATGAAATAGTCATTAAAGAAAACAAGAATGGGAAAAGTAGCTGGACTAGATCAAGTTTACACCAAGTTTACAACATTTATTTTGGAAACAAAATAAATTTTACTATATTAGGCAATAGATTCTCAAGATATGTAAACGACATCAGAATATCCAAATTTTTGGCAAAAATTGTGGTCCTTTTTATTGTAAGAAGAGGCAACATAAAACATTTAACTTCATACATTTTCTGTTCTAAACCTCTACTTCCAGTGAAAAAAATAAATATATTATTTATATTGCCCCCAATCATTTTCTGATTTTCTAGAAACACTTCGATACTCCTCTCTAAGTTAATCAGGTGTGTGACCTTAGCCATAGAATATAATGTGATTAAGGCAACAGAATAGATTTAGTACTTTTAAAAATAAAGCGTGGTAATAATTTCCATTTTTTAAAATGTGATAATTTTTTTTTCCTTTTAAAATAATTTCACATTATCATCATGAATCCTTTGGAAATGTCTTGGATCATCGTCTTAATCAGAGTACCTAAGTCTTTTTCAGTTTATCATCATTACAAAATTACTATTACTATGTACAATATTCTCTAGTTTCCGTTCACTTTATTTTTATACCACAATATTATCCCATCACAATCATGTACTATAACTTGTTCATCCTTTCCCCAATTAATGGATATCTCCCCAATTTCTAATTCTTTACCACCACAAAAAAAAACATATAAATATTTTTGTACGTATAGGTCCTTTTCTTTTCATTTAATCTCTTTGAAATACAGAATTTTGGGATGAAATATAGTCCCAAATTGTTCTCCAGAATGGTTGGACTTGATTATATCTCCACCAACAGTGCATGAGTGTCCCTATTTTTTTCCACATCCCTCCAGCATTTGTCCTTTACCTCTTCTATTCATGGTAACCATTCTGACAAGTTGTAATGGTAATAGGGATTTGAAGATGTTCCCTGCCCCTTATAGGCTTAAATGAATTTGAGAACCTTCCCTGATTCAAAAATATACTCTGTCCCTTAATAGGCTGAATGTGGTCACATAGGGCCAGTGGTAGGAGGCTTGTTTTTCAGGAAGGCACAACTTTTGTTACTTTGTAGTCAAGTGGGTCACTGGGGTTGTGCTGTTCTCTAAAACTGGAGAAGGCTACTTATACTCTGATGTGAGGTTTTACTTTGGGGCTTACTTATGATTTGGCCAGATGAGATTCTGGGAAGCTGTTGAGCCCCCAAGCTTTGAAAATCCAGATGTCAATGCTTCTCTCTCTGGTAACTAAGTATGGATGTAATGGTCAGATGGCTGGGAGACCTCTCTGTTAGTCTGTTTTTTTTTTCTGTTTGTATTTTTTGTATGCTTGTAACTTCTGTTTGTATTCTCTAAAGTTCAGCGTGCTGACTTTTCCCCCTGAATTAGGTAAATGATATATGCTTAATTAAACTAAGATTGTTAACTCCTTTTGAGATTCTTTCCTTTAGAAAAGCAGATCAAAGAATCTGTACTAGCAGCCATCCTAGGAATGTTAGTGTGCTTGCTGTTACAGACCTCAGACAAAAACAAAATGTATATCTTTATTTTACAATTTCTTCCAAAGAGAAGAAAAATGCATACTTTTTAACTTTAGTTTTTTTAAAAATTGAAAACAAAATATCCCCTTCCTCATAGGGCAACTAGAATTCTAATTAATAATTCAATGTTCTCCATAGAAGTCATGGGAATAAATGATAGCATATGCTACTTATTAATTCAGAACATACTCAGCTACTACCTTGTGCATGGCACTATGAAGAATATAAACATAAATGAAATAAATTTTATTTTTAAGCAATTGGGGTTAAGTAACTTGCTCAAGGTTACATGGCCAGGTGTTTCTGGGTGGGTGCTAAGTGTCTGAGCCCGGATTCGATCCCAGGTCATACCGACTCTGGGGCCGGTGCTCTTACTCACTGTGCTACCTGGCCACCCCAATGAAATAAATTTTTGCCCTCATAGAGTTTATGATCTAGAAATGAGTGGTTTCAGAATTAATATATTCCTAAAATTAAATTAACACCTTCAAATAGTCTGAAGATTAGGACATTACTAAAATGGATTTTCAAATAAAGAAGAATGCTAATTTTAGAAAAGTGATCTTATTGCAAAGTTTATTTCCAATTTGTTCAGTATATAGTTCACTTTCTTACTACTTAGCTCATCTTTTTTTTCTACTCCCTTTCCAGGGGACTTTAGTATACATGTTGATGTTCCTTAAAGTACCCTAGCTCCCTAGTTTCCCAATCCATGCAACTCCCATTACCTATATCACCACTTGACCTCAGCCACAGGCAAGGATGATAACCAAGATATCTTTGATCTTGCCATTGCCAATAAGTGTTCTACCTCCACGTTCAGCAACTCATCATTTCCTTTATCTATGTATTTTTGAATTTTTCCTATGTCTTATTCTTCCTAGACCTATTCTCTATCATCACTAGGACTCTAATTTTTCTATACCTCAGTAGTGTGATGGGCAATCACTCCTACCTGGGCTAAATTCTCCTCCCTTCTCAATATTGACCCATTGGTGAACCAGGAAACTATACACTTCACTCTTGAATTTTTTCTGCCCTTGTCCCATATCTGATCATGAATCTCCAAAACTCAGCCCTGGATTATTCCTTACATTTGGCTCCTTCATTCCAACTGATGAATCAAATAAGGAAATCATGGAATTATATTGACTTGGTCCATTATAATTTTTGCTGGGTGATTGAAAATGCACCCTCCCTCCAGCAAATAGTCCTACTTCTCCGTAATTAATCACCTACATCACTTGCCAAAGCAGTTGTCCCACATATTTTCTTCTTTCCTAAAGCCTCCCACATTATGCTCTTCTTCCCAAAGTTCTTTAGAATTACCAAAGAATCTTTGGCTTCAAAACCCAGTTCAAATCATTGCTTCTGAGATGCATCTTGGTTCCCCAGCTGCTTGTGTCATTCCCTCTAAGATTACACAGTTTTATAGCAGAGAGACCAAAAAGCAGACTATTATAATAGTCTAGGAGTGAATCGATAGGAGTTTGCAGCAGCATGAATGCAGTGTCAGAGGAAAGATGTGGGCATATGTGATAGATGTTATCAATGTAAAATGGACAGGTATTGGCAACAGTTGGAATATTGGAGGGAGGGAGAAAGTGAAGAGTTAAGGATAATGCTTAGGTTTCTAGAAAGGGTGATTGGAAGGATGGTGATGCTCTCAAAAGCAATAGGGAAGTTAGGGAGAGGGGAGGATTCAGCAGAAAGCCAAGTTCAGGTTTGGAAATACTGAATTTAAGATGTCTATTGAACATCCAGTTTGAGATGTCGAATAGACAGCTGAAGATGTCAAAATCAAGGTCAGCAGAGAGATTAGAGATAGGTAAGTACATCTGAGAATCATCAGCATAGGGAGGCTAACTGAATCAATGATAGCTGATGAGAACATCAAGTGAAATAGTATAGAAAGAGAAGGTAAGAAGGCAGAAGACAGAGTCATGTGGAATACTCACGGTTAGCAGGAATGACCTGGATGGTGATCCAGCAGAGCATACTTAGAAAGAGTCAGGTAGGAAAGGTAGACATTGCTACACTGAGAAATCAGGAGAGTAAATTGTATTTACCATGGTAAATCACTGCTTCTGGAAAGAAAAAATGATGACATATGTCCAGTATACTATACTTAATTTTCCTGTCAATATGTTACTTGTTTCAAAAATATTCTGTATAGCACACCAACATAAATTGTTTGACAACTATGCAACCCTTAAATTATCATTCTGTCTTCTGTTGCATTTGTGGAACCCCATTATAACCTTTCTTAAAAAATTCATTTAAAGTTTTGAGTTCCAAATTACTTCCATTCCCTCCTTCTTTCCCTCCATCCTCCCTGAGATGGTAAGAATCAGATATAGGTTATACATGTGCAATTATATAAAACATTTCCATATTAGTAATTTTGTATAAGAAGACTCGAATAAAAGAAAAAAAAGAAAAGTGAAAAATAGCATGCTTCAGTCTATATTCAATCAATATCAGTTCTTTCTCTGGAGGCAGATAGTATACCTCATCATTAGTTCCTTGGGATTGTCTTAGATCATTTTATTGCTAATAATAATTAAATTATTATATGTAGCTCTTCATTACATAATACTGCTGTTATTGTGTACAATGTTCTCCTGGTTCTGTTCACTCTACTATGCATCATGTAAGTCTTCTTTTTTTCTGAATATTTTTTATGAAGTCATCCTGCACAATAATATTCCATTACAACCACATACCACAGCTTGTTGAGTAATTCCTGAATTGATAGGCATCCCTTTGATTTCCAATTCTTAGTTACCAAAAAAAAGTTTCTATAACTATTTTTTTCTACAAATAGGTCTTTTTCTGTTTTGTTTTTATATCTTTGGGATATAGACCTAGCATTTGTATTGCTGGATCAAAGGGTATATGTAGTTATACATACCTCTGGGAATAGCTCCAAGTTGTTCTCTAGAAAGGATGAATTGGTTCACAACTTCACCAACAGTGTAGTAGTGTCCCAGTTTTTCCACATTCCTCCTCAAATATCTAACATTATATTTTCTTTTCATATTAGTCACTCTGATACATGCGAAGTAGGACCTCATTTGCCTTACTCTGATCAGTAGTGATGTAGAGCATTATTTTCTATGACCATAGATTGTTTTGATTTCTTTGAGAACTGTTTATTCATATACTTTGACAATTTATCAATTGGGAAATGTCATTTTTTTTTATAAATTTGACTCAGTTCTCTAAATATTTGAGAAATGAATCCTTTTTTTCAGAAAGAATAGTTGCAAAAAAATGTCCCCCAGTTTTTCTGTTTTCCTTATAATTTTGGTTGAATTTATTTTGTGTGAAATTTTGTTTTAAATTTTTTTTCTAATCAAAATGCTCTAGTTTACATTTTGTAATGCTCTCTATATCTCCTTTGGTCATAAATTCTTCCCTTTTCTATAAATCTCAGAAATAAACTGTTTTGTGCTTGCTTAACTTACTTATGGTATCACACTTAACCCGTTTTGATCATTATTTGACAAATAATGAATTTTTGTTCCCAAAGGTTGCACCTTTGGGTTTTTCATATACCATGGAAATTCTAAAGAACTTTGGGAATTAGAGCACAATGTGGGAGGCTTTATGAAAGAAGAAAATATGTGAGACAGCTGCTTTGGCAAGTGATGTAGGTGATCAATTAGGGAGAAGTAGGATTATTTGCTGGAGGGAGGATGCATTTTCAATCACCCAGCAAAAATTATAATGGACCAACTCAATATAATTTCATGATTTCCTTATTTGATTCATCAGTTGGAATGAAGGAGCCAAATGTAAGGAATAATCCAGGGCTGAGTTTTGGAGATTCATGATCAGATATGAGACAAGGGCAGAAAAAATTCAAGAGTGAAGTGTATAGTTTCCTGGTTCACCAATGGATCAATATTGAGAAGGGAGGAGAATTTAGCCCAGGTAAGGGTGATTACTTTGTCCACCAGTCCCAACTCCTTCCCATCCATTACAATAGCTCTTTCATACCTCTTTTATGTGGGAAAATTCACCCCCATTCAATCTGCCCCCTTTTTATTCTTCCTATGCAATTTTCTTTCTCATCCCTTTTAAAAATATTTTGGGGGTTATCATTGGATCAGAGTCACCTTACGTCAACACTCTCTGTCTACGTATCCTTCTTATAATTGCTCTTATAGCAATAAAGTTGTTAAGAATTTCAAAGCTTATTTTACCATTATAGAAATATAAACAGTTTTATGTTGTTGAATTTGTTATGTTTTCTTTCTTATCTCTTTTATACTTTTTCATATTTCTCTTGAGTTCTGTATTTGGAGACCAAATTTATTATTCAGCTCTGGTCTTTCAACTGGAAATGCTTGAAAGTCCTCTATTTTGTTAAATGTCTACTTTCTCCCTTGAAAAATTATATTCCATTTTGATGGTTAGGTGATTCTTGCTTGTAATCTTAAGTCTTTTGCCTGCTGATATATCATATTCCAAACCCCCCAATTCTTTAATGTGGAAACCACCAAATCCTGTGTAATCATGACTGTAGTTCTAAAGCATTTCAATTTTTTTTTTTACTGTTTGCAATAGTTTCTCCTTGATCTGTGAGCTCTGGAATTTGGTTATTAAATTCCTGGGAGTTTCCCATTTCGGGATCTCTTTCAGGTGGTGATTAGTGGATTCTCTCATGGACTATTCTGCTTTCTAGTTCTGATCTATCAGGGCAGTTTTCTTTGATAATTTCTTGAAAGATGTTTTCCAGGCTTTTTTTCCATGATGGCTTTCAGGTAGTTAAATTCTTATATTATTTCTCTGGAATCTATTTTTATGTTGGTTGTTTTTCCAATGAGAAATCTTACATTTTCTTCTTCTTTTTACCTTTTTGATATTGTTTTAACTTATCTTGATGTCATTAGTTTCCACTTATTCACTTCTAATTTTTAGGGAATTATTTTCTTCAGTGAGTTTTTGTACTTCTTTTTCCTTTTAACCAATTCTATTTTTTAGGGAGTTACTTTCCTCATTAAGTTTTTGTGTATCTTTTTCCATGCTATTGATTATTTTTTATGATTCTCTTGTATTGCTCTAATTTCTTTTTTCCACTTTTCTTCTACTTTTGAAATAAGTTAAAAAAAAAACTTTTTAAAAATCCTTTTGAAGCTCTTCCAAGAATACTTCTGGGGCCTGAAACCAAATTACATTTTTCTTTGAGGCTTCACATATAGTCATTTTGACACAATTATTTTCATCTAAGTTTATGTCTTGATCCTCCCTATCACCATAGTACTTTTCTATAGTCAAGCTCTTTTTTTGTTTTTTCTCCTTTTTCTACCTTTTTTTCTGTCTTGTTCTTTTTATATTAGAGTTGGACTCTGGACTTGCACTGTCCCAGGCTGTTTACACTGTAGCTCTGGGTCTTATTGCTGGCTTTTACTAGGTTTCAGGGTTTAGCTGCTTGCTTTCTCTGGAGGATAGTTTTCCCTTCTGGCTTGTGTCAAGGGGTGGGGATTCCATTTTTTCTTCCCCTGGGTGTGGGTTTTAACTGCCGTCATGCTCCAGTTGTGGGACCTTGCTGATGTGCTGCTATGATAACAGTCTTTCTGGTGGCTGGCCCTGGAGGACACATCTTGTTACTGGTCTCCCTCAGGGGTAGATTTCTATGAAAACAGGGTCTCTCTGTGGGTAGGCACCAGGGGAGGGGTCTAGCTGTTGGCCAGTCCTGTGATGAGGCTTAACTAATGGTCCGCAATAGGTCAAAGTCTTGCTGATGGCTTGTGCTTGCACCTTTATATCCTCCCACCCTGGTGAGAAAGACGTTTCCTGCCTCTCTGGTCAGCTGCTTTCCAGATCCTAGATCAATTTTGAGGTTTTTTTTCTAGTTGTTTGGAGAAGATTTGGGGAGGGTTTTACAGGTTTCTTTCCTCATTCCACCATCTTAATACTGGGAGAACTTGCACATGGTCTCTTAACAGTAAAATGGTTACCCCTTTTTCTTCTCAGTGAAGGGCTTAACTTTACTAACACTTTGTTACTATTTAGCATTTTGTATGTGCCACATTCAAAGGACTATCACTGAACTGTGGTAGTGGCTCAGAGGAATCCAAATTCTTATATATTGGTTTACATCAAATTCTAGTTATTGAGAAGATTACAGTCATTACTGAGACTTTGAAGGATCCACAATTTCATTGTTATGACTAATCCCTCCACCAGTTTAGATCATAGTCCTTCTATATCTCATTAAATGCTATGACTAAGAAGTTCATCCCTTAATTGTCATGTTAGGGATGAGCCTTTACCACCATATCTTGGCTAACATTCAGAAGTCGCAGTCTGTCTCTAGGCCTATACAAAAAGCCTTTCTATCTTAGTAGGATATGAGAGATCTTATCCTCCATTAGGCTCATATTGGTGTCCTTCTTAGATATCATACTAGAATTTTGTGGAATACAAGAATTTTATAGTAATTACTTATTTAATAATAGAATCAGTATAGTACATTTTGAACTATATCAGTATTTTTTACAATTAACCTCAATAAGCAAAATTTTGTGTGACTTTAATATTTACAAAACAAATTTCTTACTACAGTCCTATAATAGTACAATAACTACCATCAATTTATAGATAAGGAGACCCAGAGAATGAAAATGAATTTCCCAAAGGCTAACACTGGGAAAATAGCAACACTAGATATGGAAACTGAGTCTCCTAAATCAATCCAGGGACATCCACATTCTATTATACTATATCTGAAAATTAAAACTATACTTAAATTAAAACAATATATTTTATGCCTGTATAATGTTGAACTTGCTTTAAATATTAAAAATAAATTAAGACACAGGGTGGGGCCAAGATGGGGGCATAGAAGCAGAAAAACTCTGTGCATTCCCCCCATAACCACATTAAATACCTATTAAATATGATTCTAAATAAACTTGAGAGTGGCAGAACCCACAAAGTGACAGAGAGAAACAAATATCCCACTGAAAGCAGCACAGAAGGCCTACAGGAAGGGTCTATCACAGCGTGCTGGGAGCCAAACCCAGCCGTATGTGAGCCCGCAGTTTTAGCTCGAGGGAGGCCCAAAACAGCAGTGGCTGGAGCAGACTTCACAAGAGTGGATCATCAGCAGTAGCAGTGGTTTCCAGAATTTTCAACCCATAAATGCCAAAGACAAAGCAAAAGGTCAGTGTGGGACTCTGTTGGAACAGAGAAGCACAGTCCAGCCCCTGCCACTGGGTCAAGAAGTGGTAAAGGGAAGATGCCCTGCAGCTGCCTACACATGGCTGCTTCAAAGTTCCTGGCCTGCTGTTTGTAGGGGGACCAAGTGACCATTCAGAGGGTAATCACTCTTGCTTTAACCTGCTTAGATCTGGATTGTTTTCTTGGGTGGGGGTCCCAGGGTGTATGGCCAGTGGGCCAGAGCTTGTTGGGGCTGCAGGGAGGGCACCCAGATAATAGCTCTGGAGCTGCAAAAAAACCAGCAATTTGGGACAAAGCTCTCTTATCTGGAAGGAGAGTTCTGCTGTGCAAAAAGCTCAAAAGTCAAGTAATTAAGTGGGAACATGAGCAAGCAAAGGAAGCAAAGCAAGTACATCAATCAAAGCTTAGATTTCTTTTTTGGGGACAAAAAGGATCAAAGTATGGAATGGGAGGAGGACAACAAAGTCAGAAATCCTGTACCAAAAACTTCCAAGAAAAATATGAACTGATTACACACCATGGAGGAGTTCAAGAAGTATTTTTAAAATCAAGTAAGAGAATTGGAGGAAAAATTGGAAGGAGAAATGAGAATGATGCAAGAAAATCATGAAAAGTTAGTTGACAACCTGACTGAAGAAAATAGTACCTTAAAAAATAGACGAACTCAAATGGCAAAAGAGGCCCAAAAAGCCAATGAGGAGAAGAATGCCTTAAAAAGTCGAATTTGCCAGATGGAAAAATAAATTCAAAAGCTCACTGAAGAGAATAGTTCCTTCAGAATTAGACTAGAGCAAATGGAAACCAGTGACCTTATGAGAAATCCAGATACTATTAAACAGATTCAAACAAATGAAAACATAGGAGGCAATGTGAAATATCTCATTGGAAAAACTGCTGACCTGGAAAATAGATCCAGGAGAGATAATTTAAAAATTACTGCACTACCTATGATCATGATCAAAGCCATGATCAGAAAAAAAGAACCTAGAAATCATCCTTCAAGAAATTCTCAAGGAAAATGCCCTGATGTTTTAGGACTAGAGGGTGAAATAGCAATTGAAAGAATTCACTGATCACCTCTTTAAAAAGATCCTGAAAACTCCTAGGAATATTATAGCCAGGTTCTGGAGTTCCCAGATCAAGGAGAAAATATTACAAGCAGCCAAGAAGAAACAATTTGAATATTGTGGAAACACAAACAGGATAACAAAGGATCTGGCAGCTTCTACATTTCAAAAGACTTGGAATATGGTATTCCAGAGGTTAAAGGATCTGGGATTAAAACCAATAATCACCTACCCAACAAAACTGAGTATAATGTTTCAGGGGAAAATATGCTCATTCAATGAAATAGAGAACTTTCAAGCTTTCTTGATAAAAAAAACCAGAGTTGAATAGAAAATTTGACATTCAGATACAAGAAGCAAGAGAAGAATAAGAAGGGAAAAAGGGAAAAGAAATCAAAAGGAACTTATCAAAGTTGAACTGTTTATATTCTTACATGGAAAAACAATAGTTGTAACCTATGAAACTTTTCTCAGTATGAGGATAGTTGAAGGGAATATAAATGTATGTGTATATATATATACATATATATACACATACATATATTTCTACAAAGAAGGGTATATGTGCGTGTGAATACATATGTGAGTGTGTGCATATGTATGTACAGGTATACATAGACAGAGGGCACAGGATCAATTGAATAGGAAAGGATGATACTTAAAAATTGAAATTGAGAGGTGAGAGAGGAATGTAATGAGAGGAGATGGGGAGAGACAGAATAGGGCAAATTATCTCATATAGAAGAGGCAAGGGAAGACTGTAGCAATGCAGGGAAAGAACAGGAAAGCAAAAGGGAATGAGCCAACATTATTCTCATTGAATTTGGCTTAGGGAGGGAATGGCATAGACACTAAATAGGGTATCTCACCCTACAGGAGAGTAGGGGGGAATGGAATGAGAGGGGAGATAATGGAAGGGAGGGTAGAATGGGGGGAGGGAAGTTGGAAGCTTCCACTTTTGAAAAGGGACAGGATCAAAGTAGAGAATAGAACAAGTGAGAGGTTGGATAGGGTGGAGGGAAATACAGTCAGTCTTTTACAATATATCCACTATGGAAATGTTTTGCATAGCTACCCATGTACAACTTATATTGAATTGCTTATCTTCTCCCTAAGAATGGGTGATGAGGGAGGAAGGGGAAGAATCTAGAATTCAAAGTTTTAAAATCAAATGATTAAAAAAATACATTATTATTATTATTATTATTATTTTTACATGCAACTAGGAAATAAAATGTTCAGGCACTGGGGTATGGAGATCCATCTTGCTCTATGGGAAAATAGGAAGGGGAATGGGGGAAGATGTAGGAGAGAGCAGATTATGGGAGGGGGTATTCAGTGGGATTGCTGTTTTGGGGTGGTGGGTAGGGAGAAAATTTGTAACTCAATTATCTTGTGAAAATGAATGTTGTAAATTAAAAATAAACATAAAATTAAAAAAAACACCCTTTAAGACAGGTTGGAATCAAAAGTCAGTAATACATATTCTTTCTATAGCATATATAGGCCTATAACCGGAGACAGAATATGACAAATCTTCCTATATCATGGTCCCCATTGTGTAAACTACAGGTGCATTTGCTTAATATATTACAAAGTTAAAAATAATGCCTTGATCATCACTCTGCCAATTAACAGATGATACAAGATGTACAAGAAGATGGAATAAAGAAGATTTTTCCTCATCCAATAATTTATATCTTTTCCCTTGATTATTAGCATTCTGATAGAGACCGAAATTTTGGATTATGAATGAGTCCCTTAATATTGGGTTCAGACAAGGTCATGAACATCAAATAGGTGGTGTTTCAGTGTCTCTTCCTTCCTTCCTTCCTTCCTTCCTTCCTTCCTTCCTTCCTTCCTTCCTTCCTTCCTTCCTTCCTTCC
>NW_027185799.1:19646731-19660136 GCF_028583685.1 Petaurus breviceps papuanus
TCCTTCCTTCCTTCCTTCCTTCCTTCCTTCCTTCCTTCCTTCCTTCCCTTTCCTTTTTTCTATAGTGGTCACTAATTTATTGAATTCATTAAATAAACTGTTTTGGATATAGAGATATTTTTTAAACCACATTGAGTGCTCATAGTGTCTAAAAGAGAAAGCACTAAATCAGAAGACGTAAGTTGGAATTCTCTTTTACAACAATTTATATGTCCTTAGTTAAGTCAATTAACTTCTCTGGGCCTCAGTTTCCTCATCTGTAGAGCTAAGGACTTGGGCTAGGTGACCTCAGTTGTTTGGTTTAAAGACTTCATAAGTGGATTTCATTCAGTTGAACTGAGTTCTTTTTCTATCTTCCTTTCACTTAAACCACTTGATTATAGTTCATTAAACTATATTTCTATTCTATTCTGTGATAGTTTCTTATTTGAGAAGTAATGGAATGATGGGATGTAATGAATAGAATACTGGACTTTTCACCTAGAAGAACTAAATTCAAATCTCATTTCAAATGCTTGTTAGTTATAGAACCCTAGGAAAATCACTTAATATCTTCTGTTCTCAATTTCATTTTTCTTCAAAATGGTGTTAATAACATATTTTGTATTGACCTCATTGGTTGCATAATAACTATAAGGTATTTTTCAAACATTATGAAGCTTCATAAAGACCAATTATGAATACCACACTAGTTCGCAAGTATGTTGTAAATTTCATTGGAATAATTCTCCTTTTAGGAATTTATTTTATATCATTTTAGTGGTTCCTGAGAAATATACTTTTTCTACTTAATTCAATTCCACAAAAGTGCCTGTTACATATGAGAAGCTCCTGTGCTGGAAGCTAGGGAGACAAAGAAGAAAAGATCCCATAATCCCTACTCTACAGTTTAGAGTCTATTAGATAAGATTTAACATGTAGAAAACTATGTATGTTTATGATATGAGCATGCATTCAAAATGGAAACTATTCCTCGAGGTATTTATCCAGTTACTGGCAAAATAACGTTGGGCATTTAATTTTATTTCTTTGCGGTAATATCATTTACGAGCATTAGAAAGCAGCATTTTTGGTAGAGCTAAAATAAACCATATTTTTGGGAAAATTAACATTTGAAAAACCAGTAGAACATCACAAGGACAAAAGAAAGGCCCAGACAAACTGCTTGAAGAATATTTGAGAAGGAAAAAGGAAGGAAGAAATGGTTTATTAAGTACCTACTAAGTTTCAGGCAGCCTTAAGGGCTTTACAAATATTTTCTTGTCTGATCCTAGGAGCAATTGAGTGGAGTCAGCACTATTAGTATCCCCATTCTACAGCTGAGAAAACTGAGGCAGACTGAGGCTAAGGGGCTTGATCAGGGTCATATTGTGTCCATTAGTGTCTGTCTGAGGTCACATTTGAATTCAGGCCTTTCTGACTGAAGGTACAATGAGTCATTCATTCTGTCACCTAGTGACCTAAGGGAGAACTAATATTTAGCTTAGGGGACCCGGGAAGATGCAGTGGACGAGTTAACATTTTTTTTTTGAAGAGAAAGAGAAGGACTTCACTAAATATAAAGAGGGTAATATTTGGAAGTAGGAAGACCTAAGTTCAAGTCTGGTCTTGTGTGTGTGTGTGTGTGTGTGTGACACACACACACACACACACACACACACACACTGAGAGGTTGTTTGCACCTTAGTTAATGCCTCCATGTCTTGGGCTGCTTTCTAAGACTAAATTGTGAAGGAGTTTCTGATCTGCATGTGTGGAGGGAGTTTTCACACTGTGAATTTATCACACTAATGAAAAGATAACATATTTTGAAAAGAGGTAACTAGGTGGTGCAATGGTTAGAGTGTTTACTCTGGAATAAAGGAGACTGGAGTTGAAATCCATTTTCAGACATTTACCAAAGCAGTGTGACTCTGGGAAATTACTTAACCCTTCTCTGCCTCAGTTTCCTCAAATGTACAATTGGGGTAAAAATAGCACCTGTATGCAAGGCTTTTGTTGAGGATCAAATGAAGTAATATTTGTAAAGTACTTACCACAGTATCTGGCACACAGTAGGCATGCACTAAGTATTCATTTCCTTTTTTTTTCCCTAAAAGATCCAAATCAACATCAAAGTTAGAAAAAAAAAAGTAACTAATGTTAAATTGAAACAACTTTAACTGAACCAATTTAAATAATCCATTGAGGCAAGAAACTGGGAAATGGTAAAAAAAAAAAAACTGAAGTAGTAGATACTTAGTATCCAATATGTTGACAATCATAATTTGACAGAATATTAAATAAATTAGCTGTTTCTCTATTTAGCAAATGTATAAATCTGTATAATGACTGAGAATATTCAAAGGAAAGATGAGATTTCAGCTAGGGAAAAAACATTCGAATTTGTTATTTTCTAGAAGAAATAATATCAGTAAGAATAATATGTCCCTGTATCTGCTTTTCCTGGACTTCACTAATATCTCTTTACCTGCTTCATACATAAGAACCTGCAGGTAGAATGCCATTCAGAGAAAGAAAACAGAGATGAGGATAAAAAAAAAAAACCCCAAACCCAAAAAATCCTCTTCTCCCTAATGAGCTTTGAAACAATGATTCATCAAATATTGCCATTAACAGATGATTCATTTATTTTAATTAGAAAATTAACATGATTGCATATCCAATTATGAATCTTATATGATTTTGAAAATGTTTTCTCTGAAGTCATTCTGAGTCGCACAATATGATTTCTAAGCAGAAAGTCTTTCCATAACATTTCATTTTCCAATGCAGACTTTAGTCAGACATAGCACCCACTCAAGGAATTGAAAGCATCAATTCAAATTCAATAACAAAATTCAACCAATATTTATTGAGTGGCTGTGCAATCACTGCCAGCTGCCCCCATTAAGACCAGAAAGGGGTAGAAACAGTGGCTAGTTCTCCAAGAATGAAAAACAAAAAACAAAACATTCAGCTTGGAAGGCATCACACCATCTGCTTCAGTACCTGATTTTTAGCTCAACTCATCTCATTCTCCCACTTGCTATTCAACTCCCCACCTCTCCTGCTTTACTATTGATCTCTTCATGAGCAAGGGCAGTTTTGTACTCATTTACTTTACTTCAATGTCAAGCAATCCAAGGCTTCAATGGGATGGGTACCTCATTCACTGAAACAGATCACAAGCCTTAGACACACCTTCATGTGTCCTGATGTTCCAGTGATTAGCCTTTCTGAATCTAGGTGAATTCTCAGGTAACAGAGAGATTATGCATAACTCTTTTTGTACTGATCTGGTTGTTTTCCTAATTTGTGAATGATTGGTTACTTACCTTTTATTCAAACACAAAATTTCAGCTACTATAGCATAAAATAAAATAAAATAAAACAAACCACTGGTGCATGTAGTAGGTATGAAGTAATTATTCACTGAATTAAATTTATTATTGATCCTCTGTGTTGAATGAATGAATAAAAGATCATTTATTAAACCCTTATTGCATGTCAAAACTTGAGTTAATCTAAGGACTATGGATACAAATATAAAAGCAAAGACAGTTCTTGTTTATATTCTAAGATGAGACAATACTCATATACCAGAATGATGGCCAGAAAGGAATGTTTTTGTGTGAAAAGTTACAGGCATAGTGAATGGCACTGTAGGGAACAGAGTTGAAACGACTAAATATTTAGAATTAGAAAGTGGAAGGTACACACAGTGGCATCTTTTCCTGAAGAAGAAATGGGGAAAGGGGAAAGGGAAGCAAGACTAGAGTCTGGGCCTAGATGCAGTGGGCAACCAAGTCAATCATGAATCTACATAGAAACTTCTTCCATTGATGCTATAGCCCATGTCTCATCAATAGCCACACCAACTGAAGACTAGAAAAAAGTTCTCACCACCAAAATTCTTGGCATGATTACATTGTTTAAACTCAGAAATGGTTATGGCTTTGTCAGTGGGAATAACATTAAGGAAGATATATTACCATATGATTTGCTATCACAGTTAGTTTCCACCAGTGGTTAGAACACTGGGCTTAGGGTCAAGGAAGGCCTGTTTCAGACATGTAACAGCTATGTGGCTAAATAAGTCACATAACCTGTCTGCCTTAGTTTCCTCATCTGTAGAATGGGGATAATAATAGCAGATACCAATTGAGTGGATCAACTGAGATATTATTTGCAAAACATTTAGCAAAATGCCACCAGTTACTCTATTCAATGTTGGCTCTAGCACTACTACCCCCTTAACCATCATTGTCATCATCATCATCATCATCATCATCATCGTCCTCCTCTTCATTATCACTATCATCACCTCGCCTACCCCCCAGGACAAGCTCAGTACAAGGAATTTCATCATAATGAAGACTGCTTTAGATTTGATTCTTACACTTTATCAGTAGCCTCAGTTGCTTCTCCACCTCTTATTGGAAGGCTGAAGGATGTAGCAAAAAACTTTAGGCTCCCATAATTTTAGCTCAAAATCCAGCCACCTTTTCATTTGTTACTTGCTGCTCTGCTTAGTTTTAACTCTACCATCATCATCATACCCTCTAGTGCTCCCCACCTCTTTTATGGCTTTCTTATATATTATCATCCTCAACTATATTGTACATACCTTGGGGGCAGGAACTTTCTTTCTTTTTCTTATTTTTACCACCAGTGTTTTATTTATTTATTATTATTATTTGCATCCCTACCATAGCAAAATGACAAGCACATAGCAGGCACTTAGTCAATGTTTATTACATAATATTGTTTTAGACTTCAACTACAGTTCTTTTCAGCACACAACATTTCCTCTAAGACTTGTTTTCTGCCCCCAGAATTTACACACTTATCATTTAATAGTGAAGATAAAAACATGCTCCTTTAAATATAATAGAAAATAAAGTATGCGGATATAAGAGAGATACACACCAAACGCAAGGAGAGCTTCCAGAATGGAGGAAAACAAATACTTTGTTTTGGAAAATACAGATACAAACTCGAAATTCATAATTGATTCATAGGTCTATACCACAGAGACAAAACATGTCTAAAAGGATCATAGGAAAGAAAAGTCCTGACAATTAGTTATGTAAAATGGTACTACGAAGTGACACCTTTAAACATGGTGACATGCTTTTTTCTTATTATCAGCAAATAATGCAGTGTTGTGTCTGGACAAGTGTGAATTTCTCAGAAAAATAACCTCATTTTTCTATCCCCAGTCTACTTAGCAGATAACAACTGAGATGACAGCACATTACTGTCATCCTTGCAAATTGGTTTGCTTTTCGATGTATGTAAGCATGATTGCTTAAGTCAAAGTTTTATATTCTCCCAGAATATAAAACATCACACACACAATAAAATATGAATTCATTCTACTGAAACATGCTTCCAACATCCTGCAAAGTGCTACTCTCCAAATAATGGAGTTTGGTGACTTTCTTTTTGACATTTGTTCAATGCTGCTGAAGATAACCATCCATCTATTTTTACCCCACTAATAAGGCTAATGATCTGCAGAAGAGGAATAAACACTGCCTACCCATTTCACTAAAGAAGTATGGCAAAACTATTTAGTTTTAGGTCTGGGTTTTGCTTCACTAAAGCTTTGTAAAATGGTAATTTATAGATTAGTATGTGCAGGATGATTAGCAAATGTCTCTAGGAAGATTCTAAATATTATGGTAGAGATTACATCAGTAGTATTTAAGGAAATATTTACTACCTTAAATGCAAAATAAATAACTTATTTTGATATTTCCATCTATTATCTTATTTTCCAACATATCACATTGAAACCTCCATCTTTTAAATATAAGAATGCAACTAGAACTTCCATTAAGATAACTGGGAGTTTTTCCATATCTTTGTGAATTTTACCAATAGAGTGTCAGGATTGAATTACAAGTAGAAATGCAATTGTTTCCTGAGTATTATTCACTTTCAATTTTCATTAAATTCCAATCTTCCTTTATTCATTAAAAATACACATTTAATTTATATCCTGCTTACTTGGTTTTTTTATTATCATCACAACACCCACCCAATTACCCATACTTAACAGATCTAAGTGAAATTAATATCCATCAAAGACAATCCTTATCTACTGCCAGTACTTTTTGTTCATAACTAATCACACTTTTTGATTAGTTGCATAAGACCATCAAGTACCAAACATTATGTAACTCTAATGTGTTATTATTAACTTTGCTCCATATATTCTAGTATTCTCTTATGAATATCTGATAATGGAAGTCGAAATTCTAGCTTTCACGTTTGAGAAATGTTTGGGGGCTCTGTAATTCAAAGTGAATTGTTTGTGTGTATACAAGAATGTGCTGGTAAATATTAAACTGGCTCACTGAAAGTGCAGGACACACTTAAGTTTCACCTGCATTGTAAACATTTTCTCCATCAGTTTCTTATAGACAATTAGTAAAATTCTAAACAATAATAAAAACAACAAAACAAGCTATTTTTTTGTAGCATTTTAAAACATTTTTGAAGTGTAAATAATTACACTGGACATTTAACAATGGCTCTCAAAGGGATTGGCTGTCTTGAGCACAGCCCTATAATATACATCTGAAAAGGATGCGCTATTTAACTATCTTAAGAGGGTTCATTTCCCATTACCAATTCAAGAAGCATCATGGTATAACTAATGAATTCAAGAAAACCTGGGATTGAGTACTAATCAGATTTTATGACCATGAGTAAGTATCTTAAGCTCTCAGTTCTCATGACCACAATCTAGAACTAGAACTTACAAATGAGTTGCTGTTCTTCATTGACCCTATCTGTTGATAGTATCCTAGATATGGACCAGCATATCCCTCTTAGGCTAAGTCCAGAGTTCCTAATCTATTTTGTCCCATTGACCTATTTGGTGGATCTGTGAAGCCTATGGACACCTTCACAGAATCATGCTTTTAAATGCACAAAATAGAATATACAGAATTATAAAGAAAACCAATTAAATCAAAATATTATAGACCTCAGGTTAAGAACTCCTGGGATGTCTTGTTTTCATTTTGTGGCTTATTTCACAGGATAATGGACAAACTGTTTAATTCAAGTTCTGATTGAATTGCTGCAAATTTTTTCATTTCAAATAAATTGTTCAAATCATCAAAACATCAGTTTTATTGCTGATTATTCTTGATTTCTCTACTCATTGTCTATCCTCCCCAGTATACTGAAAGGGCTTAATTTTCACCCGAATCAGCTGATTGTTGGTTAGAGTAAATCAGCTGAAGTTGGGTATAGCAAAATGAAGCTTTGAAAGCTCTTCTCAAGATCAGTATCTCCCATGGATTCATTAAAATCATCCATGACTCAATGAGAGATGTAGCTATGAAGATAACTATTGAATAATCCACAGAAGATTGACATGAAGTGAGACCCCAAACAGGGAGACATCTGTTCACCAGTGTCATGGAGCATACCCTGTGCAAAGTCCAAACAAAAAACAAATTATCTATTGCTGGCGAGGGGGGGAGGGGTATGTCTACAAATGTTTCTTATTTGCAGATGTCAATGTATTAATTGTAAAGAGCTTGAAAACATCATAAAACCTGCTGAGTGAAATCCAATTCAATCCAATAAAAAGCATTTATTAAGATCCCACCACTACACACAAGGTACTTTAGAATGCAATAGAAATACAATGGCAAAACAAAAGAAAACAAAGTCCTTGCCCTCAAGGAAGTTCCATTCTACTGGAGTGGGGGAAAATAAAACATGTTAACACATATTTATATACATGATGATTTGAGAAGGAAACATTGGGTATACACAAGCAATAACTATTAATGGAAAATCTATAGTGGTACATAAGAAATCAGGCTAATCTTCCAAGGATGAAAAAAATAACTAAGTATAAAAATATTCATATAAAATAGAACAAAATAAACAGCTAATAGAGTTAGTAGATAATAATAATGTAGCTTTATGTAGTGCTTTGTATGATAGGATCTAGACCAAGGAACTTTAGAACATACTGTCCAATTCTCTTATTTTATTGATGCAGAAACTGAGTCATATCAGTGACTTGCCTTATTTACACAGGTATTAATAGCAGTGGTGGTGATGACACTGGGAAATGAAAATAGGTTACCAGTCTTCTTTTTTTTCAAATGCTTTATTAACTTCTGATTTACATCATTCATTTCCATCAGATTTGAGCTGCAAATTTTCTCCCCGTTTTTACCCTACCCACTTCCCCAAAATATCAGTCCCACAGGATATCCCCTCCTCCAATCTGCTCTCTCCCATATTTTCTCCCATAGCCCTTTTGACTTTTCCAGTGGATCTCTATGCCCCAGTGCCTGTATATCTTATTTCCCAATTACATGTAAAATAGTATTGATAATAGTATATATATGTATATATACATATACATATTTGAGTATTTGATTTTAAAACTTTAAATTCCATATTCATTCCCTTCCTCCCTTGTCACCCACCCTTACTGGAAAGATAAGCAGTTCATTATAGGATGTACATGTGTGGCTAATGCAAAACAATAACATAGTAGATATATTGTAAAAGACTGACTATATTTCCCTCCTTCCTATCCCACTTGTTCTATTCTCTACTTTAATCCTGTCCCTTTTCAAAAGTAGGTGCTCCCAACTTCCCTCCCCCCAAGCCTGCCCTTCCTTCCATCATCCCCCCTCTCATGCCCTCACCCCCCCCACTCTCCTGGTGGGTGTGATACCCTATTTAGTGCGTATTTCATTCCCTCCTCAAGTCAAATTCAATGGGAATAAGGTTGACCCATTCCCTTTTGCCTTCCTATTCTTCCCCTCCATTGTAACCATTTCGCCTTGTCTCTTCTGTATGAGATAGTTTACCCCATTGTGTCTCTCCCCATCTCCTATAACTATATTCCTCTCTCACCCATTAATTTCACCTTTTAAGTATCATCCCTTCCTGTTAAATTGGTCCTGTGCCCTCTATCTATGTATACCTGTAAATATATATACACACATTCACATATGTATTCATATGCCCATATAACCTCATATATAGACATATATGTATGTGTGTGTGTGTGTATATATATATATATATATATATATATATTTCTATTCCCTTCAACTACTGAGAAAAGTTTCATGAGTTACAATTATTGTTTTTCCATGTAGGAATGTTAATAGCTCAACTTTGATAAGTTCCTTATGATTTCTTTTCCCTCTTTACCTTCTCATGCTTCTCTTGCTTCTTGTATCTGAATGTCAAATTTTCTATTCAACTCTGTTTTTTTCAGCAAGAATGCTTGAAAGTCCTGTATTCCACTGAATGACCATATTTTCCCCTGAAACATGATACTCAGTTTTGCTGGGTAGACGACTGTTGGTTTTAATCCCAGCTCCTTTGCCCTCCAGAATATTCCAAGCCCTTCGATCCCTCAGTGTAGAAGCTGCCAGACCCTGATTGTGTTTCCACAATATTCAAATTGTTTCTTCCTCGCTGCTTTTACTATGCTCTCCTTAATCTGGGAATTCCAGAACCTGGCTATAATATTCCTAGAAGTTTTCTTTTTGGGATCTTTTTCAGCAGGTGATCGGTGGATTCTTTCAACCTCTATTTTGCCCTCTGATTCTAAAACATCAGGGCAGTTTTCTTTGAGAACTTCGTAGAGGATGATTTCTAGGTTCTTACTTTGATCATGGCTTTCAGGTAGTCCAATAATTTTTAAATTATCCCTCCTGGATCTATTTTCCAGGTCAGTGGTTTTCCCATGAGATATTTCACCTTGCCTTCTATTCTTTCATTTGTTTGGATCTGTTTAACAGCATCTTGATGTCTCATAAAATCATTAGCTTCCATTTGCTCCAGTCTAATTCTGAAGCCATGATTCTCCTCATTTAGCTTTTGAGATTCTTTTTCCATCTGGCAAATTTGACTTTTTAAGGCATTCTTCTCCTCATTGCCTTTTGGAGCCTCTTTTGCCATTTGAGTCAGTCTGTTTTTTAAAGTGCTATTTTCCTTAGTCAGGCTGTTGACTCTCATTTCATAATTTTCTTGCATTGTTCTCATTTCTCTTCCCAATTTTTCCTCCACTTCTCTTATCTGCTTCTTAAGATCCTCTATGGCCTGTAACCAGCTTATATTTTCCTTTGAAGCTTTTGGTGCGGGATTTCTGACTTCACTGTCTTCCTCCTGTTCCATGCTTTGCTCCTTTTTGTCCCCAAAGTAGGAGTGTAATGCTGGAATCTTCTGTCTGCTTTGTTTCCTTTGCCTGATCATGTTGCCCCTCAGTCACTTGACCCCTGGGCTTTTTGCCATAGTAGGACTCTGCCACCAAACAGGGGAGCTTTCATCCCAAATGCTGGGGTTCTCTCAGCTGCCGGAGGTTGGGTGCCCTCTCTGAGTTCTCCACACTCTCTGGCAAGCTGGACATACACCCCCGGGCCACCACCCTGGACTGCAATCCAGATTTAAGCAGGCTAAAGCAAGAGCGATTACCCCTAAGACTAGTGCTTGGTCACCCTACACTCTACAGGCCAGGAGCTGAAGCTGCCACGTGGCACTGGCTTGCTGTGCTGGTGCCTCAGAGGCTTCTCGCCCCAGGGGTAGAAGCCATTCACTCCCACTTACTGGTCCCAAATCCAGACTGCACTGACCTCTGACTTTGTCCTTTGCATCTGTGTGTTGATAAATCTGGAAATGGCCACAGCTGCTGCTCATCTGGAGTCCCTCTGGCAAAGGCTACTCAGGCCTGCCCTGGGGCTAAAGGCCCAGTGTGGGTCTGGGCTCTGTTCCCAGAGCACTGAGGTGGCTGATTCCTGCCGGCCTGCCCTGCTGTCCTCAGTGGGAGGTTAGCTTCTCTGTGTCATTTTGTGAGTTCTGCAGCTCCAAAGTTTGTTTAGAGTCCCCTTTTTACATGGATTGGGGAAGGTGGCAGCAGGATCAGCGGGGAGGTCCTGCTTCTACTCCTCCATCTTGGCTCCCTCCCCCACCTCCCAAGGGTTACCACTCTTCTTGACTGGAATTTCCATATCCCCTACTAACTGTGTTACTTTGGAGCAGTTGCTTAACTTCTTTGGCCTTAGTTTACCCATCTTTGTTTACCCAGCAGTGATTACCCTGACCTGAAAGTCAAGTGCTACATTTCAAGCCCCCTCCCCTACCCCTACAGTGTTCTCCTGTATCCTTAAAGAGATTTGGAGATATACTAGTCTTTCATCGGCTCAACATTTGTGTTCACTCCATTTTAAAGGTCCCTTGCTCCCCAGTTCCATTCAACTAATTAACAACTAGATTAGCTTGTACAAAAGAATATTTATTTTGAAGGTGTAGCAAGAACAAAGATAACTCTCCCACCCCAAACATTATGCCATCACAGGGGCACAATTCCTCCTTACATTGCCATACTTTCACCTGTTAACTCATTTTCCATATAGCATAGTCCTACTAGGTTATGAATCCAAAATCCCTGATCCCTAGCTTCTCAGAATTTCCCCCACTAGACTGGCAGTAATTTGGGGCTTAGAATTTTGCCTTTAAGGTTGCAATGCATTGAGATCCCAAGGTCTGGAGACTTCACATCAAGAACCTAGAACTGAAAAGGCCAAACAAAAACCAAATGAAAGCCCCAAACTCATTACTTGGGGCAACAGACACTACAATAGAAAGGGGAGATAGCTCTTCTTTTCACACTGCTTAGTTCATGATACCTATACTATGGGTGGCCATAACCTTTTTCTATTCAAAGCAGCTGGAAAATGAGAGTGATCCAATCTGGTGATTTTAATGATTCAGATTATCCCAGATACATAGAGAAAGGAAAGAGGGTACTTCCAACCACATTGTAGTTCCCTATCATCTTTCATATGGGTGTCCCCATTTTAGGTAATCTAGGCAGGTACAAGAGCCGTGATATATAAAATAAGAGAGTTGGGCTATTTGGCCTCTCAAATCCCTTACAGTTTTGAACAGATGATGACTTACTCTTGAAGGATCATGGGGTTTTAATTTGGAAAGTTTCTAGAGCTGTTTGAGAACTTAAAGTGGTACCTTATCATAATAGATGAAAAAGTCCATGTTCTGAGAGGTGAAATCATTTGTCCAAAGTTTCAAACCACTAGCAAGTGAAAGATCTATGATTCGTATTCAGATTATCTGACTCTAGAGCCAGTGTTCTTTCCACCACACCACTGTATTTACAAAGCAGAGGGGAGTAGAACGAGATGCTGGCTATTGAACATTGATATTATATGTGTGAATGAATGAATACTGACAAGTAGAGAAATCTAGGAGTTTCAAATAGGTTGATGAGTTTTAGGGTTTATCCTTGAACAATTTTGGGTATAAAAGAGAGAAATGAACTTAAAATCACATAATTTTGAGGAATGAATTTTATAGTTTATCCCCCTCATATTACAAGTGAGGAAAATTTGGATGAAAATATTTAAGTGATTTCTCTAAAGTAAGAGAGGCAGAACATTGCAGAACAAGGGGTCATATTCAAATCCAAGAAAGTTCTGCTTTGTATGAAAGTGAAAAAAGGGAAAGATAAGTCATATTAGACCTTTTATGAATAATCCGCAAATGGAGTCAATAGTGCTGCTTGAAGGAATCCTATTTATAAAGAGGAAAAGGGGAAAAAGATAGAGCAGAGGGCTGTCTCCTCTCTTTACTGAAAGAAAGATTACATATTTACATTTTACTATGAGAACTGTCATTTCCTACGGAAAGTTATGCTATTCATATTGTAGGAGCATTTACTGCACATGCACTGGAGGGTTTTAACAAGAAAAAAAAAGCTCAGATAACACAAGTGATATCATTTTCTTTCTCAAATTGCAGACTTCCCAAATTAAGAAGCACAATATCTAAATTTAGCAGATGTAAAAATTAAAGTTTACTTGACACTGCTGTAAATTGGCAATTCAATTTTATTGCATTTTCTTTTGCACATATTTATTTTATCCTTTTGGTTTGTTGAAAGACTTTCCAATCAAATGAACGTTTATTCTAAAGCACATTGACTGAATACTAAACTGTAATAAAATTGCTTAAATGAAAGTAAGGCTGACTGATAAAGTTCCCACCCCCCCTTAAAAGCACAGCAATAGACATTTAGTTGTGCTAATAGCCTAGTTTGTGCGTTGTCTAATTAAAAGACACACCAAATGCAAAGGCCTGGATTTATTGAAATTAAGGATGACGTACTCATTGTCTCCCTCCTCATATCAGTCCCAATATTGACCTCAGTTAAATAACCTCATTCATCCTTCCTTTGTGGGAGGGGAAGGGAAGGGGAAAGAGAGAGAGAGAGAGACAGAGAGACAGAGACAGAGAGAGAGACAGAGAGAGAGAGAGACACAGAGACAGAGAGAGAGAGAGACAGAGAGAGAGAGAGAGAGAGAGAGAGAGAGACAGAGAGACAGAGAGACAGAGAAAGACA
>NW_027185799.1:19665136-19714494 GCF_028583685.1 Petaurus breviceps papuanus
TCAAAAAGGCAATGAGGAGAAGAATGCCTTAAAAAGTCGAATTTGCCAGATGGAAAAAGAATCTCAAAAGCTCACTGAGGAGAATCATTGCTTCAGTATTAGATTGGAGCAAATGGAAGCTAATGACTTTATGAGAAATCAAGATGCTGTTAAACAGATCCAAACAAATGAAAGAATAGAAGGCAATGTGAAATATCTCATGGGAAAAACCACTGACCTGGAAAATAAATGCAGGAGAGATAATTTAAAAATTATTGGACTGCCTGAGAGCCATGACCAAAGTAAGAGCCTGGAAAGCATCCTCCAGGAAGTTCTCAAATAAAACTGCCCTGATGTTTTAGAACAAGAGGGCAAAATAGAGGTTGAAAGAATCCACCAATCACCTCCTGAAAAAGATCCCAAAAAGAAAACTCCTAGGAATATTATAGCCAGGTTCCGGAATTCCCACATTAAGGAGAGCATATTAAAAGCAGCGAGGAAGAAACAATTTGAATATTGTGGAAACACAATCAGGATAACCCAGGATCTGGCATCTTCTACACTGAGGGATCGAAGGGCCTGGAATGTGATATTCCGGAGGTCAAGGGAGCTGGAATTAAAACCAAGAGTCACCTACCCAGCAAAACTGAGTATCATGTTTCAGGGGAAAATATGGTCATTCAGTGGAATACAGGACTTTCAAGCATTCTTGCTGAAAAAACCAGAGTTGAATAGAAAATTTGACATTCAGATACAAGAAGCAAGAGAAGGATGAGAAGGTAAACAGGGAAAAGAAATCATAAAGAACTTATCAAAGTTGAACTATTTTTTTTAAAGCAATCGGTGTTGAGTGGCTTGCTCGGGGTTGCACGGCCAGTTGTTGTTTCTGGGTGTGGTGCTGAGTGTCTGGGCCCGGATTTGATCTGGGTCGTCCCGGCACTGGGGCCGGTGTTCTTGCTCGCTGAGCCACCTGGCCAAAGTTGAACTATTAACATTCCTACATGGAAAAACAATAATTGTAACTTATGAAACTTTTCTCAGTAGTTGAAGGGATTAGAAATATATATATATACATATATATATATATGTATATATATGTCTTTATATGAGGGTATGCGGGCATATGAATACATATGTGAATGTGTGTATATACGTTTACAGGTATACATAGATAGAGGGCATGGGACCAATTTAACAGGAAGGGATGATACTTAAAAGGTGAAATTAAGAGGTGAGAGGAATATAATTAGAGGAGATGGGGAGAGACAGAGTGGGGCAAACTATCTCATACAGAAGAGGCGAGGGAAAATGGTTACAATGGAGGGGAAGAATAGGAAGGCAAAAGGGAATGGGTCAACCTTATTCCTATTGAATCTGGCTTGAGGAGAGAGGGAAATACACACTAAATAGGGGATCTCACCCTCCAGGAGAATAGGGGGGGAAGGGGATGTGAGGGGGGATGATGGAAGGGAGGGCAGGCTGGGGGAGGAGGGAAGTTGGAAGCACCCACTTTTGAAAAGGGACAGGATCAAAGTAGAGAATAGAACAAGTGGGAGGTGGGATAGGAGGGAGGGAAATATAGTCAGTCTTTTACAATACATCTATTATGTTATTGTTTTGCATTAGCCGCACATGTACAACCTATACTGAACTGCTTGTCTCCCCAGTGGGGGTGGGTGGCAGGGGGGAAAGGGAATGAATCTGGAATTGAAAGTTTTAAAATAAAATATTCAAATAGAAAAAAAAAGAAAAAGAAAGAAATAAAACAAACTTGGAAAACCAGTCAAGTGAAGCAGTGATATTAATAGCATTGTAATAACTCTCATGCCTATAGTGTTTTATGGATTATAATCCACTTGCTTTATAACAACTCTGAAACAAACTACTGTTTAGTGTTATTATACCCATTGTAATGTTGAAGAAATTGATTCTCAGAAGAGTGAAGTGACATGTAATTGGTTAAATACTGTATGTCAGGGGTAACTGGAAACTTTGCCCCAGATTGCTGAAACTTACTTCTACACCATCAGCAGGTAGAAACCACTAACCAGTGGTATGCAAAATCTTTTGACACATTATATCTAGCCCAAAGTGGTTCTCCATATTTTATAATTCCCACTTCTCAATGGATCCCAAGACTCATATTCCCATCCTATGTGTGACTATTCATTCCTACTACAATCAGTGGAAATATGCTTCTCTGTAGACTTTTTTCCTAGTATATTCCTTTTTGGTTGGCATACTTCTCTCAATGCCCATTGCCCCACTTGCTATGTTTTCCAGAATCACTGTTATGTTATTGCCTTTCTTAGGTAAGGAAGATCACTACCACAACTTCCATGGTGTAATCCTCCCTCCTTCTCTCCCTCAACATGTGCTCTGAGGCCCCATGCACAGTGGCAGATTGGGTTCCAGAGAAGATGTTGAGTACTTGTCCATTCAAGATTCTAACACCAAGGAATTAGGGATAATATTGTTTTCAAGTTCCCACTACTATACTTTCCAATATTAATTAATGAGTTACTATCATCTCAATATCAATAAAGTGACATCATTAGGGTTTATAAATAGATAAAATGATAAAGGATAGAAAAAATGGGAGTACAAAAACATTAAAAAAAAACCATCCCATGACTTAGAGGGTTCACTCCTCCTTTGGCTTTGGTGACACAAACTTGAAGCACAGAAATACTAAAGCACCTATGTAGAAAACATAGGTAGCCAAATCCTGGCCCTGGGAGATCTCTTCTTCCATGTCAGCATCTCTACTAAGTTTAGTTCTGAGTATGGCAGATGGATGAGAAAAAAATGAGATAATATTTATTTTAAAAAAGCACTGCAAAATGGTGGCTATTAAACCACCAGAGGTATCAGCAAATTGATACTGACTCCAGATGTAAAATCTATTCCAGTTCTTCCCACACAAATGCACAACCTTGTAAATTCTGTCTCCAAATACTTAAGAGGAGAATAAATGTAAAAAATATGGATGGAAGAGACACCGTGCATCCATGGCCATGTGGCAGCTGGGTAGGAAAAAAATGTCACCTTAGATATGGCCCATGCCCCAACACATGCCTGGTGTCTTGCAGAAGCTCTTTTTTACACACTTAGAGACTACCAGGAAAAAAGAGTGATGTTGAATTGCTTGAATATTCTGTATCTCAAGAGAGTTCCAACTTTTTTTTTAATAGTTGTTGGTCAGTAATTCAATTGTATCCAACTCTTTGTGACCTGTCTTCTTATTATGTGGCCAAAGTATTTAAGGCTTAGCTTCAGTATTTGATCTTCCAGTGAATAGCCTGAAATAATTTATTTAAGTATTGACTGACTTGATATCTTTGCTTTCCAGGGGTCCCTGAAGGCACTGCAAAGACTCCCCCAGAACTACAATTTAAGTGTCAGCTCTGTGGCATTCAGTTTTCTTATAGTCGAGCTTTCACAGCCATACGTTGCTACTGGAAAATCATGGCTTTGACCATACATACATTGGTTGGTAAGGCTATGAAGTAGAAGGACAGTTTTAGTTTTCTGTCCATTTTGCCATAGTTTTCTTTCCAAGAAACAATCATCTTTTAATTTCATGACTTCTATTGCTATCTGAAGCAATCTTTTGTTGTTGTTGTTGTTGTTGTTGTTGTTTTGCTGCTTTTGTCATTGCCTTCTTCAGTGGATTATCTTTTTGCCAGAACTCTCTACTGTGACCTCTCCATCTGGGGAATAGTTTGTCATTTCAGTGAGTTACACAAGCCCCTTTGCTGTGACAAGGTAGCGATCTGACAAGGCATTATTCCAGTGAGTATTTTCACTGCCGTAGTTGTTAAAGAAACTGACATATTCTTATAAAATAGGAATTAAAAAATAAGAATAAAAAATAAAAATTTGACCTGTTTTGCCACTTTTGTGAGAAGGTTGCATCTTCATAGGCTTCTAATGATTGTTAGAAGTTTCATAGCCCTCCAGATTCTAGACTTCAGAAGACTCTCAAGCTCATTGAGGGCAGATGTCCTGAAGAAAATGTTTTTGTATGTCTAGGGCCTGGCACACTGCCTTGATTAGTAAAGACTTTTCATCAATGCTTGCTGAATTGACTGGAATAATTCTCTTTGGAAGAGGAATAATCAAAGAGAAGTTCTCTTCCTTTGGTATTTCAGTATTTCCATGGCTAAACTACCAGGGGGTAATGAGTTAAATATCATTCACTACCACTTTTCATTCCTAATTCTATGGAGTTCTCATATCACTGTAACTGCTTATCATATAGAAAAATATTGTCATATAGAAAAGAGAATATACTTTTCCTTGATTCCATAGAGCAAAAAGGAGTAGTAAATGAAAGAGCTATAAAGAGATGAATTGTAGCTCAATATAAGGAGGGAAAAAAACCACTTCCTAGCTATTAGATAATAGTTGGTTCTTCATCATTTATGTCTTCAAGCAGAAGATGAACGGTCACTTGGGGATAGTTGTTGAATTAATCTAAAAGGATATTGTATAAGATATTAGGTTTGTGTTGGACCAGATGACTACTGGAGCCTCATCAATCTAATTCAATGCAACAAGGAGCATGTCTCAAGTGCCATCTATGAACCAGGAACCGTGGAAGGTGCTGAAGATGTGGAGAATAGCAACAACAACAACACAACAACAAAGTAGTCCCTTCTCTGAAGAAGCACACACATTATTAAAGAGTCCCTTATGTAACAAGACAATTGTATTCTTGCCACCCTCCAGACCCCAAGTGTCTTTGAACTATCTCTCACTTATAGTAATACTGTTGGAATTTTCAAGCAAGTATGCATCAGTTTGAAAATATGCTTTGGCGTAGTTGGAATGACACACAACTCCATATATTAAAGTATATGGGACCAAAATATATATCCCCATTTATTCTCAAACTTTCCATGAACTCCTATCACATGAAGAAGTTAAAGAATTACTTTCTTAAATTGTATCTATATGTCCTTAATATAAGCAATTTGGGGAATTTGGCAAGAGATCAGTCAAACTCAGTGCTTCACTCAACTGAAAAAAGTTACATTGATTTGGTTCATTCAGGCCATGAACAATGATCATCTCAGTGGCATTTTGTAGACACAGATTTAGTTGGATCCAAATAAATTCAGAAAATATTAAGTATTTAGTCCCTGTGACACACAAGAAAAAATTCCAAATTTATGTCTTCTGCCATTGAATAAATTACACTGTAGTAGGGGATATTACACTCAAATAGGTAAATAAAATGTAAAATAATAACTGATTAGGGTTTGAGAGCACTGATGATTTAAATGCAATATGAGCATTGTCATGGCAGTACTCACCTGTAAACCTCATAACTCAGGAAGCTGAGGCTGGAGGATTTCTTGAGCTCTGCTGTTCTGAGCTAAGGTGAACAATTGTTTGTTCCCACTAACTTTGGCATTAACCCTTCTCCGTAGGAACAGATCAGTAGGTTGCTTAATCTTATGGGAAAAAAGCACAATGTGAGGTCCAAGGGGAAAAGGTTTTGACTGATGGTAAGATCCAGAATTGGGAAGGTATAATCTAAACTAGGGTTCTAAACCTAGGTAAGGGATTCAGTAGACACAGAAAGGCATCTCAGGCAAAAGGAGCTAGGAAATCATAGAACACAGATGAGGACATAAGCTAGTTTGCCTGGAGCATAGATTATATGGAAGGTAATTGTATCACTTAAATGTAGAAAGGGAAGGATTTGTCAACTTGTAGAGGATCATGAATACCTGGCAAACGAGTCTTGACTTTATTTATTAAGGAGTAGTGAGTCATCAAAAAGTTTGGAACAGAGTAATGGCATGACAAATCTGGTTGCTTGTTATAAGTATAAATAACTTTATTTGGCTGGCATAGAAAACTTCACAAATATTTAATTTTTTAAAGGTAGAGATAGTCACTTTAGTCATATACTCAGCGAATTCCATAATTCAACAAAAAATTCGGTCAGAGACAGAAATAAGGTCCAATCTATGTCAAAATATTCATTGCAACAGATTTTATACTAGCAAAATACTGGAAACAAGGTAAATGCCTATTGATTGTTGAATGGTTAAATAAATTTTGACATAGAATTCAGTCTGATTTTTATAATTCTTGGTAGCCTAAATCGATGTAAGAAAATCCTTTGAGATTTGTGTATACAAAAACAGATAGTGGAGTATTTCAGCTGCCTGGTTGTCGGGGCGGCAAATAACTTTTTTCCCCTTCCCTAATGTGTCTGCAGAGGATGTGTTACTAAGTGATTCAGAGTAGGAAGTGGAAAGTGAAGCTAATAAAAAAGTACCATATAGATTGTTCTCCTGGTCAGTGACTCCAAGAATCTTATTATGATTCCCCTACTTGAGATATAAAATCATAAATCACAGACGGTAGAGGGAGAGAGTGATCTTAGAGATCACCTACTCAAGTCTGGTCATTTTGTAGATCGAGAAACTGAGAACTAGAGAATTTAAATAATGCCATTTATGGTAGCTGTGGTTCCTAGGATTTATAGCAAGTCCAATTTCTTAATTTTTTTTTAGATGAGGAAACTGAGATCCATAGAGGGGAAGTTTTGAGATGATGATGATGATGATGATGATGACGATGATGACACCTATAAAGACTATTAGAATGACAGTGATGACAGCTTGTCCAAGGTTGTACAAGGACTTGGAAGCAAAGTTAGTGCTGATAACTTGATGCTAAGCCCTTTCCAGAAGACATACAATTTACTGCACCCTTAACATACAGTGCCTTTAGTGTATATAGGAAACAGAAATTATATTTATCTTCCTTCATAGAAAAACAGAGAGAATTAAAAAAAACATTTCAGTAAAGGGCTATTAACACAGAAACATGCATTATAACAGTAATAATATAATTGGCCCTCTGTTTTCCTTTGCAATAATCAGATTCTCCCACTGTGATAAACTGCTCTGCCTTTGGCCTCCTAGTTTAGCCATTTAGGAATTGGATTATTGTCTCATGAAAGAGAGAGCCAATGATATTATTGCTTAATTATCATTATTATTAAAAGTTCTGAATCCCTGCCATTATCAGGAAAAAGGCTGTTGATGCTATTTGGACAAATACCTTAGAGAAAATACTTCTATTTTTTTCTATATGAAGGAAAAATAAATACAATATTGGCATTAATATGCACATTCATTATTTAACAACTTTAAATTCCTTGCAAAAAATTACAAAATTTAGAAGCTGTACAACCTCATTAGTTCTGCTTTGTGACTTCCTTTAGTGTACAATACAATAGCTTGTTTTGTTGCTGGGATTTTTTTCTTGTGTTCTGTCTCATAAACTGTTACACAGGGGTTAACTGGTTTTATGTGAACTCATAATGTTCATCATAATATTCCAATTTGATATTTTCACAATGATCATTTGTATCATGGATTGGAATTTATATAACACATTAGTATTTATCTGATACCAAAGTAAGCAGGTAATTACATTTAAAATGTAATGAAAACTAGTTTCTTTAATATAGTATAGAAAAAACAAACAATAAGCTTCTTTTTTATTTGTAAACCACAGTGTTTGCTTTATATTGAACATTAGGATATGGTAACCACATTTTGTTAATAACAATAACACAAAGCAAACACCATTCATTAAGTACGACTTTTTTTGCAAAGTATTCTGCTACATACTGAGTAGGATCACAGAGTTTAGATAGGATATAGTCCCTCCCATCTAGTATCCAACTTACCAACTTATAAAGAAATACACCCTCAACACAAATAGCTATAATATAGACGATTGCATGACAAATACATCACAATTACAAAAACAATAACATTAATAGTTGATGTGGATATTATAGGCATTTGACACTTATGCCTTTTACTTTTCTAGTCTTCTCTCTGAGTCAACTTAGCTTTGAGAACACTGGCAAATGGGCAAGTTACCTAACTCATCGATGCCACAGGTGGTTCTCTAAAACTCTGAATAGGTCTTTTGCCAATTTGCTTTGGTTGAGGGAACTTCCATAGCAGGTATCCCTCACCAATGAATCACAGGGTTAGAATGAATGATAATTGGTATTTATTTAGCTGTTTATGCTTTACAAAACATTTTCCCGAACCCTGTGGAATAGGTTGTGCAAACATTGTTATCCCCATTTTACAGATGAAGAAACTGAAAATCAGAGATGTTTATTGATTTTTATCTCAGCCATGCAGGATTCAAATCTCAGCATTTTAATCCTGACTCCAAAATCACTGTAAACTCATGCATATTTAGCAATATAAGGATGGGATGGGGTGGCCAGGTGGCACAGTGAGTAAGAGCACCGGCCCCAGAGTCGGGAGACCTGGGATTGGTTCCGGGCTCAGAAACTGAATACCCACACAAAAATAACTGGCCGTGTAACCTTGAGCAACTTACTTAACCCTGATTGCTTAAAAAAAGATAAGAATGGGTCAACTTTACAACCAGGTGTGTCTGTTTTCATGTTGTCTGGCACCACTTGAGTCTATTCTTATTCCTATTTCACTATTTTTTAAGAATAAAAACTTGTTGAAATAGAATTTTCTACAAGTCTAAAATGTGGAACCTTCTATGCTTTAAGAAGATTTTTTTTCCCAGAAAATAAGTTCTCAAGTGAGCTGTACATGAGAGACTAAAAAAAAGAAAGAAAGGAAATGAAAACAACTCACACAAAACAGTCACAAAGCACCAAGACTTATAGTTACCAAGCATTTGTAGAGATTTCTAGGTTTCATTGGGGTAGTTTATCATAATCATGAGACACTTCCCCCAAGGAGAAGTACCTATGTGATAAGCAGTTGTTGGTGAGATAAATCAGGGAGCTGGGGAAGAAAGAGAATCGAATTTCTGCATCAGTAACAGAGATGAGTCACTTAAAAAAGTGTGAGTTGAAAAAAAAAAGTTTAGTTTCTAAACTCTGAAAAAAAAGATGAATAAAGCCCTCCTGAGACATTAGGGGAAAAAAAAGAACCATGCTTTCTAATGCTACTTTTATTTTTACCATACTCCTTTTGCTTTCTTAGGCTATAGGTTTCTGACTGAGATGCCAAGTGAATTAATCTTTTGCCCTATTTAAGGAAGAAATACTTTGTTAAAAGTCACCCATCCTGCTCAGCTCTAGCTTTCATTCTATAAGCACATGATATGGTGGGTGACTGTGAGCAGGGGACTGGTGGTGGGAGGGAATTGTCATTTTTTTCTTCCCTTGTTGGTGTTGACAATATTTTGCAAAATGAGATAATAGCTAGGGGACACTATAAATAGGGTTGCAGCTGAAAAACAAGTTTATTTTTGTGGTTCACATATATAAAGATATTCATGGAAAGAGGAGTATACACCCAGACGTCAAGAGTCCTTGGCTGTAGTCCAAGGCATGTCATTAATCCACATGTATTCATGACCAATTCATAGTCCTTCCCTAGGCTTCAGTTTTCTCTTCTATAAAATGACTTACCAAAATAAACAAAGCGACAATTAAATAATCGGTCAGATGGAAACCAAACAAAAATCCCTTTTTATCCATGTAATTGACTCCCTTATTCATGCCCATAACATCCATCTCCCATATTCTCTTCATTCCTCAAGCACACTCCCTGCTCCCCACATTCTCCTTTAATGAGCTTGTCTCTTACTTCACTAAAGTAATCCTTTAAACTCCATGAGGAGATGGACTACAAAGTGTCTGAATCTTAAATGTAAATGAGCACATTTTCTTGTTTACAGAAAGTACTTAATATTTTCTAGACTGATTTGGATTGAAATAAGGTCATCCCAAATGAGCCCTCTCAATTTCCATCCTCCAAACCTCAAACCATCTTGGTATCATTATTCTTTCTCCCTTCCTATCTTGCTCCAAGGAAGGAGAAATTCTTCTTTTAGGAAATGTGAACCTCTCCTCCTCGGCCCTTAATTTCCTTCTGTGTCTATCTCCCTTGGTACATTGCTCTTTCCATAACCTCTTCTCTATTCTCGACTTTCCAATCTCTCACAGATCACCCCAATGCCTAGATTGGGAAGAGAGAAGTACTGTTCCCTTGTTGCCTTGGGCCACAATACCATCTATTTTTCTCTTCCTTTTAAACTGTTGGATTTGGTAAAAGAATACTCTACATTCCCTGACTCCACTTGACTAAATCTTACTCCCTCCTCTAACTATCAGTTTGGGTTCTGTTCCCACTTCTTTGTTGATATTACTTTCATAAAGGCCATCATGCCTAATTGCCAAATTCTTAACTCTTTTCTCAATTCTTATCTTTTTTGCCTTCTCTGGCTGTAGGAATTCTATTCCATACTACCTCTTTACCAAATTTCTGAATGTTCTTCCCTCCTTTCTCTTTCCATATTACTATACTCTTTGAGTTCTCCTACCTCTCTGATCCTGCTTTTATTCTTTTAATTGCTTCTATTCCTTCCATCAGTCCCTTAATATTAGATTCCCTATGATGGCACATATTTGCTCCTTTTCTCTTTTTATTTATCCTATTAATGATTCCCAAATCTCCATTTGTAGTTATTTTTGAGATCTAGAATCAGTTTCTAGTGCTTCATATGGGTAGCTCACTATCACAAGATCAATTCAAAAAACAAGTACATCTTTTCTCTAAAATATGGCCATCATTCTAACATCCAGTTCTTGTTAATATTACCACTATTTCCCCCTTTTAACCAGTCTAACAATATTAAATGTTTTTCTATTTCCTCTTCACCCCTCTCTCAACCCAATTAATTTTGGGGTCTTATTTTCCAACCTCCACAATTATTTCCCATATTTTCCTCTCCTTTTCCTATTTTGACTGCCATCACCCTAATTCAAACCCTCAATCACTGCATCTTTCCTGAATTATTCCAATAGCATCCTAACTGAGCTTCCTGCCTTTTGCCTCTCCACTCTTCAAACTGTTTCACATAACTATTTCCTGTTATTTTTAACCTTCTAGATCTAATATAAAATTCTCTATATGGCATGTAGAGCTCTTCACAACCTGACCCCTTTCTGCCTCTTCAGTCTTAGTATATTTTGCTCCCATTTACATATTCTACAATCAAATGACACCTATCTACATTCTATTCTGTCTCCTGCTTTTGTGTGTTGTCACTGAATAATACAAATGTTTGCAATATTTTCTCTTCTCATTTCCAAATTCTAGGTACTTTGGCTTTCTTCATGACTCAGCTCAAACCCAATCTTCAAGAGACATTCCCAGGACTCCTGCAACTAGTTCCTTCCCTCAAATTTTAAATTCTATTTACATATATTGTATATGTAGCTTCTTATTTTCATACTTTCTACCTCATTAGAATATGATCTTCTTGAGAACAAAGGTCATGTTTTTTCCCCTTTCTTTGTATCTCCAGTGTAATACACAATGCCTAGCACATAGTAAGTGTTAATAAATGTTCATTCACTGAATCCTCAGAAATTAGTTTTCTAATGCACATTCTGATCCCATAACTTTATCAATCAAAACGGTTCCCAATTTGCCAATGGAATAAACAGAGTATTCCTTATCTGAACACTCAATTTCCTCTATAAATTCATTCAAAGCTACAAAATGTTCCAGACTTCTACCACATTGCTTTTCTGAAATATTTAATTCTATAGCAAAAACTAGACTTATTAATTCTTAAAAAAAACTCGGACTTCTGAAAATTAATTTCAGAATCCCTGAAAATGACCCATACTTGTGCCTTTGCTTATCTTATTCCCTACATCTAGATTGCCCTTTCACATATCTTTGTATTTTGAAATCCTATCCATTCTTCAAAACAGTTTAAATGCCACTTTCACAAATGAAACATAATTTACTCCACCCAGGAGTGATCTAGTGATCTCTCCTCCCACAAATTCTCATAGATCCATTCTTATTCACTTAACATATTATATTTTGCATTATGATTTGTGTACCTCTATTTTTTACCTCTCCCAATAGGTTACAAACTCTTTGGTAATATGTCTTACATTCTCATCTTTCTTCATACCTAGCTATTCTTGTGGTCACTTAAAGTGCCTGAATGTCAAATAATCACCATCTTAAAATTCATATTCTCTCTCATTAGAATATTATATTTATTGCATTTGTATCATAGTTGGTATAGAACTGACCTTTACGTTGGGAATACCCCTTTATGTGTGATTGGACCAGGACCAAAGGGAATGTTTTGGCAGTATATTCTGGCACGTGCAGGCCCTGCTCTGTACATAACATTGGATACACATCTTAAAAATACTGTCTATGTGACTTTGATAGAGATGGGATGGTAGCTTGAGGGGATAAATGAGTTTAGTGAAGGTCTTATTTAATAACTGTAAGAAAGATATAAGCATGTTTTTAAGGACAAGGAATTAAACCAGAAGAGAGGGAGGGAGAAAGTAAGGGAGAAGAAAAGACAGAGAGATGCTGAGAGACAGAAACATAGAGAGACAGGGAGAGAGATAGAAACAGAGAGAGAGACAGAGAGAGAGAGAGACAGAGAGACAGAAAGACAGAGAGAGAGACAGAGACAGAGAGAGAAAGAGGGAGACAGAGACAGAGAGAGAACCTTTTCTCATGCATATTAGAGAGCACATTAAAGTATATTCAAAGAAGATTTTGAAGGGCCTACCTAGGCTGGGATTTAGGATTTAGTCTTAGGAAAAGGGTGAATACATTTTTCTCTGAGAAAGAAGAGAATAGCCGAATTCCTGGCCAATTTCTAAGTAGGAATGAGAAAAGTGGAAAGAGCTCCTATGAGATGATGTGGAATTTCTCTCATTAGCAGAAGTCATCTAAGAGTGAAAGGGAAAATATGAAGATCAAAGCTTGATGAGTGTGGAAAAGGTTTAGAATGACTGTTGAAAATTTTTTGAGGAGTTGAGAGATGTATCAAAAGATTGCCAAATAGCAATAAAGAACTGGCAGTGTTTTAATGCCTTTCGCTATTGCATTGTTTAAAAAATGTTATACAATTTGGATTCATTTTTGAAGTATGGTCAAAATATTATTTGAAACTCTTATATCCTTAGTTATAAAAGACAGGATATGTAAGGTGAACAGCTTTCCAAACTTCCCAGTAAGTCTGAGTGAAAAAGACCAGCTGTATCTTTTGCTAACTCAGCATGTCAGACTATGTGGCCTCATTACCCTTAAACAGCCAATTATAAGAACATATAAAAAACATCCATCTGCTCCTAGAAGGGAAACAGAAGTACATGTCTAGCAAAGCTCTAATTCAGGACTTTAAGATGTGGAAAATATTGGTTTGTCCATTTATAGCATTTGATTTTTAGAGTTTGCTAATATTTAATCACACAACACAGGAAGCCAAATCTGAGATTCTCTCAGTAGCAAGTGAGTAGATTCAACAATCTCAGAAGTTACCAGCATGTTGTCCTTCTTCCTCTCCCTTCAACATTACTTATCTCAAACTGGATTGCTTTCTCCATCGCCCATTTTCCTCTATTTTCCCCCTTTAAATTATAAAGCTTTATCAATTATTAATAATGGACTTTCTACACTACTGTTTTCAATAGGGGGAATGATAGGACTTGTGATTTCAGTGGTACGGGGAACTCCCAGGGGAGGACACTCCCTATGTCAATGTAGTTTGGTAACTTCTCTGCAATTTATAGTCTGAGAGTTACCTAGAACAATGAGAAGTTAAGTTACTTAACTCAGGGTCACATAGCTAGGTTTGGTCAGAGACAAGACTTGAACCCAGTTCTTCTTGGCTTTGAGTCCAGCTCTCTATGCAGCACATCAGGATGCCCCTTTATATTATATTTGACAAGTAGTATAAGGAACAATTACCTTGAATGGGGTGTGTGTGTGTGTGTGTGTGTGTGTGTGTGTGTGTATAGTTGTCATTATGTCATTAGAAATTGCTTTGGACAGTATGTGTATATCATAATAACAACAGACATTTCTGTAGTACAAAGTGCTTTCCTCACTACAAACCTGTAATATAGTTGGTAGCCCCAAGATAAGAATGTCTATTTTAAAGATGAATAAGTTGAGCATCAAAGAAGTTAAATGACTTTCCAATAATTAAGAGATAAATCTGACCCTTAAAATCAGGTCTCTGGGCTCTGAGGCCAGAAAATTTTCTGGATGTAGACTCAGAAGCTTTATGAAAGCATAAATTTTTTTGTATCTGTGTTTTCCCAATGTTTAAAAGAGTGCCTTTTCCCCAAATTTATTTATTTATTTTTAGCTTTCAAAATTCATTTCCACAAGATTTTGAGTTCCAAATTTTCTCCCCATCTCTCCCCTCCCCTGCACCCCAATATGGTATGAATTCTGATTACCCCTTCCCCCAGTCTGCCCTCCCTTCTGTCACCCTTTCTCTCTTATCCCTTTCCCCCTTACTTTTTTGTAGCACAAGATGGATTTCTATACCCCATTGCCTGTATATCTTATTACGCAGTTGCATGTAAAAGCATTTCTTTTTGACATTGTTTTTAAAAACTTTGAGTTCTTTAAAAGAGTTCCTTGCAGATAGTAGGCATTTAACAATCATTTATTGAATTAAAGTAAATCAAACATTTCAGGGAACATCTAATTTGATGCCATTTTTTAGATAATAACAATAAAATATGAATCTTTAACTCTGATTTGAGTGCAAGTAAACACTGTTGTGAGAGGGTCATTTTGCCTGTTGAAAGTAGTTGACTTAGCAGTCCTAGACATTTAAATGAGGACGATTATGATGGAGTGGGCCACATTTTTCACCTGCTCAATAGCATCTGAATGAATAACAACTTATGTTTATGTCTCTAATTGTATATTTAAAGATATTCACCTTTTATGTATATAATTTCTGACTACTTTAGCTTTTAATCCCCATTTTGTTTTCCCTCCAGAAAGAACAACAGCAAATCTTATAATTTCCACTGTTATTCATGTCACTTACCCAGGAGCTTAAGCATATTGTTCTTAGAGTTTGCTTAAAAATCATAGCTAATAGCATTAGCTTAGGGAGAGATGCATTCCAGCTGAGTGAATTTGTACCAAGGAATCATCAATATCTGACAAGTAGTTTTAGAACAGGAAGTGTGACATAAAGCAAATTAGAAGTCTGACTGTAATTGGTACTGCCCGACCCTATAGCAACCTGCACCAAATCTAAGTTAATGATAATTCTATGAGGAATCTAGTTTAGTGATATCAGTTTGAGTCTTAGTAGTTTAGAAACACATTTTCAGGAGATCAAGGAATTCTTTCAGGTTTCTGTTCTGATGAAGTCTTCAAAACTGTATCTAATTATTAAGACTGAAGGCCTTCTACTATAATTTGGGAGCCTGAGCCAGGAATTCAATTCAAGGCAGCATTAAGTATGCCACTTGTTGCATGTGGACATACATTCCTTAGTAGTAGGGATGCCTATTATTGACCTGAGCCTGCAGTCTGACTCTACTATAATGAAATGTGTGTGTGTGTGTGCGTGTGTGTGCACAAATAGTGTGTGCACAAATAGTGAAAACAACATTGTTTTTAGAGTCAAGGGACCTAGCTAGGTTTAGATGTCAAATCTGCTACTCCTTAGTTGAGTGGCCTTATTCCAAGTCATTTAACCTGTTTGAGATTTGAGCATTCTCATGAATAAAAAGGAGAAAATAAACTAAAAAGCATCTAAATTGTAGTACTATTAGGAAGAAAGCACTTTGTAAGCCTCAGAATCTAGAGAAATGTGAACTGGAGGTGTTTGATAAATGTGATAAATTAATGAGTTGCCTTTTTGACTGAGCAGAACAGGGGGATTTAGGGTAAAATGCTCATGTTTTTCTTTGTGAGAGAGCGGTACAGTAGAAGGACTATTGAATTTCAAGTGAGAGCATCTAGATTTCAATTTTGGACTTGTCATTTATCACTTATCTGTGTCACTTTAGGCAAGTCACTTAACCTTTCATGGCCTCCACTTCCTCATCAGTTAAGTAATAAAAATTGATAGTTACACAGTGTTCTAACATCTTCCAACACTTTACATAAAGTTCAAACAATTAGACTACATAACCTTAAGATTGTTTCCATCTGATTCTATGACCTTAGTTTTCTTGCCACTATTCTCTGCATATGCTATTTATCTTCAATAAATTCCTAGGAAGTAGGACATAGGAGTTATTATTAGTTTTATTTTACATACTAGGAGTGGAAGGCTTGAAATATATAGCAGTATGACAAATGAATTTTGTTGTGATTGGTATATTTTTTAACCTCCATATTTGTGTCCTTACATGGTTGGGTTGTCCACAGAGAAGATTGGCATCCTCTAATTCCCTAAATTTGGCTGCATATAATCCTTTTTATCCAAATGGTACCTCTTAAGATGGAAGGTGTGAAGCTTTCATTAATGATGAGTTTAAATCATAGCCTACTACTCTCCAAATTAAACATATAGGTTTGGTCCCTTCTGTGCAGACACTACCCCTTGTTTCAGAGTACTCTATGCATCTGTCTTCCTAAAACTATAATTCTGAATACCACATCTATATGCTTATCTTTTTAAAAAATCATCTGGTGGATATAATTATCTCAAAGCAAATTGCTTATTGAGATAGCATCACATAGGAACAATAGGAACAAACCATTTCTCTTCTCCCATAAATCTGGAGTTAACTTTCCCACAATTACACATTTTTAAGGAAGAAAGTGAGTACACAGTGCCTAATCTAGGGAATTTACATGTCCAACATAGTAGGACCCTAATGTTCTTTCATTTTTTGTATGTTTTCATACTGCTTCCACAGTAACATCTCTGCTGGACAGGTTGTTCACCTGGGATCCCTGAGCCCATTCTTTGTAGCTCAATTCCCAATGCTCAGGATTAATTCTTGAATCAAAATTACTTCAGTTTCATTTCTTGACCAGCTGAGACTGTTTCCTTTTGAGTGTAATGACTTATTGCGTGAATAAGATCTTATTGGGTGAATCTTACTCTGCTGTAAGATGCCATATATTGGGGGGGGGAATAGGAGAATAATCTTCCCCACTTCAAACATGAGTAATGATGTTGGAGGTGAGAAGGATGATTCTCTCTCAAGTCTGGGTCCTTCCATGGCTGGCTCTCTTCATTCTTGACACACATGTCTCACATTCCTCAGAGCTCTCTTCTCTCTCCACTCACTCCTTAGAGTAGAAACTTTTAAATGTGCTAGGAAATTCAAAATAATGTCTGCCCAGCTTAAGCCTTCTCAACCCATTGGTTAACACAAAATATGTAGGATTATAAAGGAAATCAATTGAATTTAAATACAATAGTTCAAATATAAACACCAAACAACTTACAAGACAAGAACCTCTATGTTAGAAAATGTGTATTATTCATTAGAAGGAAACCAGGAGCATAGTTAATCTTCAGCCAAACAGGTCTCCCAGCCCCCTAATTCCAGCAAGATTGACTGATGAGCTTCTTCAAAGCTTATAAAGAAATAAACAAGTATGAAGAAACTATTTTTTAGACCTGGACTCTGTCTCTCTGTCTCTCTCATCTTCTTATCTACTGTCTCTTTTTCAGATGATCTAGGTAATAATTATATGAACAGAGTTGTCTTGATCACCTACCACCCATTTTCACTTAAGATAAATAAGAATTATTGCTTTTTCAGAGGGATATTCAAAACTTGTTAAAAAATGAAAGGAGTCATAATGATATAGTCACTAGTTCTTCTGACACATTCTGGACAATAGACATTTTTAGCTCTTCATTGGCCCCTGAATCCACTGGGGCTACTAAGTACAGAGGGCTACTTGCTCTGAGAGGAATAGTCTCTTTGACTATTTATCCAAAAGTCCTTAATCATGGAATCGAGGAAATTAGAACAGCAAGTGATGGAAGGAACTCAATGAACCACACTGATTCTATCTTGTGACTAAATTCTAGAACCAGTTCTGTTCTCATTTCATTTAATTGTGCATCTAGTTCAATTTCTGTCTTGTAAAAAATACCCTATTGTATTGTTTGAGCTTAGCCAGGAATGGCTGGTCAGCAGGAGCACCGCTACCTGCTGCTTAGAGCCCCTTAATTGAGGACCTAGGCTTTGCTGAACAGAAACCCAGTCAGATTTGAAGACTGATGTAAGGAGTTTTTATTTTCTCACGATTATGCATTTCAAGCAACAATAGGTGTCATGTGAAAACTGGCCCCATGATGATCAATCTGCTATTGTTTTCATGTCCCTTTGATTGCATACAGACACTTGAGGAGAATGGGACACATCTTTTCTTTTCTTCTGATTTCAGGGAATTGAATTGTTTGCTTTTCCCCTCTCAATTTGGAAAAAAAACCCTAATTTTTCCTCCAACTAGAAATCAGATTACCTAATTTTGTAACCTTATTAATTGTCTTCTTTTAATTAACTGCTTTTATTTGATAGCTTTAACTCACAAAAATCTGTCTCCCATTGTATTCAGAGTCTAGTTCCAAAGTTGAGGGGCCTGGTCCTGATTTGATAAGCAATTGGCATGCCTTGCTTAGCAAATTGATACGCTTAGAAACTCTGACCTTTGTCTCCTCAGTCATTTCATCTTTCACCTACCACAATTTTCTTAATATATATTCTCTCATTTCGATTTTTTTTTTCTTTTTTTGGAGGTGGCAATGCAGAGCAATTGGGGTTAAATGACTTTCACAAGGTCACATGGCTAGTAAGTGCTAAGTGTCTGAGGCCGGATTTGAACTCAGGTCCTCCTGACTCCAGGGCCAGAGCACTATTCACTGCACCACCCAGTCAGCCCATCAATTTTATTTCTAACATCAACCATTGCCTATTTTGTTTCAAGACGCTACTTCTGACAACACTGCTATTTTCATTTGTAAAAATTAGAGAACAATGTGCAGTATTATAACAACAACAATTATTATTATTATTAATTCTTTTAGTTTTTATATTTGAATGGTTAGGTCAAAATCTGTTGAGTGTAATAAGTCTTATCCAGGAGCCTCCGCAATGTAGTGAGGCTTGAGGAAACCAGCACCTTGTCATCTGTGTACCAGAGTGTCTAGAAAGCCTCATGTTGTATATGTAGGTAATTCCTCTTCAATTTGATTTCTGGGTGTGATTTTGTTCATAACAGTTTGGCAAATTTGCAGCTGTCTGCCAGATTATGCCACTGTCAGATGGAGAAGCAATGGAGCTTGTCCATATATGAATATGTGTATGGTTTGTAATATTCTATTAAAATGGATTAGTGAAGCCCACATATAGCCTAAAAATTTGGATAGATATATACACATGCACATACATATACATATACAGCCTGAAGATATAAGTTCAAGGTACTCCATTCTTGTTTAAGGGATAGTAATCAGGAATTTAATCTTTTTTATAATAGTTTTAATAATTTAAGAATTGATTCCCTTAGACCAATGCTATTTGGGGGGGGGGAGGATGGGGAAACAGACAGACATCAATCTATTCCTTAAACTTAGAGAAAAACAGCATCAAGTATGTTTGATGGCTAGTAATCCATCTGGGAAGGTATACTATTAACATAAAGAGGCATAAGATAAAATAAGCCTGGAAGGCTAAGAGGGAGAATATTGTGGAAGACCTCAGATATCAGGTTAGAGAACTTACATATTACATAGTTTACTTTATATGGTATAATGTACACATTACACACACACACACATATACATAAAGGTAATGACAATTCACCACATTTTTTTGAACAGGGAAATGACAGAGTATATATACTAACTTTATAACTTTCAGAATATTTCTTTTTTTGTGGCTTAGTTTCATTACCTAAAAATTGAGATGTTTGGACTAGATCAACACTTCTTAAACTGTGGGTCGTGACCTCATATGGGTCACGAAAAATTTGGCAACAATAAAAGGTTTGTGAACACACAACAATCCCAAATTAATTCCAAATCAAATGTATGATGAATCTGAAGTGTTTCTAGCAGCACTTGCATGTGTTGCATTGCAGAAGTTCTCTGCAGTCGTGGTTCTGAACACAAAGTAAGCACACTTTGCACTCTGTATGCCTTATGGCCTGCAAGGCTGCCAGTGGAATAAGTTTAAGAAGCCCTGAACTAGATGGCCAATAAGACCCCTCTAATTTCCTTATGATCTTTTCTGAGTTGTTTCAGCCCACCATGTTTGCAATCACAATGAAGAAGACACTGGATTTGATATTCTGCTCCTATCCATCACCCAGGAGATGCATTTAGCCCAGGAAAAATAAAGGCTCAAAGTTTAATTCAACACACAATTACTATTCATCAACTATGTAGAAGGCATGGTGCTAGATTCTAGTGATACAAAGGTCCTTATTCTCTTAGAGTTTATATTCTACTGGGAAAATCCAACACACACATGAACGAGTAAATGAAAGGTACAAATACAATGATATAAAGCAAATTCAACAGTGACAGGGTAACCAACTAGGAAGATGAGGAAAATTACATTTAGTTTGTAGCCCTGAATGGTACACTGAAGGATGCTAGACAGTCCACTAGCAGATGTGGAAATCAGTGCATTTCAGAGGTGAGAAGCCACTTGTGCAAAGTCATAGAGATATACAATAAAGGCTGAGTTTGGAAGAGCAGTTATCAGGGCACTTGGAATGCAACAGTAAGTGCTTACAGAGGAATAATATGAAATAAGACTGGATAAATATGTGAGAGCTGGATCATGGAGGACCTTAAATGCCACAATGCTGTGTATTTGTAATTTACTATAGAAACAATAAGGAGCTATTGAAGACATCTCAGCAAGGTGGTACCATAGTCAGATCTGTATTATAGAAATTTCATTTTGGCAGCTGTATGGGATAATAGGTTGGAGAAGCAAATATTGGAAATTAGAATACCAATTAGGAGGATATTACAAGTGCCTGGGGAGAAGTTATAAGGTTCTGATCAAGGGAAAGGATGTGTGAGAAGAAAGAAAGGAGAACTGTGAGATATCAAGAGGCATAATTCACAAGATTTGGTAAAATTATTGAGGATGATGACATACTTTTTTAAATTAAAATCTTTTTAGGAAGAAAAAAATTGCTAAAGTGAAAAAAAACTATTAATAGCTTCTAAGTATAGAAGGTCTGACTTTATTTGGAAACATTTTTGTTCAGGTTTCTGTTGCCATTTGATGACTCATAGGTGACCCTTATAAAACTTTCTTTAATAAAATTATAGCTCTAAGCACTATTTCACCCTTTCTGTGATTAATATGTACAATATTTTTAAAAATAGCTCGATTTAATCATGATCTCTGCAGACTCATTGGTCATCCCTAACTCCTTTTTAAAATACGGGATAACATGAACTCATCTTCACATCACCTTTATTGTTCACAAGCTTTTTCTCTCCTACTATATTGAAAGGCCCAAGGAAGTTTATAACTAAGTTTCTTTTCATGTAATCACAATTGGGTTATTTTAATCTGTTCCTGTCCTCTCCCCTCTCCCTCCCTCTCTTCCTTTCCCTCTACCTTTGCTATAATTTCTTTGCTTTCTTCTGAGTGTTTTGTGACATAGAATTTAGCACAAACAATATTTTTATGTATTGAACACTATTTCTTTTTTGTTCAAATGATATTAATGTTTCCAACATAGAATGAAAACCTTATGTGGAACCCTTAGGGAGTTGGGTCTAACTCAATGTCATGACAGTTTTGGTTTACAAATAAATCTCTTCTGCAGTAGATATGGGAAGTAACAGTGGTGAGCAAGTACATAATGACCATGATTAAACAGGGGAAGAGATTATTTAAAGAGAAAGTAGAAAGGATAGGAGCATTTGGAGAATAGGAGGTTGTCCATTTTGGGAAAATATAACGTGACTAGAATCTTCCTGTACACAAACTGGAATGTGGAGGAAGTATTTACATGTGGTTAGTCTTAAATGATTCCAAAGGTGATTCTGGACTAATTTTGAAAAAGAAGCTACTTCTATTTTTGGTCTAGAAAAAGAAGAGAGTCTTTGGTGTTATATGACTGTGGGAATACCTTTAAAACAGTCACTTCTGGAGTTCATAGAAAATAGCCTCTTTTCTCTGGAATGTACTCTAATTCCAGTTAGGCCAAACAATACTGGGTCTCCAAAGGAAACAAAAAATCATTAATAACCTACGTATCTCTGTGTGTTCACATATATGTGTCTGTGTATGTTTGGGTCGGTACCTCCCCTAGTCTATTGTTAATATTTATGTAACTTTGCCAAGCAGGATGGTGCAAACCAGTTATCACCCCTGCCAGAAAGGTTGTCTGGTGAATCACTTGAGTTTGGGAGTTCTGAGTTGCAGCCAGGCTAAAACTGATGAGGGGTCAGCACTATGTTCAACATCTTTAGAGAAGTCACTAGGCTACCTGTGAGGAATGAAAGTCAGAAAAATGGATGAGATAAAATTTGTGCCAATCAATTTTGAGATTGGCTCTTACACTTCCAGCTTGGGAAAGACAGGGAGAGCAGTCTCAAAATGCAAATGTGTGTACCTGTGTACATACACACATGCATATGTGTAATCTTTTTTAGCATAACCGGAGTTGTAAAAATCAAAGGGGTGAGAGATAATCTTTGAGAACCTTATGTTTTTTATTGAAACATTTTGGTTTATAAGGTTGCATTTGAACAAACTTGAACACCTATAATATTTTAAAAAAAAACCACGTAGGGGAACGAATAGATACTGCCCTAGCCCTACTGTCTGCAAATATGATGAGCAAGGAGACCATTCCACAAATAATTTAATATCATTCTTACTTAAGTTTAACAGATGTTAAAGTGCAAAGAAAAATAAATTTCCCTTAAATTGGAAGGTGTGCATAGTTGTAGCAGACCTTAAGTGGGGACTACAATCAATCCACAAGGTACATTGCTTGAGTCATTTGAAAAAAAAAATCACACACACACACACACACACACACACCCTGTCTCCTAGATTATTTAGGTATGGTATTCCAGTTTTAAATTTAATTTTTAAAAGATATTTGTTGGGAGATATTTTTAAGAGCACAGACTTTAACAATTAAAACCTGGGTTTAGAAAATTGGACTATTTAAGTGATGTTTCACAATTTCTAAAAGTTCTTTTCCAGGTTTCTTCCCTCCTGCAAAGCTTGGGTATCCTTATCTCCCCTGTGCTTGAAGCTCAAGGGCTATTTACAGACCTGACTTGAATACTGATCCTCATGGGAGAACAATGCTTAAGTAACCTTGTGATCACTGTTTCTCTCCCGACATGAATGGCAAATTTCAGAAAGATATCCTATCAGCATAACTTACCCCAGTTCGTAATTGTTGAGTTCAAGAGATCTGTAATTCTCCAACTCACTGGTAGCTAGGATTACATGCATGTGCAAATCACATTTGCAATTTTTTGGGGTTACCTCTTACTTTCACTTCAAGAGATAATATTTAGAAATCCTGGAAAACAGCAAATTAATCATTCATTTTTTTTATTTGCTACTCATCTTCTGAGTTTAATCTAGTCATTCCCTGACCCCTTTGGTAGGAGAGATAATGCTCTTCTTAAATCACTCTAAGCAATACTGTACAAAGAACTATGATTTGGAGTTAGGAGATTTGGATTTGAGTTTGGACTCCGAATATTCTCTGCTTTGTGTCAGTGTGCAAGGAATTTTACCTTCCTGTCTCCATTATTTAATCTATATAATTATAAAATTGTATTAAATGATCTCTAAGGTCTCTTTCATCTCTACATCTTTTGAATTCAATCAATCAATCAATCAATCAATAGATATTTCATTTGTCTACAAAGTACCTGCTATGCTTACAAGCACCTACTATGTACCAGGCACTGTGCTAGGTATTGGGGATAAAAAAAAGTAAAAAAAAAAGTTCCTTCACTCGAGAAACTTACAATCTAATGGAGGAGACAACATGCAAACAAATATATATATGTATATATATATATGTGTATATATGTATATATATATGTATATAAAGCAAGCTATAAGGCAGGATAAGTAGGAAATAATTAACAGAGAGAAGGCACTAGAATTAAGGGGAGTTGAGCAGAATTTCCAGTAAAAAATGGGATTTTAGTTAGGTCTTAAAGGAAAACAGGAAAGTGAGAATGACTATTTTTAAGTGTATTGCGCTTTCTTAGAAGATAGCAAGATGATAAATAAATGGGAACTTGAACATTTATCCTTTACCTATTTTCAGAAATTACTGTTTTTCCTCTCCTAGCAACTGCTTGATTTTGCACAGCACCCACTTAGTTATCAGCTGTGGGTATGTTTGATAATACAGGTAGAATTTGTGTTCAAATTGGAGAATGAGTACAAAATTATTTTTTTTCAATTTCACTCCTATGTTCATGTTCCTTCTTGTATAATGTTAGCTATGTTATAGAAATGCCATAGGAATGATTGGCCCTGCAATTTATTATTTGGAATGCCTACAGAGAAAGACAATATGTGTGTGTACATACATATGTGTATATATTATGTGTGTACACCTGAAGTATATATGCATATTTATATACATAAACATATATGAAAATATTGATTCTAATTGATCTCATCCTTCAGAGGATTAAGATAGTTTTCTTTGTGAGATGTTAATACTCCCCTATTATTTAAAATGGATTACTTCTTACAGCTAGACTAAAGGATCTAATTTATCTCAAGTGAGTGAATTCAAGATCAGTGAGAGCTCTACTTTGAAGAGGGAGAATAGATTTGTTTAGTTACTACACCACAGTACCTCTTAGGTCTAAATACAGACAGAAACAAAAAAAAAATATCAGGACTTCAGCTTGCTGACCCAAGTTTGTATCTATTCCAAAGTGGGAAAAAGCCAGGAGAAACAGAAAAAAAGAATTGGCTGAGATCCTAGAATATTTATTTTTAAATAATCAGCAGGCTGAAGAAAATGCAAAGGAATCAAGAGAATATTTTCACCATCTTGACATAAGATGCTGTAGAATTGATAAGTGTCCATAGCAGATTATAAACTCCTTGAGAGCTTATCTAAACTTTGTCTCACTCCTAGCATAAGATTTAGCACATGATACTCATATGATATAAACATAATGTTGATTAAATGGAGAACAAATGATTGAAATGTCAAAATGAAATAATTTGTATAATATTAAATAGCATGAGGAAATCAAATAAAGCAAGTGTTTTATTTTTGAACATGAATACCTTATCAGAGCAGCCCCCAATGATCTAGAGGACCTCTGTGTTCTCTAGGCTGCCTTTTGAAGTATTTAGCATTCAGAAATTTAAATGCTAAGAGGGCAGTCACATTTTTACTTTTGTTTTTATATCATCAGTATCTTTCATGAATTAGGCACTTAATTAATTTCTGTTGAATTGAATTGAAATGGCCAAAAACCTAAATTACTCTGGAAAGTGATTAGAAAAGGGATGAAATAAAGGCCAACAGTAAAAAAAAAGTCTTTGGATTTTCTATGGGTTTTAATTACCTACTCATTGCAGAACATTAACTTACAGGTTGTATATGTGTGCATACATATATATTCAACGTATAATATGAATACACATAAATATAGATGCACATACATATATGTATATTTGTCCATAGACACACTTGTGTTTGCATCAAATTCTTCTTTAGAAGCTGTCTTAATTTATTTTGAATACATACTCTGTCCTTATAATGGGGAGCCAGGAAAATGGTGATTCAGCAGGAGGCCACCTCCTATCATCAAAGTTGATGTAGATGGGTAAGCTTCTTTAGGGTGAGGGACTTTCAGAGATGCAAAGGAAATTGAAGTAGAAGAATAGTGAAGTTCCATTCATTTCAGCAAGGAACTACTTGCTAACTGGAGACTTAGAAGAGAAGGACTAGACTACAGGAGGAAATAAGGGTGAGATAAGCAAAAGGATCAAGAAGTCACAACTGGATTTTTAAGTGTGTTTACAAACCCTTGGAAATGTTGAAACCACTTTAATAGGGCAAGTTTCAAACATGCAAATGAGTTATAAAAGTAGTAATACAGCTATGCTTTGAGCTTTGTAAGGCAGTGATGAGTCAGACAAAATTGAGTTGCATCACTAACTTTTGCAAGCCTCCTAAACCAATCTCAACACAGTAAATTCTTAATAGTTCATATGTCAACACACCCCCACCCCCACTCATTGTTCATTTGAAGCCTCTCATGTTAGAATTTGTTTTAATATCAACTTTGTCTGGAACAGTTCGTGGCAGACTAAACTGATCTCTTTTTTTGACAAGGTTACAAGATAGGTAGATTAGGTGAATTCTCTAAATGTAACTGAGCTAGATTTTGTCACTACCTTTGACCAAATCCCTTATATTATTCTTGTGGACAAGAAGAAAAAAGTCAGCAAGATAATTAGGGACAATTAGGTGGTACAAAACATATGGAAAGACCAGACCCAAAGAGTTGTAAATGACATGATGTTAATTTAGAAGACAGTTTGGTGTAATGGATATACTGTTGGACATAAAGTCAGGAAAGTGAGTTCAGATCCGGGTCTACACATTTACCAGTTGTGTGACTCTGGGCAAGTCACTTGATTCTGTATTCCTATCTGTCAAATGAGGTCAATAATTAGTTCCTGTCTCCTAGGGTTGTTTTGGAGGGGTAAATTAGACAGACAATAGAAAAGGCTTTGCTTTAAATCACCATTTAACTATTAGTTTTGCTAGAAGAAATATTAGAAGAAATAGTTAAGCCATTGTCTGACAAAGGCAAAATTCAAAAGACCTCTCCTTCTAACAATGTTTGTCCAAGTCTAAGATAAAGGAATAGAAATAAGTGTAAAGCTAATATTACTGAATTTTTAAAATTCTAAATTTCAAAATATCACCTCAAGAAATGTCACACTAGTGAGGTATAGGTAGATAAAAATTAGAGAGGGTTTGTGGTTTAATATAAGCTGAAAGAGCCATATAGGAGCACTAAGCAATCTCAGTTTATATAAAGAGAGCCATGGTGTCTGAGATTAATGAGGAAATATCCCTGCAATACTCAGCTCTGGTTAGATTATGTCTAGAATAATGTTTCCCATTTTAGGCTTTACGTTTTAGAAGGGTTTTGATAAGGTAGAAAACATTAGAAAATATGTGAAGAAGAGTTGCCAGGATGGCAAAGCACCTTGAGAACATTTGATGTAATAATGATATCTAACATTTATATTTTATTTATTGTGGGCCAGGCACTGTGCTAAGACTTTAAAATGATCTCATCTGATTCTCCCAACAGACTGGGAGATGTTGTTATTATTCCCTTTTTAAAGATGAGGAAATGGAGTCAAACAGAAGTTAAGTGATTTGCCCAGGGTCATACAGTTAGTAAATGTCTGAGGCTGGATTTAAACTCAGGTCTTCCTGACTCCAGGTCTAGAGCTCTATCCACAGTGGCACCATGTTACCCCTATTATCCCAGTACCTTGGAATATTTTGCCTAATGCAGAAAATACTTAGTTTTCTTGGAATATCAAAGGCTATTACGTGGAAGGAGAAGCAGATTTACCTTGTTTAATGCCAGATATCAGAACTAAGTGGAAGTAGCAAGGAAAATGAAGTTAGGTTTGCTATAAGGGAAAACAATGAACCAAATACTTCCTAAAATATCTTTGCTATCCAGCGGCATGATGGACTGCTATAGGAGGCCAATGGCTTCTTCCTTGTTAGAAGGCTTCCATTTAAGACAGCAGGATAACTTGTCAGGTATGTTGTAGAGTATTCCTTTCAGATCAAACTCAGCTAAATGGTCCTTAAAGCCCTTCAGTCCTCTGGGATTCAGCCGTTTGCTCATTTTGTGATGTTATTTAAAAATGTATGAAGATGTGGTTGTGTTTAAAAAAAACAAATTATTAAAATCATTTTGGAAATACATTAATTTTTCATAATAATATAGATTCTCAATTAGTGGATATTCTTTATTTATAAAATAAAGGTTTTTCATCACATGTCCTTTAAGGTCCCTTCTAATTCCAAATCTATGGTGGCAGAACTATTGCCACTTTAGAATGATGAATCTATTCTATTTTTTTTAATGAAAAAGCAATCTTCAGATTTAGAAAGAATAGAAGACTCCATTATATATCTAATTCAAAAGCTCAGGACAGAAATAAACCCTAGTGGAAAATGCAATATCTCCCTAAGTGAGGGTTCATTACACACGTATTTAATATTTGTTCATGTCTAGGTCATCTTGCTAGAAAGCTAAAACTACCTTTATTGGAAAATCACCACTCTTCTTTCTGCATTTATATGTTACAGTACTGTCACCAATGTCAACTCCCCTACAGCATGGATTGTTCTATCACACTGTTCTTTATGATACTTTGGCAGAGAGAGTCTCTTTCATCTGTGGTTCTCTGCAAGTAACAGAACACAGAAACAGACAACTTTAAAATCACTTTGGTTCTATTAGATTTAGAGTTAATGTCAATAATATCATCTACCAAGATATACCCTTGCCAACCTGGTTTGCTTCAAGATGATCCTGGTGGGGCAAGGAACAACATATATAAAGGCTTATAAGGACTATTATTTAGAACTGGAAGGGTTCTTGGAGATCAATAGTTCTATACATAATTTCCAGATATGAAAAAGAAGATAAAGAGACTTGCTCGAATCCACACAGTCAATAAATGGTCACGACTAGAACAATGTGTCACTAGCATATGTTTAAATCACCAGTGTCCTCTTGGGCTTAGAGGAGAGGTTCAAGTCTGCCATATTTCTATCTGCCACATGAATCTTTCATTCAATCAAACTAGACCCTGGTAAATTACTAAATGAAGTTTCAGGTCTCTAAGATTCTAAGAATTTTGAGCTCTGACTTTCCCATTGCTCCCATGCAGAATTATAAATGAGTCTCTATGGCCCAGTTTTCTGACTAATTAATTAGAGCCTCTGCTAATCTAATGAGTCCAAAGTCATTGACAATGATGGCTTCTCAGCTCAGGTCAGAAATGAATTCTAGGAGACAGTGAGGTATGGAGTGACTAGACTAAGGGTTTAGGACCAGTTAGTTAGATGATAATCCTATTCTGTTCAATACTGGTCTGACCACATCTAGAGTATTGATTTACATTTTGGGAGCCTTTCTGTTTAGGAGGAACACTGATGAGATACAGAGCACACACAGAAGGCTATCAAGGCTGGTGAAGGGATTTGTGGGCATTTCATAGTTACTACTGGTGGAAGGAGACAGAAATGTTTGGCCTGGATTAAAGAGAAGACTTCTCTTCTGCAGGACACAATAGCTGTATTTAGGTATTACATGTTCTCTTCTGGGACCCAGAAAGTAAAATTTGGTACATTAGGTAGAAATTGCAAACAGTCAAATTAAAAAAAAAACACAGACAATGAGAGCTATCCAAAAATGTAAATGGAATGCCTTAGGATAACTGCATGCTAGAAATTTTGGAGAGCATATTTTTGTTCTACCATAGGTATGACAAGAAAACCCCCGAGGTCCCTCTCCACTTTCAGAATTTGTGTTTCTATGTCTTCTTATGTGAGAACTGAATGTATTTACTCCAGGGGGCTCTGGCTTTACCAGCACATCCTGAAGCATTAAAGCTGCAATCACAGAAAGAGTGTCTATTCTGGCAGCTTAATGGATATTTTCCTGAAAGAGCTAATCACCAGATGGCTCCAGAGCAGTTTCCAAGCCCCTTTACAGTAATTATCGAAGCTCTGGACACTACAAAAACAGCCTGGAGAGTACCTGGGACCAGGAAGTTGATGTGAAAGCAGGTGGTACAGGCCAAACAGTGGTTTAGAGAAATCCGGGCCTAGAAACTAAGGGCCCATTGGTAATATTTATGTCAGTGGATAGTAACCAAATTAGTGAGCTATTTGGGTTCAGAAAAAGATTTGGAAAAATTGTAGACATGACATATCTGTAAATAAATATTCAAAATACATAGTATCACCTTGATTACCTGGAACACACAAAGAGTAGAATGGTCTGGTTAACTGATTTTTATTGCTAATTTGGGATTTGAAGAAAAGTATTTTGTTTTTAACATTTTGATTGCAAATATTTTACAAATATTCATTTGACTTCCTTGCTAAGCAGAGTATAGAGATTGAGAGGGGTTCTTTTTTAATAACTGAAATATTGTCTTAAATATTCTTTTTGGTTTTTTGAAGCAATTAGGCTTAAGTAACTCGCTCAAGGTTACACAGTCAGATGTTTCTGGGTGAGTGGTAAGTGTCTGAGCCCGGGATTTGATCTCCAGGTCATCCCAACACTGGAGCCGGTGCTCTTACTCGCTGTGCTACCTGGTCACCCCCGTCTTAAATATTCTTAATTGCTACTAATAGAAGCTCACATTTATGCCAGGCTTTAAAATTTGAAAAGCACTGGGGGGCAGAGACAAGATGGCAGAGTAGAAGCATGACCTTCCTGTGGCTCCTTCTTCCACCTTCCCCAATCCATGTCAAAAGGGGACTCTAAACAAACTTTGGAGATTTACAACACACAAAATGACACAGAGAAGCTAACCTCCCACTGAGGAAAGGCCGGCAGGCCAGCAGGAATTGGCCAGCTCAGTGCTCTGGGAGCCGAGCCCAGCCCCAGACAAGGCTTTAGCCCCAGGGCGGGCCTGAACAGTCTCTGGCCAGAGGGACTCCAGATCAGCAGCAGCTGTGGCTGTTTCCAGATTTATCAACACACAGATGCTAAGGACAAAGTGAGAGGTCAGTGCAGTCTGGACTTTGGGACCAGTAAGTGGGAGTGCATGGCTTTTACCCCCGGGGCAAGAAGTCGCTGAGACACCAGCACAGCCAGCTAGTGCCACATGGCAGCTTCAGCTCCTGGCCTGCAGAAGGTAGGGGGACCAAATACAAGTCTGAGGGGTAATTGGTCTTGCTTTAACCTGCTTGGATCTGGATTGCAGTCTAGGGTGGAGGTCCTGGGGTGTGTGTCCAGCTTGGCAGAGCATGTGGAGACCTCAGAGAGGGCACCCATCTAATACCTCCAGCAGCTGAGAAAAACCCAGCATTTTAGACGAAAGCTCCCTTGTCTGGTGGCAGAGTCCTACTGTGGCAAAAAGCCCAAAAGTCAAGTAATTGAGTGGCAAAATGAGCAGGCAAAGGAAACAAAGTAGAAAGAAGATTCCAACATTACACTCCTATTTTGGGGACAAAAAGGAGCAAAGCATGGAACAGGAGGAAAACAGTGAAGTCAGAACTCCTGCACCAAAACTTCAAAGGAAAATACAAGCTGGTTACAGGCCATAGAGGACCTTAAGAAGCAGATAAGAGAAGTGGAGGAAAAATTGGGAAGAGAAATGAGAACAATGCAAGAAAATTATGAAATGAGAGTCAACAGCCTGACTGAGGAAAATAACACCAAAAACAGACTGAATCAAAAGGCAAAGGAGTCTCAAAAAGGCAATGAGGAGAAGAATGCCTTAAAAAGCCGAATTTGCCTGATGGAAAAAGAATCTCAAAAGCTCAATGAGGAGAATCATTTCTTCAGAATTAGATTGGAGCAAATGGAAGCTAATGACTTTATGAGAAATCAAGATGCTGTTAAACAGATCCAAACAAATGAAAGAATAGAAGGCAAGGTGAAATATCTCATGGGAAAAACCACTGACCTGGAAAATAAATGCAGGAGAGATAACTTTAAAATTATTGGACTACCTGAAAGCCATGACCAAAGTAAGAACCTAGAAATCATCCTCCAGGATGTTCACAAAGAAAACTGCCCTGATGTTTTAGAACCAGAGGGCAAAATAGAGGTTGAAAGAATTCACTGATCACCTCCTGAACAATATCCCAAAAAGAAAACTCCTAGAAATATTAAAGCCATGTTCCAAAATTCCCAGATTAAGGAGAGAATATTAAAAGCAGTGAGGAAGAAACAATTTGAATATTGTGGAAACACAATCAGGATAACCCAGGATCTAGCAGCTTCTACACTGAGGGATCAAAGGGCTTAGAATATGATATTCCAGAGATCAAAGGGGCTGGGCTTAAAACCAAGAGTCACCTACCCAGCAAAACTGAGTATCATGTTTCAGGGGAAAATATGGTCATTCAGTGGAATAGAGGACTTTCAAGAATTCTTGCTGAAAAAGCCAGAGTTGAATAGAAAATTTGACATTCAGATACACGAAGCAAGAGAAGCATGAGAAGGTAAACAGGGAAAAGAAATCATAAGGAACTTATCAAAGTTAGACTATTAACATTCTTACATGGAAAAACAATTATTGTAACTTATGAAACTTTTCTCAGTAGTTCAATGGACTTTATATATATATATACACACACACATATATATGTCTATATGTGAGGGTATATGGGCATATGAATACATATGTAAATGTGTGTATATATGTTTACAAGTATACATAGAGGGCACAGGACCAATTTAACAAGAAGGGATGATACTTAAAAGGTGAAATTAAGAGGTGAGAGGAATATAATTAGAGGAGATGGGGAGAGACACAATGGGGTAAACTATCTCATACACAAGAGGCAAGGCGAAATGGTTACAATGGAGGGGAAGAATAGGAAGGCAAATGGGAATGGGTCAACCTTATTCCCATTGAATCTGGGTTGAGGAGGAAGTGAAGTACACACTAAATAGGGTATCTCACCCTCCAGGAGAATAGGGGGGGAAGGGGATGAGAGGGGGGATGATGGAAAGGAGGGCAGGCTGGGGGTGAGGGAAGTTGGTAGCACCCACATTTGAAAAGGGACGGCATCAAAGTAGAGAATAGAACAAGTGGGAGGTGGGATAGGAGGGAGGTAAATATAGCCAGTCTTTTACAATATATCTACTATGTTGTTGTTTTGCATTAGCTACACATGTACAACCTATACTGAACTGCTTATTTTCCCAGTAAGTGTGGGTGACAAGGAAAGAAGTGAATGAATCTGGAATTGAAAGTTTTAAAATAAAATATTCAAATATATATGTATATATGTACATATATGTGTGGATATACTATTATTAATACTATCTTACATGTAATTGGGAAATAAGATATACAGACACTGAGGCATAGAGATCCACTGGAAATGTCGAAAGGGGTATGGGAGAAAATATGAGAGAGAACAGATTGGAGGAGGGGATAACTTGTGGGACTGCTATTTTGGGGCAGTCAGTAGGGGAAAAACGGGGAGAAAATTTGTAATTCAAAATCTGGCGGAAATGAATGATGTAAATCAGAAGTTAATAAAGCATTAAAAAAATTTGAAAAGCACTTTAGGTATATTTTCTCAATTTACTTTCACAAAAACGTTGTGGGATAGGCAAGACAAATATTTTTATTCCCACTTTTACAGGAGGAAAGTTGATATTCAGATATATAACATAATTTTTAACAGAGTCCTTTAGGTAGTGTCAGAGGATATACTCTAATGCATATCTTTTTGACTCCAAGTCCAGCATTCTAGCCATTATACAATACTGTCTCATATTTTATTGAATAAAAAAAAATAAAAACTAAGTGCATATTTAAAAGGTGTAGACAAACATTTTACTGACCCCAGAAAGATATTGGAAAGTTATTTATTCAGCAAGCTCTTGGTTTGGTTTTGTTAGCATTTGCCATTTTCTTATAAAAGTCAAATTCGATTAAATTTAATTTGACAAACATTTATTGTGCACCTAACATATACTGAGCATGATATATTTAAAGACCTTGAAATCTGGCTCCAGCCTACTTTCCTGGGTTTATTTATTGTTTATTCATTTCTCAGATTCTGTGATCTAGCCAAGATGGATGATTTGATATTCCCACAAACTCAGCATTTTATGTCCTGTGTTTTGTCTTTCAATTGAAATTTTTTTTTATTCCTGGAATGTCATTTCACTTTTTCTCTACCTCTTAAATCCTACTTTCCCTCAAGATTAAACTCAAGTGTGACCTCCAGTAAGACATTGTAATGGGAATGCAAATTTGGAAGATCTTCCCTGCCCCTAGGCTAAAATGTACCTGAAGCCTGGGGAGGGAGGCTTGTTTTTCAGTAGATACTTCTTGATTGGCCAGTGAGTCAATAAGGTTGTTACATTCTCTGAGCCAGGAGAAGGCTATATAAGCCCTGATGTGTAGCTTTGTTTTTGGGACTCACTTTGAGAAGTGTTCTGTGATTTGATCTGAATTCTGGGAAGCCGTTGTTGAGAGTCCCCCGGCTTTGAAAAACCCAGAATGTGGAAACCCAGATGTTGACTGGGTATGGATGTAATGGTTGGACAGTTTGGAAATCTGTCTACTTGATGTTTCTGTCTTGATAATTATGCCTGTATATTTTGAGGTTCAGGGTGCTGACCTTTTCTCCTGAACAAGGTAAACGATATATGTCTGACTGATTAAAGTAAGCTTGTTAACCCATTTTGAGTTGCTTTCCTTTAACAAAGCAGATCCAAGAACCTGTGGTAGCTGCAAACCCTGAGGACGAGCTTGGGGTGCTTGCTGCTACAGACGTCTTTCCTTATCTACTGGTTAGTGTTCTCTCTGTCCTCAAATAAATATGTATAGAATTACTTTTCTTTTATTATTTGCCTTTGATAAGTTTTGGCTATTTAAAAGCAAGGATTTTTTTAAAATTCTATATGTTGTTCCAAGCAAAATGCCCTGGATATAGCAGATGCTGAATAAATGTTTGTTATATTGACAAAAAAATGAAACAACTTTGCCTTTCAGTTAATTGGAACTTGATAACTTAAATTTCATGGGCAGGTCTTTCTAAAGGATATTTAAAAAAAAAACTCTTAATAAAATAAATAAATAAATAAAGTTTAAGACAAAATATTAAATTGGAATAAAATGAGAAGAAATTTTATCTCATTAATTTTTTATTCCTCTCTTTTGCAAGTTATTGTTGTATATCTCCTTCCTAAGCTCCTCATATCATGCTTGAAAAGTTCACTGTTTGTAATCTGTATTTATTATATTGGCGACTTCCCTTTTATACTTCTTCCACTAGAATGTTGTATCATTTGGTCATCAAATACATGGTAAATTTTGAGAATGGCCTCCCTCCACACGTCATCTTTGATTTATTTCTTTTGCCTGATCCAGTCTTTCCTCATAGAATCATAGGATCATGGTGTTCAATCTGAAAGGGCTTTGTACGTCATTGACCACAACCCCCTCATTTTGTAGATGAGGAAATTGAGGCAGACAGAATTGGTTTGCTGAGGGTCACACAACCAATATATGTTTGATACAGGGTTGACATTCAGGCCCTCCTCATTGCACGTACAACACCCTGTCCAGTGTGCCACCTAGATGTTTCCATGATACTGCTTAGTTTTCTTGAACTTCCCTCAGCTACAGAGGCTTTCAGAAAGTGGGTGAGTCCACAATGGAGAATTTTACTTAAATTTCTCAGCCTTAATCCTCCAGAAATTTCTAAATTGGGTGCTTTACTAATTCAGTTCCCAAAAATGAAAGAGAAAAGTGGAAAAAAATTTGACAGATTGGAAATGTTCCTGGTGGCTTCCCACCAATAAATTGTATCTGTTGTCAAAGAATCAGACTACCTCAGTACCAAGAGATAAATTAATAGCAACCTTACTATTAGTTGACACTGTATTTTTTACTCTGACAAAATATTAAAAATAAAGGAAAAGAAAATATTAACTTTTCTTCAATCCTGTGAATTCCTATTCTACTTTTGTAGGAATGGTAGTATAATGACAGACAACAGGACAGAGGGCCCTAAGAATTACAAGTTTTAGGACATTTATCAATATGAATTTAGTTGTTCACATAGGATGAAAAAGCAGGAATGAGTTAAGAGGTGTTAAACTCAATGGAAAGGATTCCTGTGGCCTGCACATTGACATAGAAAACCACAAATTAACATTATCTATGTTTAATTGCATTTGATGTATTTTGTTAAAAATTTCCCAATTTCATTTAATCTGTTTCAGATAGGTAGTGTTATAAGATCCCAGCAGCCACAAGCAATGAGGTTAACACTGATTTCCACATCACTGGAAAGATTATCTAGATGTTTGATCTCATGTATCTAGTGGAGCACCAATCCCAGGATCCTTTGGTTGCTCTGATACATAATGGGCAGTTTGCTTGGTGGAGGTGAGATAAGAGGGGAGTTAGTCCTTTCTAGTTGAGAATTTTTTCAAAGTAATAGCTTGAAAAAAAGTGATGCATCCAATTCGCCCAAATGTAAGGCCAAACACAAGGTTACCAGTAATATGGTATTTCACTATCTTCTTCTCTAGGTAGTAATGTTAAAGAAACTAAATTATAGTGGGGGAAAGGGCAAAACTCTACATCATTTCTCTTCATTTTCTGGAAAGAGAGAAACTCTGTGACTAACTTTAATAAGCTGAAGTTAGCCTGCTCATGTTGGGGTCTCTTGTGTGATCACAGCACAGATGTCTCCAGTTTTGCAAGAGAATTTTTTTCTGCAGTTAGAATGTGAAACTTCATGAGATTCCATGGTTGAGTTCAAACTGTGTTGGTGCAATGTTAGCAGCAGGTTAATTTTTAAAAAATCAATCAATCTAATCAATCAATTGGAACATACTGAGCATTCTTAATTTTTTTAGGGTTTTTTTTGGTGCAATGGGGAATAGAGAATTCATGGTTTTGTCTCTGTCTCCAAGTATCTTATATTATAGTTGGGGAGAAAAAAATAAATGTGTGAAACTAACATATAATGTTCAATAAATAAATGAATGACACATACTTAAAGTGCAAGACATTGTAACACTAGGTGTTTAGTTGTGAGGAAATAATTATAGATTTTAAAAGAGTGTAGAGAAGAAGCAATACAATTAAAATATTGCACAGGGCTTGAAAATCAACATCATATTTGGGGAGGTATGGCTAGATATAAACCAGAGTATTAAAAGAGGCAAAAAACCTCAATATAAGTAAAAATTGTGATATAGTCATCAAAAATAGTAATGGAACCTTGGGCTGCATAATGAAAAGGATTATGTCTAGAATGAAAGAAGGCCCTTTATGTTATCTTGGTTGGGCTACATTTGGAGTACTGTGTTCAGTTTTGGGTGCCTCATTCTTATAAGGACATTGACAGATATGAGTGATAGAGGAAGGTAAGGATGATGAGAGGATTCATTCTTTTAATTTAACCTCCAGTGAAATTTGTATTAATTGATAAAGATATTGAAAAATATGGTGATAAGGACAAATCATGGCATGAAGGGAGGGGAAAAAAAATTTCTGGTGATCTTTCAAGTCTCCATTGAAACATTTATGACTCTTCTGACACAGGTCATTCAGTCAATTCCAGAACCCACCTAATTATATTGTTGTCTAATGCATGGTAAAGTAGAAAGAATAGTAACTTTGGTGACAAAGGTACTTGGTTCAAAACATACTTCTGATCTAATAAAAATTATATTCCATAAAGGACTGTGGAAACACAGATTAAAAATTAATTTGATGCTAAATAATCTTATCTTAAAGAATGAATGGATCAAAGAACAAATAAATGATAGAGAAAATCAATGGCATCATTAAAGAGGAAGACAACAATGAGACAACATACCAAAATTTGTGGAATATAACCAAAACAGTACTTAGGGAGAAATTTATATCCCTAAAATATTTCATCAATAAAATAAAGAAAAATCTGATTGATGAATAAGACAAATAACAAAAACAAACAAACAAAAACTATAAAAGAAGAATTAAAAATCCCCAATTAAACACCAGATTGGAAATCCTGAAAATCAAAGGAGAAATTAATAAAATTGAAAGAAAGCCATTACACTGCTAAACAAAACTACAAGATGGTGTTATGGGAAAAAATAAAATGAATGGTCCATCGATTAAAAAAAAAGAATACCTATGACCAAACAAGAATTAGAAAGCATTATAAAATGCAAAATGGACCATTGTGATTGATTCAATGAAATTGAAAAGCTTCTGTACAAACAAAGCCAATGTAACCAAAATTAAGAGGGAAGTGGAAAATTTGGAAAGAAACTTTATAACCAATGTCTCTAATAAAGGCCTCATTTCTAAAATATACAGTGAGTTGAGTCAAATCTATAAGAATGCAAGTGATTTCCCAATTGATAAATGGTCAAAGGATATGAACAGGCAGTTTTCAGAGGAAGAAATTAAAGATGTCTATAAGCATATGAAAAAATGCTCTAAATCACTATTGATTAGAGAAATTCAAATAAAAACAATTCTGAGGTACCACATCTCACCAGTCAAATTGGCTAAGATGACAAAACAGGAAAATGACAAATGCTGGAGAAGATGTGGACAAATTGGAACACTAATGCATTGTTGGTGGAGTTTTGAACTGATTCAACCATTCTGGAGAGCAATATGGAACTATGCCCAAAGGATTATAAGTAATTTAATACCCTTTGATCCAGCAATACCACTTCTAAGGTTGTATCCCAAAGAGATCATAGAAATGGGAGGAAGACCCATATGTACACAAATACTTATAGCAGCTCTTTTTATAATGGCAAAGAAATGGAAATTAAAGGGGTGCCCATCAATTGGGGAATGGCTAAACAAGTTGTGGTATATGAATGTAATGGAATACTATTGTGCTATAAGAAATGAGGAATGAGGAGCAGATGGGATTCATATTTACCTGTAGAGGTTTATACAAACTGATGCTGAGTGAGAAGACCAGAACCAGGAGAAATCTGTACACAATTATAGACGCAACATATGTGTGACAGCCAACTTTGATAGACTGGACACTTCTCAGCAATGCAGGGTTATAAGTCAAATCCAAGAGACTCATGATGGAGAGAGATATCTATATTCAGAGAAAGAACTAGAGAGAGCAGAGTTTGAATGCAGATCGAAGCAAACTACCTGCTCTCTGTCTTTTACTTTTTTGTTTTTGTTTCTTCTTTCCCATTGTTCATTCCATCTGATACAATCCTTCTTTATAACATGACTAATGTCTAATGTGAAACTATTTACAGATCCTATACTTGATTGTATGCCACCATGGGGGGGGGAGAAAATTTGAAATTCAAGGAATTGTGGAAGTGAATCTTGTAAACTAAAAGAAAAGAAACAAATTAATAAAGACCAAAAAAATTTAAAAAATAAAATTCAACTCTTAAAAAATATCAAATTACAAATATAAAAAAATGAAAAGGGCAAATTCACCACCCATAAAAATGAAATTAAAGAAATTATTAGGAGCTATTTTGCCCAATACATACCAAAAAATAATAGCCATCTAAGCAAAATGGATGAATATTTACAAAACTTAAATTATTCAAATTAATAGAAGAGAAAATAAAATAATTAAATAACCCTATTTTAGAAAAATAAATTGAATAAGACATCAATGAGCTCCCTCAGAAAAAATCCCCAGGACTAGATGGATTCACAAATAAATTATACCAAATGTTCAAAGAACAGGGGCGGCCAGGTGGTGCAGTGATTAAGAGCACCGGTCCCAGAGTAGGGAGACCTGGGATCGGTTCCAGCCTCAGATACTCCACATCCACACAAAAATAACTGGCTGTGTAATCTTGAGCAAGTTACTTAACCCCAATTGCTTAATTTTTTTTTCAAAGAACAATTAATTTCAATACTATATGAACTATTTGGGAAATATAGGCAAAATTGGAGTCCTACCAAATTCCTCTTATCATATAAATATGATGCTGATATCTGAAACAGGAAGAACAAAAACAGAAATGAAACTATAGACCAACTTCCCTAATGAATATCGGCACAAAAATTTTAAATAAAATACTAGCAAGGAAATTACAGTAATATAACACATAGATCCTATACTCTAACCAGGTGGGATTGATACCAGAAATGTAGATTTGGTACAATATAAGAAAAAACTATAAGCAAAATTAACCATGTCAATAACAAAAAACCAAAGAAATCATATGACCCTCTCAATAGATGCAGAAAAAGCTTTTCACAGGAATCAACACTCCCTATTTAACAACAACAACTGGAAAGCATAGGAATAAATAGAGCTTTCCTTACAATAAGTACGGTAGTATCTATCTGAAACCATCAGTAAACATAATCTATAATGGGGATAAGCTAGAAGCCTTCCCAATAAAATCAAGGGTGAAGCAAAGATGTCCATTATCAGTACTGCTCAATTTTGTACTAGAATTTCTAGAATAAGAATAAGAGAAGAAGAAGAAATTGAAGGAATTAGAATATGCAATGAGAAAACAAAATTATCATTCTTTGCAGATGATATGATGGTATACTTGGAGAGTCCTAGAATATCAGCTTTAGACTAGTTGAAATAATTAATAACTTAGGCAAATTTGTAGTGTACAAAATAAACCCACATAAGTCAACAGCATTTCTATGTATTATCAACAAAGTTCAGCAGCAAGAGATAGAAAGAAAAATTCTATTTAAAATAATTTCAGACAAAATAAAATACTTGGAACTGTCCCTGACAAGCAAAACCTAAGGACTCTGAACATAATTATAAAACACATTTCACACTTTCCACAACACAATTATAAAACGCTATTCAGAAATAAACAACTGGAAAAATATCAGCTGCTCAAGGGTAGGCCTAGTCAATATAAGAAAAACAATAATTTTGCCTAAATTTATTTATTTATTCAGTGCCATACCAATCAGGTTACCAAAAATTTATTTTGCAAACCTAGAAAAAAATCATAACAAAATTCATCTGAAAGAACAAAAGGTCAAAATAATCAAGGGAATCAATGAAATAATATGTAATAGAAGGTGGCCTAGTAGTGCCAGATCTCAAACCATGTTACAAAGTGGTAACCATCAAAAAAATCTGGTACTGGCTATGAAATGGAATGGTAGATTAGTGGAATAGATTAGGTACACTATACGCAGTAGCAAATAACCATAGTAATTTAGTGTTTGAAAAACACTAAAATCTAAGCTTTGGGGACAAGAATTCATTATTTAACAAAACCTGCTAGGAAAACAGGAAAGCAGTTTGACAGAAACTAGGCACAGAATAACATCTCACACAATATACCAAGATAAGGTTAAAAAAATCAGTATATGACTTAAACATAAAGCATGATACCATAAGCAATTAGGGGAGCATGGGATATTTTACCTGTCAAATCTATAGATAAAGGAAGAATTTATGACCAAGCAAGCAATAAAGAGCATGATAGAATATAAAATGGTTAATTTTGATAAATTTGAAAGGGTTTGCCCAAGTAAAACCAATATAGCCAAGATTAGAGGGAAAACAGAAAGTTGGAAAACAATTTTACTGTGTCTCTGATAAGACGCTTGCTTCTCAAATATATAAAGAACTGAAGCAAATTTTATGAATACAAACCATCCCCCAAATGATAATCAAAGGATAAACAGTCAGTTTTTAGACAAACAAGTCAAAACTATCTGTAGTCATATGAAAAAATGCTCTAATCACTATTGATTAGAGAAATGCTAATTAAAGTAACTGTAAGTTGCAACCTCATTTCTATCAGATTGGCTAATATGACAGAAAAGGAAAATGACATACGTTGAAGAAAAACAAGGACACCAATGTATTGTTGATGGAATTGTGAAGTGATCCAACCATTCTGTAGCACAATTAGGAGCTATGCTCAAAGGGCTGTAAATTGCACATGGCGTTTAGACCAACAATACTGCTACTAGGTCTATATCCCATAGAGATTTTTAAAAAAGGAAAGGGACCTACATGTATAAATATTTATAGCAGCTTCTTGTAGTGGCACAGGATTTGAAATTGAGGAGACACCCATCAATTGGAGAATTGCTGAATAAGTTGTGGTATATGATTGTTATGGAATACTATTGTGTTCTAAAAAATAATGAGTATGATGCTTTCAGATAAAGTTGGAAAGACTTACATGTACCACTGCAATGTTAAATGAACAGAACTACAAAAACATTGTATAGAGTAACAGCAATATTGTACAATAATTAACTGTGAATGACTTAACTATTCCTAGCAAGAAAGTGATCGAAGACAAATCCAAAGGACTTAAAAAAAAATGTCATCCACCCACAGAGAAAAAAAAAACTAATGGAGTCTAAATGCTGATTGAAGAACATTCTCTCTGTCTGTCTGTCTGTCTGTCTGTCTGTCTGTCTCTCTCTCTCTCTCTCTCTCTGTCTTTCTCTCTCTCTGTCTCTCTCTCTCTCTGTCTCTCTCTGTCTCTCCCTGTCTCTCTGTCTCTCTCTGTCTCTCTCTGTGTGTCTCTATCTATCTATCTCTTTCTCTCTCTCTCTTTCCCTCTTTCCCTCTGTCTCCTCCCTGGAGGGAATAGGGAGCCAATGGACATGCATGAGCAGCAGTATGGTATTATTAGAAGTGTGCTTTAGGGATACCAATTTGAAACTTGCGTGGAGGAGGGGAGGAATGTGAATCAGGGAGACTAATCAGGAGGCATTTGTTATAACCTTGGTGAGAGAGAATGAGGTCTTGAACTAGGTATAATTTATAGGATTATTCTGAGAAATTTGCTTTGCAAACTATATATGTGCACACACTGCTTTGCAAATTATTTCTCTCTGGCTAAGATAATACATAAAAAGGAAGAAAAAAATGTCCTAAATTTTCTGAGTTGTTATTCCACTTTAGCAGGAATGATGGTGTAAGGATAGACAAAGTATCCTATGAATTATATATTTTGAGGACATTAAAAAATATACATTTAGCTCCTCACACAGGATGCATACATGTAGAAAAATATATTTTGTAATGAGGTGTATGTTTATATATAAATACACACATATGTGCATGTGTTAAGTAACATCTCACTATCTATCTATCTATCTATCTATCTATCTATCTATCTATCTATCTATCTATCTATCCATCCCTCCATCCCTCTATCCATCCATCTATTTATCTATCTATCTATCTATCTATCTATCTATCTATCTATCTATCTATCTATCTATCTATCTACCTATCTATCTATCATCATTATTTACAGCAAGGCATCATTATCCATAGAGTTCTAGGCCTTGAGTCAGGAAGACCTGAGGCCAGACACTTATTACTTGTGTGACCCTGTTTAAGCCACCTAACCTCAGACCCTTACTAGCGTTGTGACCCTGAGCAACTTACTTAACTCTTACTTGCCTCAGTTTCCTCATCTATAAAAAGGGGATAATAATAGCATCTACCTCCCGGGGGTTTTTCGAGGACCAAATGAGATAATTGTAAAATCCTTAGCACATTGTTGGGCACACAATAAGCACTTAATAAATGTTAGCAATTGCTATATTGAGATGTATAATTTGTAACACAGGTGTATATTTATATACAGACATATGTGTGTGTTTCTATCTACCTAGTATATCAAGATACTATCTATCTAGTATCTGTCATTGATCTATGGACAGCTAGATGGCAAAATGAATACAGTGCTGGACCTGGAGTCAGGAAGAGTTGAAGTAAAAAAATGGCCCCAAACAATTGGTAGCTTTGTTAACCCTGAGCAAGTCACTTACCCTCTGATATTCTCAGTTTCCTCATCTGTAAAATTGGGATAATAATACCATCTAAATCTCAGGATTGTTGTGAAGGACAAATAATAATTGTGACATGTCTGACAAATAGAAGATGTTAGCTATTTTTCATTTAGCTATCATCTTTAGCTATCAGTTATCTATCATCATTCCTAATATTATTGTAATTATTATTACTTTCTTTGGTTAAATAGTTTGTAAAGCAGTTATATGTTTATATATGGATGCATGTGCTCTATCTATCATTCATTTATCTATCAATGAGATCTAAAGATAGAAGGGGCCTTATTATCCAGCTCTTATCTTTCACAAGAAGCAACTAAAATACAGGGAAGGTAAGTGACTTGGACCAGGTCAAATATGTAATAAGTTTTCAGAAGTTAGATTTGAACCCACATCTTCTGAAGTGTAGAAACCAGTGTTCTTACTGTGCCTTAAATAGTTCCTTTATTGACATACATAATGATTCATAATTATATAGCACATTAAGGATTGCAAACTACTTCACACACATTTACTCATTTGATTCTCCACTAACCCTCTGAAGTACATGGTATAATTATTCCTCGTTTACAGAAAAAGGAATTAAGACTCAGAAAGATTATAACTTGCAGTGACAGCTAGGTGGTGCAGTGAATAGAGCAGAGGCCCTGAAGTCAAGAGGATCTGAATTCAAATCCAGTATCAGACACTTAACTAGTTGTGTGACCTTGGGCAAGTCACAACCCCAATTGCTTTGCTATCCCCCCTCAAAAAAAGAGAGATTATAACTTGCCCAGGGACATGAAAATGGTTAATACTTTGGCAAAATTCACACATTTTTTTTCTTTTCCAAATCTATTCTTTCATTTTTTTCTTAATTTGTGATTACCAGAGAAGATTCTAGTATGAAAACTACATCTGATGATGTAGATCAGAAACCATATACAAAGCATATTTAGTCTTAAAGAATGATGTGGGTCACAGAGAAGGTAGCAACAAGTGTCCATCATCTTGAAATCAATAAATGTCATCAGAATGGCATGGACCATGGTTTTCCTCATGCTAAGGCCTATGCTCTATGAGGTCATTGTACTTCTCTGTAAACTATATAATACTGTATAAATATGTGTACTTATTACAAAGAGGAAAATTTCTGTTTACCTCTCTTGGTCCTGGGTAGACAGTTTGTCTTATGATGCACACCTTTTTCTAAAATATAATTATTCCATATGTGTTCTGTTAACAGAATTTATTCTCACCTATACACATGATTCCCATAATTATTTTTATACTTTCTCAGAGCTAAGTTAATCACCCAAGCTATATTATATTAGGAGATATCTATAAAGTGCTTTGAACTTGTCATGCTTTTTCCAGTGAAGTTGGATAAAACAAATGAAAAGGCTACATTCTCTGCGTCCATGCCACTTTCCAGAATTTAATAGTATTTCACATGCTGAAGGTCAAAGGAACTATTCAACAGCCTCTGCCACAGATATGGATTATTGGAGAAGCATGGACATGTGCTTGGTTACAGCTGACCTGTGAGAAAGACTAGAATACTGGTCAAAAAGAAGCTCAGTATTAATGGTCTCAGTGATGTATTTACCGTGCTTTTATTTTGTGGTTTTCAGAAGTCACTGAACAAATATGTTTTGGATATAAAGTGATATAAAAAAATTAGAAATTACAATTATAACAGAAAAGTGAAAACCGAAATGGGAAAGATTTTCATCTTTTAAAAGGAAATATCATGGAAATTTTAATGATATGAATCCCTCCGGTCCCTAAATAATCTATGATTATGTATGTTTTGATTTTATTTCTATAAAGGGAAATAGGAAAATTTTCTTTCCAAAATATATCAGTTATAAAAATAGCCATAGTTATTCTAAGTAAAAGAGTAGAAATAGCATTCACATGATCAAAAAGCAGACTGAACTCTAGGTAAATTTCTAAAGACTAAACATAGTAAACTCTAAAGAGTGCTGGATTTGAGGGTAGGAGACCTGAATCTTAATCATGATTTTTTTCAATTACTTGCAAAATTTTGAAGATGTTTTTTCCTCATTCAGGACCTTAGTTTACTCAATTGTAAAATGAGAGGTTTGGACTTGATACACTCACTCTAATTTCCTTCAAAGCCAATATCCTGGTCCTGTTCAACAAAGATTAGGAGTTGTGCCAGTCTCATGTTCATGCTGGCAGTAATGATGCTTCCTCACAATGTAGTAGAAAAGCTGGAAAAGCTGTGAAACTCTGTATGGCTCTCAGAGAGTCAGCAACCTCAAATTCCTTAGTTCTTCCTCCTTCTGTATGGTAATACTAGCTCAGTGTCATGGACATGTGGATCATGGTGGAATATGCAATCAAAATCAGTTCTCATTTTCCCAACTCTGGTACAACCTGTCTCTTCCCTGAAATTACTGTATTTCATTGAGCTCTAATTCTGTGACTGAAACATAAAAATACCTCCTTATGGAAATAAGAAAAAAAAACTTATTTAGGTACTGTATACGGAATTTTACTTGGTATAGAATCAAGTCAGTAAAACAGTCCATAATTAAATGCTGACTATATGGTTTTGTCTAATAGATTCTTTAAAATGCAGATAGCCAATTAAAAGTACCCAAATTGCTATGAACCCAGGTATTCTCGACTATATATATACTTATGTGTATGTGTATACATGTAAATGTTTGTACATATGTATACATAATATGTGCACGTGTATATTATATGTGTATATATGCACATGTGCACATATGTCTAATACACACATATATCATGCATATATACATATGCATAAATTCATACATATGTACATATATACATACACAAATACGTACATGCATACACAAATACACACTCTTTCATTTCCCTGATCTCCATGGCATTTCATCCTATGAGTGGTCAAAGTAGTATATACAATATATAGTTTCACAACTTATTTCAACTTTTGCCTTTATTAAAGCCAGTCCTGAGAAGAAGTTTCATGAACTGAGGAGTCTGGTTTGGCTTGGCATGTGGCATAACCAATGGATACATTGTAGACTGAAGCTAAAGGCACCTGATGCTTTTTCTATTCAGTGTTCTCTCTCTGCCAAGTTTCTCTTCATACACCTTACTAAAGCTAGTTTCTAGATTGTAGAACAGGGTGAGGAGACTCAACAACAAGGTACTTCCATTATTCCACCAATTCATGTTTCTGACATTAAGACCTTTTGTTCAAGACATATTTCTCCATGCCATGTCTTATTACTGCCTGTTTCGTGCTTCCTCTATTATTCCCTTACTGGTCCAAATTCCTGTCACAACTCATAGTATTGGGAGTGAGGGGAGGCTTGGAGTAAAAAGAATGACAGAGTGAGGCAGAATTACCGGGATAATGAAAAATCCATGATTTAAAGTAGAGAAGGAAAAAGGAAGACAGAGCATTTCTCTACATTTCCTATATTTGACTTTTTCAAGTTTAACTTTCATTTATAGATTTTCTATAATAAGAAGCAAAATAGCATGTGGCTTCATAGACCAAATTTGGTGAAATAATAAAGAGTAGAAAAGTTCCTTGGGCATCCCATTATTGTGACTAAAGAGATATTTTATTTTGTGTCTACCTTCAAATTATGTCATTCCCCATTCCTCATTTTCTATTACAAGTGCATGAAAAATTTTAAGCAAATATATCCATGACGTAAGAGATGCAGGAACTGGAAATGACTGTCTTTCAGATATGCACATTTTCCAAAGTATTAAAAACCATTCAGCAGTGAGCTACACAGATAAAACTAAAATGTTTGGGCAAGGTGATGACAGTCACACATTATGTGGAAACAAGCCATTTTTTTTTTCTACAACAGCTAAAAGGAAAGGCTGCAAGGCATGTTGCTAGCAGCATCAGCCATTACTCCCTTCCTCTCCCCAAATGCTTTTAAATGCCAGAATGAATAGTTGGAACAACTTCTACTCTCCTAAGCTCCTCAGAATTGCTGTGTTTGCCCAGAATCATCAGAGAAGAACAAGAGTATCTATTCTTTGCCTAAGATCAACCCCTTCTTCGCAAGGGCCCCACAGAGAAAATAAGCTGGTCTGAATTGGTTCAGCTAATCTTTACTTGGTTCTTTTTACACCTTATCATTAAAGTGGGTAGAGATAAAACACCATTCTCTGTGATAGCATTAGTGATCACAGTTATTGCTATTAGAGGCACGAGAGCACATGCTTATCATTTCATCTTGTGTTTTAACAATTGTGTTATCATCCACATGTAATGTCACTTGGCATATATTGAATTGACATTTGGGATTGAGCCTCACTGTTTTAAGCTTCACACTCAGGAGAATTGAGGGAGTAAGAAGTACTGGACTTGAATAGTTTGTAAAATGAATTCCCAAGTAGAAAGTTCATTAAACCCATTTTGTTTGGAGTAATATTCTCCCCTGAGCTATTATGACATCTTTCCAATCACCTCTGTGTTTCTTTTCCATGCCAAGAGTGTGAATTGGTTGCTAGTGTGTCGATATGAGTTTAAATAGAATTTTTATTTATTGACTGAATTCTTTTAGCAATGAAAGCCATATTTGTGTAGTGAAAAGGGGGCCACCTTATAACCGTGAAAAAAGTGTAGTTAAGGCCTTCCTTTGATGAACACTAGCTTTGTAGCAATAGGCTAGTCACTTACCTCTCCATGCATCAGGCCAATTTCTAAGACTATAAGTTACAGAGAAGTTGCTGATCTGCAACAATGGAAGGAAATCCCACAATGAGAATTCCTTGTGCTAAGAAAATCATAGGTCCAGACCCCATCCTCTCCTCCAATCCCCAAAATAAATTAGTTATATCATTAAATTCAAGACCAATAGGCTATTAATAGCTCACATTTATATAGTACTTTAGGAGATGCAAAACACTTCACACACATTTTCTCATTTGATCCTCATAACAACTCTTGGAGGTAGATGCCATAATTATTTCCATTTTACAGAAGAGGACATTGAGTCAGACAGCTTTTAAGTGACTTGTTCAGCTGGTAAGTGTTTTAGGTCAGATTTGGATTAGTGATTTCCTGATTTCAGGTCTGGTTCTCTTTCCACAATTTAGGTTCCATATACCTAATGATAATTATTATTGGTTTTAGAATGCATATCACATGGATAATTCATAGGCAGAAATCAAATTAAACTGGAAGAGAATACACACACATATACATTATTACACAGACACTCACACACACACACACACACACACACACACACAGATACACATGCAGAAAAAGTCTTAGAAAAGTTAAGAAAACTACCCAGGGGAAATCAGGTGAGCCAAGTGGAAAAGGATAATTACAACATAGGTCCTCAGATACCAAATCCAAAGCTTTTTCCATAGTACTAAATCACCTTAATAATGTAAAAGAGTATGTGTTTATAGCCACTAAGTTTACTGTCCACTTTATGTAAAAGTGAAGGAAAAACTCATTTGTATAATATATGTCTATATTGTATGTGTTATTTCTGGAAGGATACCAGTAGTTATTTTTGACTAATCAAACATCCTCCTTTATCATGTACAAAACAAAGTCTACCTACGTAAAACAAAGAGGGCTGAATTTTGAGTCAGATGGATAGATCTGTATTTCAATCCTGACTTTCTCGCTTCCTACCTGTTTGCCCTTGGATAAATCACTTGGGCAAGCCACAAGGTATGACTTGTGTGAGTTTGGCAGATGATCATAAGACTTTTTTTGTTTCCTTTGCAAAAAGATTTGCAAAGCACTTTCCTAACCAAAGTCCAGTGAAGCAGGGAGTTTATAATTTTCCTCATTTTGCAGATAAGAAAATTACTTCACAGAGACGAAGAGAGGTTTAGCCTGCTCAAAGTCACCTAAGTACTAAATACTTGATCTAGGACTAAATCAAAACACAGAACCTCCTGCTGTACCAGGGAAAACACTTTATATCCTTTGTCATTTCTTTTTCCATCTCTTCCTCTCTCTCTCTCTTCCCCTCTCTCTCTCTCTCTCTCTCTCTCTCTCTCTCTCTCTCTCTCT
>NW_027185799.1:19714594-19812456 GCF_028583685.1 Petaurus breviceps papuanus
CTCTCTCTCTCTCTCTCTCTCTCTCTCTCTCTCTCTCTCTCTCTCACTTTTTCTCTCCCCTCTCTCTCCTTCTTTCTTTCTTTCTCTTTTGTGGAGGAGGAAAGTAAGTGATTTCTTGGATTCCTTCCAGGTCTAAAGACTATGGTAAACTGGAATCCTCATGTAACTGCTCTGCCACATCTGTTCCTGGTATTGCCATGTACTTTGCTGTACCAGAAGGAGAAGAATATGCTCCTGTTTCATCCTGTTCCTCACTCCAAAAATAAAACACCACTTGTAACTAGAAGTAACAGCAAATCAGGGCTCAGGTGGATGAAATCACACAGTAGAAATCATGAGGGTGAATGTGGACAGGGTTTTAGAGTAGAACCAGGTATGTTCAGGATGGATGTGACTACACAGTTGCCCTCCTAGTAGGACTTAAATGCTATTAAGATTAAGTGCATATATTGGTAGGAAAAACTTAAAAATAAAAATCCTTGGAGTGGTATGAACTGTATTCCTTCTTCTCATTGCTTATTCGAATATCTAAGCCCATAGCACGAACTGCTGCTCCTCTCTTCATGGCTTTCCTTCTCTTAGCCATAATTCCAGATTCTTCTTCTATTGCTACGATGTGTGTCTTCCTGTAAATAGCCATCTGTTATTTATACATATATAATTTTTATTAAAATAAATAAATCCCACTATGTTGGATAGTGAGTAAGGGTATTTAAGTCAATATATTTAAAATATTAGCAGCATTTTTCCTGCTAATGAAGTCGAATCTTCTCATGTATCTACCAGTCTGGATCATAAATGGTAGATTTTGACATTTGGACTTTCTTAACAATCCCTACCAATCACTGAAGCCAAATGGAGAGTGGAATGATCTGTCCTAATTATTCAGATGGACAAAATGATCCAATTAACTATGTTTCAGTCTGGCTCTTTGGCACTTATCATTCTAGGCTTTGAAAATTGGAACTGTAGCATGGTCTTAGATGGTTGTGGGCTACAAAACCTTTAAACCTTTATTGCTCATAAGCTGAAATCATCCAGGGATTGTCTTTTGTCTCTTACATCTGTGCAGAAAAATAAGGAGCACAAATTGCTGATTATTTCCTGAGTTCAATCATTTCTCTGATGTTGTTTTATGGCATTCATTTGAGTTCGTGTTTCACTTGGGTATGGTACCTTTTGGTGCTAAATGAGCTTGATATATATATATATATTTTTTTTTAAGTACAGAATTGGGGGAGCTAAGACATGCAGTTTTGGAATCACCATGATATCTAGAGCCAGTTACATATAACTAAAACCAGACTGAAAATGATATTCAACTCTACCTACCTCCTGCCAGGCCATCAAGCTGCCCTATCATTCATGCTATATCCTGCAAACTAGACCTCCAGGAATTATACTATGGAGGATCTCCGCAATCATGCTTTGGGACTATGATGATTCCTTCTTGGGGCTATACTGACTGATGAGAACTTACTATATTTAATAAGACCCAGACTTTTAATCACATTATACCCCCATACATCTTCCTGATGCATCTCCATCACTACTAATTGCTTGTGGAAAGGGCAGGTCAACTGACTGTCCTATGGCTACACCCCTGTCATTCCTAAGATTGAAATACCTTTCCCTCTCTTATTTGTGTTGTCTCTTACATTTACAATGCAATGTATTATAATATAGTGCTCCTTACAGGCATGGACACCCTTGTTGCTTGGATTTGTATTTCTAGAATTTACCATGGTGCCTAGCACATTCTAAGAGCCTAGTAACTGCTATTCTATCCTTCCATTCATTCATCTTTGAACCAAGGGATTCAAAAGTCAGTATACAAGAATCAATGCAAATAGAAGTAGGTAAGTTCATTCATCAGCTACCAACTTACCCACTTACAAGTAACCAATTAAAATCTATCTAGGTACTACCTAAACCAGTAATTTCAACCTCAAATAGAAGTGGGATGCATTAAACCATACATAATGATCCCTGTGAGCTACATATTGACTCAGAAAGCTATGTATTAGCATTACCTATGTTCTTTTGTATTTTTATTTATTTTGTTAAATATTTTCCAACTGTATTTTAATTGCTATGGCTATACTCAGTAGCACACAAAATTAATTGGTTTTCCCTTAAAGAGATATACTAGTCAGTTCCCATTAAAACTCTAATTTAAGTTTCACCAACATAGCATAAATTGAAGTGGAGATACAACTATTGTCTATTTCATTGAATGAATATAGGTGAGTTGACTGCACAATTCAGATCCAAAGTATAACATCTTGCTCTTAACTCCATGATTTTTCTATCTATTCATTTAAAATAAGGAGATTAATGGTATATTGCTATTTAATTTTGAATTTTGCTATAATGTTTATTTATGTATTATTATATAATAGAAAGAGTTACCTTTGTGTTTGTAGAAGTACAAATCTGCCTCCAATACACACACACATACATGCGTGCACACATATACATATACTTATACATCCATATAGGCACACATACACACACATTCTTGCTATGTGACCATGAATAATTCTTATAAATTTTAAATGTCCCTCAGAAAATTCCTAATAATATGTTATGTAGCCAAGTAACTGATTCACATCAATTCATTGCTGTGAATAGCTCCTGGTTGGGAAACCCATTTCTTTGAATGACTGAATGAAAAAACATATATTTATCAAGTGCTTACCATATATTAGATATAATGTTAAGGAACAGGTATAAAATTGCAAAAAATAGAGTATCTACCCTCATGGGCATTGTATTCTAATAGTTGGTGACAACACATATTAGGAGACTGGTATCAGTAGATGAGGTAGTGCCATTTTCCATTCCTGCTGCCCTGCCTCAAAGTAAGAATTCAAGCCTCAGCCTCCAAATAGGCAACTAGGAGGCACAGTAGATAGAACCCTTGACTTGCAGTCAGGAAGTTCTGTGATCAAATATGGTTTCAGACACTTACTAACTGTGAGACCCTAGGCAATTTTACTTAATCTTCCTCTTAGTTTCCTCAACTGTAAAATAGGGATACACTTACCTCCCAGGGTTGTTGTGAGGATTAACTAAAATAATTTCCAAAGTTCTTAATACTAAATGAGGCACATAATCATGTTATTGTTCTCTTACCTGCCCATTCAAGTTCCTCACCCCAGGGCTCTCTACTCTGTGTAAATGAAAATTCTTCATTTCTAAGCCAAACAAAATCCAATATCCTGTAGTGACTGTCAGCCATCTTCATTTACACTGCGGCTCACACCCTTCTTCCTCCTAACCCCTCCCCTACCTTTTTATCTCTAACTTTGGGAATAGTAACTTTTCTGGAAAGGAAAATGCCCTAACTGCTCCACTCATATCCCTCTGATTTTCCAGACTAAGCCATCCCTCCCTTTCCTTTTTTTCACTTCACATATGTTACTCTTCTTATTACAATATCAACTTCTTCAGGATAGGGACAGCCTTTTGTATTCCTATCCCCAAAGTTTTGGCATAGTGGTTGGCAGAGAGGGTTTATTCAGTGATTTTTCATCTGTTAATTCAATGGAGTTTTCAGAACAAGAGTTCAGTCACTCTAAGGTAGTCATAGGGAAGATATTCCTCCCCAAGATAAAAAGGTACATTTTTAAAAAGGATCTCAACAAACCAACTGGATCCTTATGAAGACCCTATGAAACAAAGAGTGAAAGTTTATCCACATTTCTGGGGAGGAAATAGAGTTTCTGACACAATTAAGTAATGGTAGAATTGGAATTGTGTCATATATTCTGTGGCATGGTTTCTTTAACAACAATGGCATGGTCCAGAAATGATACTGAAATGAAAAGGAGTTTTGTAGGAAATGTTTCAATTCTCATTGAGCAGTAATATGGCTGTCATATTACACAGAGATGGGAAATGGAATACGCAAAGCATTATCACCTGAAAGCCTCATCTTTAGGCTACAATATCATGTTCATCATTAAGTACCAAAGTGGTTATTTCCCCTACAAAGAACATTGCCAGATAACTATTATAAAGACCATGAGTATAGCTACTCTTTTTGAGAATATCAGCTTAAATATTAAATCATAAAGAATAAAGGAGCCATCCTGCAAGGTTCTTGTGGAATTGGACAGTTATAATAAAGCCTTAAAAATAATAATGCAGTCTATGTTAAATACATAAGTGGGATAACTGCTTTCTATCTTTCTTTCTTCTCCAGATGTTTTTTTAGACAATTGATAAAAACCATACAGCATGGACTATGATGTTGGATGGTAACTTTAGGAACAACTTGATAGAGGGGAAATATTATTATCACAACTGCTATTATATATTACATCAAATTAATTAAAATTACTGGTTTTTAACAAGCATTTTAAAACATTGAAAGAATAAAAAGGAGAATATCTCTAGCAAACTTCAGACAGTAGCAAGAATTCTGCTCCAAAGTACAGAGTATATTTATAAAAGCATCTTCAAACCTGTCATTAATCTACAAAAGAGACAATTATGGTATTTTAATGAACATATCTCTGAGGATATGACAATTGCTGAATATCACCACTTTTAGAAAATAACAGGATTGTCATTATCTAAACAGTCAAGGAAATATTCTACATTCCAATGATGGTAATCCCTCGTGCATAGTACTCTCTATGTTAATACAAATAAATGCCATTGACCTACTCTTCATTCATATGATTATCACTGTTCAGAGAGTTACATGCTTGTGAGGAAATAGCAGGGTATTTACATAGTAAACACTAAGTAATTAAGAAGTAACACTACAATTATGTTGTGTTACACACCCTAGGTCATACTAATTTGTAGTTGTTTTAGAAACTCTAAAATGTATAATTAGCAAACAATCTGTGTGTAATGATGAATAGGAGCTGGCCCTGTCATTTCCCATGTATGTAATCTTATTTGAAACTGTTTCTAGAGGTTTGCGATTTGATTCTAGAGGTGTTTGGGATATGTTTAGGCATATTGGCTTGATTACTCAAACGGTCAATTCAATTTAAAAAAAGAGGTTTGACTGATATTTTAACTAGCAGTTGCCTTTCAGAATGAATTGTCTATCATGATGAACAAAGCAATTGACATTAACATGGGACCCAGTCTGTATGCTATCAGTGAAATAGATTTAGTTTACAAAGAGCAATGCAGTCATTGCAGTTTCCCATGACTTTGTCAGTTTCATTAGAGTAGAAGCCCAAATCCATCAACTATTTTTTCAAGATCCAGTCCTGTTTTACTCTAAGAGACTTGATTATAGACTCAATCAATTGAGTTTAATCACAAAGGAAACAGTGATTACAAAGAGCAAGCATGGTTTCATCAATACCGTGTTTCCCCGATAATAAGACCTATCCCGAAAATAAGCCCTCCCCTTACTGTGTAAGATTCCTCTAAAATAAGCCCTCCCCTGAAAATAAGCCCTATTGAGATTGCTACTGTAGTGAAGGTGATCCCCTGCGCTACACGCTACATTACAGTACCCTCTGTATGCACCGTCCCCCCCCCCCCGTGAATCGCCCGCGGCGCCCCGAGCTGCATCCAATCAGAGCTGCAGCAGTGAGCGCGTCATCCTGTTCTTCCCCAGTGATTTGCTTGCTGGCACCATTGAGAGCAGTGCCGCGGAGGAGAGCTGAGGCAGGACAACATAAGCCCTCCCCTGAAAATAAGCCCTCTGGTGTTTTTCTTTCCAAAAAAATTAATAAGACAGTTTCTTATTATCGGGGAAACACGGTAGCAGGTCAAACTAACCTTATTTCCTTTTTTTCACAGGGTTACTAAATGCTTAAATCAGAAAGATTCTGTAGATATACTTTATAAAGATTTTACCCAGACATTTGAGAACTCACTTAAACTGTTCTTTGGGAAAAAAGACGCAAACCAGATGGTAATGTGATTACATGAATTATGAACTGGCTAAAAGGCCCAACTCAAAGAACAGTTGTTAATGATTCAATGTCACCTTGGCAGAAGGTTTGCTATGCAGAGCTCCAGGGATCTGTGCTTGGTCTCCTGCTTTTTGACTTTTTTTTTGTTTTGTTTTATTTTTTTAAAATCAATGATAGCTTAAAAATAAATGGCATACTCAACAAATTTACAGATGACACAAAGGAAGAGATATCTTGCATACTGCTTAAAAGAGTAAAGATTCAAAAAGATACTCAAAGAATAGAGCACTAGACTAAATCTGATATGATAAAGTTCATTCAGGAGGGGTGATTGTAAAGTCTAACAAATGGGATAAAAAAAATCACCTTCAGAAGTATGGTATTTTAGAAGACATGGTTAATTTGAAGAAAGTTCTGTAGGTCAGTCAGCAGCAGGCACCAGGCACTGTGCTAAGCACTGGGAATACAAAAGAGACAAAAGACAATTCCTACCCTCAAAAACCTCACAATCTAATAATGGGGGAGAGAATAACCAAACAAATGTATGCAAAGCAAGCTATATGCAGGATAAATAGGAAATAATTAACAGAGGGAAGGCACTAGAATTAAAAGTGTTTGGGGAAGGTTTCTGTTAGAAGAAAGGATTTTAGTTAGAACTTAAAAGAAGCCAAGGAAGGCAGTAGGTGGTGATGAGGAAGGAGAGAATCCCTAGCATAAGGGACAGGCAAAATACATAGAACTGAGAGACAACATGTCTTATTTGTAGAACATGTAGGAAGCCATTATCACTGGATGGGACAACACCTCCCAATATGAAGAATGGAAAGGTAGTAGGGGGTGGTGCTATGAAGATTTCTGCATGGCAAACAGGATTTCAATAGATTACAAGTTCCCTATGATTGTGGTTAGTCTAGGAAGGAAGCTAAACTGATCTTGATTAATAGAGGTATAGCTGATTGGAGCAAAGAGGTAATAGTATGATGACTGTCATATCACATACAGAGTACTGTACTCAATTTTCTGTGCCAACGTTTAAGCAAATTCAAATTTCAGAGTGTCCAGTATAATGCTGGTTTGGGAATCATCAAGGAAAAATGAATTCACATTCTGCTTTCAGCATCTCACACTAGCTTTGTGTGGGCAAATCATTGCACTACAATGAGGCTCAAGTTTTTTATCTTTAAAACAGTGGTGACAGTAATACTTGTAGGACCTACCCCACAGGGTTTTTCAGAGGCTCAAATGTTATAATATGTATAAAGGGCTTTGCAAAAATAAAGGTACTATAGAAATGTCAGTTACTACTGTGGCTATAACACTTCATTTAAACACTATTGATTCCTGATAGTCCAAGGGTTATCTATATTATCCAAAATTGTCCATAATTGTCCAAATGACCCATAAATAATGTTTACCCCAAAGCATCAGGCTTTACCTGTCATGCTGTTCCCCATCTTGGTATGTTGCATGTTTACCCCTCAGGAAAATGTAAACCACGTGAGAACAAAGATCATTTTGCATGGTTGTTCATAACCCCAGAGTTTGCTGCAATGTACCCAGTGATCATTTAATAAATGTTTCCTAAATGACTAACAAGGATAAAGAAAGGTCTTAGTTCTATGTCATATAAAAATAGGTTGCAGGAAATGAGAATGTTTAGCCTGAAGAACAGAAGAACCAGAGAAGAAAACACTGAAATATAAGTACTATAAAAAAAACGCTATTATGGGGGGGGGGGGTGGATTCAAGATGGTCAAGTAGAAACAGGACTTCCACAAGGCTCCAGCTTCCACTTCCTCCACTTCACATAAAAAAATGACTGTATACAAACTGTGGAGCTACAGAACCCACAAAATGACAGAGAGTAGCTAACTTCCCACTGAAGACAGCCCAGCAGGCCCACAGGAAGGAACCAGCTCGGCACTCTGGGAGACATGCCCATTCCTGCTCCAGTCAGAGGTTTTAGCCTCAGGGTGGCCTGACCAGCTGCTGGATTAAGGGACTTGAGATCACCAGCATCTGTGGCAGTTTCCAGATTTATCAACCCACAGATGCCAAAGAAAAAATGAGAGGTCAGTATAGACTTTGCAGGAACAGGGAGTTCGGGAGAGCAATCTGGCATTTGCTCCAGGGGTGAGAAGCAGCTGAGGCTCCACAGCCTCAGCTGCTTCAGAGCTCCTGACCTGCAGATTGCAGGGGACCAAGCAACCAGTCTGAGGGGTAATGGCTCTTGCTCCAACATGCTTGGATCTGGATCACTGTCTAGGGTGGAGGTCCTGGGATTTGTGACTAGTTTGCCAGAGTTTGTTGAGGATTCAGAGAGGGTACCCAACTAATAGCTCCAACAGCTTCAAAAGCCCCAGCAATTGCAACAAAGTTTCCGTCTGGTAGCAGAATTCTACTGTGGCAAAAGGCTCAAAAGTCAAGTAATTGAGTGGCAATATGAGCAAGCAAAGGAAGCAAAGCAATCAGAGAAATCTGACATTAGACTCTTATTTTGGGGACAAAAAGGATAACAGCATGGAACAGGAGTAAGACAGAAAAGTCAGAACTCCTGCACTGAAAGCTTCCAAGAAAAATATGGGCTAGTTACAGGCCATAGAGAAGCTTTAAAAGGATTTTGAAAGGCAAATAAGAGAAGTAGAGGAAAAATTGGGAAGAGAAATGAGAATGATGCAAGAAAATCATGAAAGGAGAGTCAACAACTTGACTGAAGAAAATAACACCTTAAATATAGACTAACTCATGGCAAACGAGGCTCAAAAAGCCAATGAGGAAAAGAATGCTTTAAAAAGCCTAATTTACCAGAAGGAAAAAAGAATCTCAAAAGCTCACTGAAGTGAATCATTCCTTCAGAATTAGATTGGAGCACATGGAAGCTAGTGACTTTATGGGAAATCAAGATATTATTAAACAGATCCAAACAAATAAAAAATATAGAAGGCAATGTGAAATATCTCATTAGAAAAACCACTAACATGGAAAATATATCCGGGAGAGATACATTAAAAATTGTTGGACTACCTGAAAGTCATGATCAAAAAAGAACCTAGAAATCATCCTTCAAGAAATTCTCAAGGAAAATTACCCTGATATTTTAGAACCAGAGGGCAAAATAGATGTTGAAAAAATCCACTGACCACCTACTGAAAAAGATCCCCAAAAGAAAACTCCTAGTAATATTATAGCCAGGTTCCGGAGTTCCCAGATCAAGGAGAAAATATTAATAATTGTTTCATCCAGGAAGAAACAATTTGAATACTGTGGAAACACAATCAGGATAACACAGGATCTGGCAGCTTCTACACTGAGGAATTGAATGGCTTGGAATATGATATTCCAGAGATCAAAGAAGCTGGGATTAAAACCAAGAATCACATACCCAGCAAAACTGAATATTGTGTTTCAGGGGAAAATATGGTCATTCAGTGAAATAGGAGACTTTCAAGCATTCTTGATGAAAAAAAAAACATAGTTGAATAAAAAATTTGACATTCAGATACAAGAAGCAAGAGAAGCATGGGAAGGTTAACAGGGAAATCATAAGAAAATTATCAAAATTGAAATATTTATATCCCTAAATGGAAAAACAATAATTGTAACTTATGAAACTTTTCTCAGTATGAGAATAGTTTAAGGGAATATATATGTGTATATATATATATGGGAGGGTATGTTGGTGTATGAATACATATGTGAGTGTGTGTATATATGTGTACAGATATACATAGACAGAGGGCACATGACCAATTTAATAGGAAGGGATGATACTTAAAAAGTGAAATTAAGAGGTGAGAGAGGAATATAATGAGAGGAGATAGGGAGAGACAGAATGGCATAAATTATCTCATATAGAAGAGGCAAGGGAAAACTACTAAAATGAAGGGGAAGAACAGGAAGGCAAAAGGGAATTAGTCAACCTTATTCTAATTGAATTTGGCTCAGGGAAGGAATGACATATGCACTAAATAGAGTGTCTCAACCTACAGGAGAGTAGGGGGGAAGGTGATGAGAGAGGGGATAACGGAAGGGAGGGCCGGCTGGAGGGAGGGTAGTTGGAAGCACCCACTGTTGAAAAGGGACAGGATCAAAGTTGAGAATAGAACAAATGGGGGGGTGGGATAGGATAGAGGGAAATATAGTCAATCTTTTACAATATATACACTATGGAAATGTTTTGCTTAGCGACACATGTTCAACCTACATTGATTTGCTTATCTTTCTAATAAGGGTGGGTGATAAGGGAGGAAGGGAAAGAACCTGGAATTCAAAGTTTTAAAATCAAATGTTTAAATATATGTATATGTGTGGAGAACAGATAATTAAACAGATTTCTCTTCTAGGCAGAGGGTGGGACTATTAGAAAGAATAAAATATACATTTATATATTTTCAGACACGGTCACTCAATTTTTTAACTACACTTAACTATTCATTATTATTGCAAGAGAGCAGTTGGGGGGAATGGAAAAGGGGAGCACTTCCAGAAGTGAATGACAAAAGTCATTAAGAAAACATTTCTTTTTGTTGTTGGTGGTGTTCCTTTTTTTTTATACTGAGTAGTATTTTTTCCAGTTGCATGTAAAGATAGTTTTTAACATTGATTTTTGTAAGATTTCGAGTTCCAAATTTTTCTCCCTCCCTTCCTTCCCTTCCCCCTCCCCAAGAGAGCAAGCAATCTGATATAGGTTACATGTACAATAATGATAAATATATTTCCACATTAGTCACATTATGAAAGAAAAAGAAACAGAAGTGGAAAAAACCCACAAAAATGAAAAATTAAAAAAAACCACAAAAATGAAAATAGTATGTTTAGATCTTCATTCAGACTTTCTCTAGTTCTTTCTCTAGATATGGTTGCCATTTTCCATTGTGAGACTTTCGGGAAACAATACATGTTTTAAAAGGATGAAAATGAGCTGAGATGGTACATCCATTTACAATCAAGGAACTGCTACTTAACTAACAAAATGAAACCTTTACAATGCATAGAAATAAGGACAAACCCATCTCAAGGCTTCCTCTTCTGATACTCTAGATTGTGTTCATGCTTCATCCATGTCTCACATGAAGTTTATCTTGCAAAATCATATCCCTCTACATGAATCCTTGACCCAATTTCATACTGTCTTTTCCATATTACTTCTGCAATCATCCTTACTGTATCATTTATCTTCAACCACTATCAACTGATACCTTCCTAGATGTTTACTCATATATTCTCAATACAAAAAAAAAATCCTTCCTTGATACTATCATCCCTTCTAGTTATCATTCGGTCTCTCTCATTCCCTTCATGACTAAAATCATTCAGAAATCTGTGTACATTTTGTGCCTCAATTTCCTCTCCTCTAACCATATTTTAAGTTTTCTGTAAACTGACTTACAATTTCATCATTCAAGAGAAATCACTCTTTCCAAAGTTAAATCTAGTGGCTTTTTCAAAATCTTGATATACTTCAACTTCTCTGCAGTTTTTTGACATTGTCAATCACCCACTCCTGCCCACCCTGTCCCAGAACTCTCTCTTCTTTAGTTAGGTCTTTGTCTTTGTGATGCTGCTTTTCTCAGACTGTACAGGAAACGCCTTCAGTCTGACCTTTCCTCAGTCTCCATTAAGAGATCTTCATCTAGATTTTGAATGCTCAATGGGACTGCCCCCGAAGGCTGTCTCCTAAACCCTTTTCTCTTCTCCCTTTGTACATTTTCCCTTAGTAATCTCATAAGCTCCTTTTGGTTTAATGATCATTTTTAATGCAGATTTTTTCCAAGCAGCAACCCTAGCCTCTCTAGTAAACCTTACTCTTACATTACCAACTGCCCTTTGGATTACATGAACTGAAATAGAATTCATTATCTTTTCCCCCCTTAGAACCTTTCCCAGTTCCAAACTTCTATATTACTGTTTTTGGTAAACCCATCTTCCCAGGCACCCCCACTCACAATCCAGATGTTATCTTTAACTCCTCTCTCACATTTAATCTATTTATTGCATCTGTAGCCAAGACTTGTCATTTCTACCATTCAAATATTTTTGGGGGGGACTTTCTTTGTTGCCCCAGGGCACAAAACTATGCCTAACCCAAATACCCAGATTATTAAATACTTGCTGGCTGATTAATAATAGGTTTTTTTTCTCTAGAGTGCTTTTATACTATTTTGATTTTGTTTAGTCATTTTCAGCAGTGTTTGACTCTTAGGGGTTTTCTTGGCAAAGATACTGGAGTGGTTTGCCATTTCCTTCTCCAGATTATTTTCACAGATAGGGACATTAAACAAAGAGGGTTAAGTGACTTGCACAGGGTCTCATAGCTCAAGCTGAGTCTTCCTGACTCCAGTCTGAATATTCTATCCACTGCACCACCGACTGGCCCTAAAACAATATTACCAGGGTTCATAATTGAGTTTGATAATAATAATAATAATAAGGCATTCTAAATATACATAAATTAGGCTTTGAGTGGCCTTCAGGAAATCCTCATGTAAGGTAGTAGCAATATGGTCCCTAAAACTTAAGTTAATTGCAGGCCAAGGAAAGTGTTATAATTCTCATGTAGATGGGCACAAAATCACTAGAAAACTCTTCATATCTAATACCTAAGGTAGCTTCTGCTGATTTGTAAAATTGAAGTCATGATTGGGTAATGCCCTGTTTATATAATATAACTCAAGACTACTATATGAGATTTTATTTGAGCAAATCAATAAAAATGCTAAACAGAACTGTGCAATCATGAAAAATGAAACAAATCAGTATTAGTCATCGGTACTAGTCACAAATGGACTAGCCATTTAACATTTTCTGAACTCAGTTTCCTCAATTGCAAATTGTTTTGATTAATGAATAAAAGACATATGAAGTCATGTTTCCTTCCAAATCATTTAAGAGAGTTGTGTTATGGAGGAGAGATTTTATTTGTTATTCAGAGCCCTAGGAAAGTCAAAATAGGAATCATGGATGGATGCTTTAAAATGGGAGATATAGCCTTGATAGAAGAAATATTATTCTAACAAATAGACCACTCTAAGATTGAGTAGCCTCTTTCAGGAGGTAGTTGATTCTCTCATACAAAACATCTTTAATCAATCAATCAATAATCATTTATTATGCATCCACTCTGCTACAGATGACCCCTTATGAATTACATTGTAGGGGAGATTCTTGTTCAGGTATAAGTTGGATTAGATTGCCTTTGGTCTTCCTACTCTTGTATTCCTTTATTCTGTGATGGGCCTTCATTCTGCAAACAACTTTTTACAATGGTTCTTTAAACCCAGATTTACAAGTCCACTTATGAATCTCTGAAATGGGAACAAATAGTGTCAAAAATTCAAAGTGGATTTTTTTGAAGATCAGATGAGTAAACATCTGTGACAGTACTAAATAAATATCAGTTTTTATTATCATCTTAGATTCTACTAGTACAATATCCTAGAGGTCTCAAATATGTGTGAAATTTTCATTAGCTTGTAGGGGATGTGTTGTTACCCAAAGTGGTTTCATTTTGAAGCTGGAGTCATTGAATAAATTGAAGCAGTTATTACCTAGTCATACAATTGCTTAAAGAAAAAAAATCCAGCACAATAGTATATATCATAATTTTGTGTAATTTGGATGTTGTTTTGTTAGAAAACAATACATTATTAATGAGTCACAATTTGCATTAGATTCCAGAATTTAAGAACTGGCAGTTGTCATCTAGTCTAATCTATATATCAGTGGGATCTTCATTGAAATATACATGGCGATGAGGTTCTCTAACCTCTGCTTGAAGACCAAGAAAGAAGAGAAATTTTCATCTCCCGTGGCAGCACTTCATACTTTTTGAAAGTCAATATACTTGTCAGAAAACTTCTGACACCTAGCTTAACTTTTCCTCCTTGATATTTTCCCCTTGTTCTAAGGTCTGCACTGGGGCAAAACAGAAAAATGTCTAATACCATCTCCACATAATAGCCCAGATGGCAAACCAAGTTTACATTTTAGGTCATTTTTGTGTTTATGATTCTTTCTTTTTGTATATCTGTTAATGATCTTTTTAAGGACGTCTAAACACTATAGTTATGTTTCTAAATATATTCATCTAATACTATAATGATTGAGGATATGATGTGTGGATAAAATAGTCACAAAAAGAATGCTAAATTCAGAATTTTTTAATGCAGTCTAACATATTGCAACCAGAGAACTAAGTTGTCATTGTCGATCCTGAAATTCTCATTAAGTCCATTCTTGTACCAAAGTCATTGTTAAGGCCTCAGAAACTAATTTTAAGCAGGAGATTGGGGAAAGGAGAAAGGAACTTGGGAGAGGAATGTGATAATTGTTCATAGTCTGCAATGCCTTCATCTAACAACTACTTCTGCATATATCCCTCATAGAAACTCTAATGATATTTAAACTGAATAGTCATAGGCCTTCTTCCTGAAATGACTATGAAATATGACACAACAGTGATATGTGTTCTTCTTGAATAAAAAATGTCAGTCTACTCAAAGATATACTGATGTATTAGAAAACCCATTTTAGAAGTTTTTCATATGTCTACTTAATTTATCATATTTGATCAGATATTCAAGGAAAGAATATATTTAGGCACATTTTGGTAAGCATATTAAGATTAGAATATACTACAAAATCAGAACTGGAAAGAACCCAATGGATTATTTAATCTATCTCTTCATTTTACAGATGAAAAGTCTGATAGGGAAGAGAGTTTGTCACATCATTATTTAGTAGCAGTATCTTCTCTACTTCTCCTTTCCCATATCCATTTTGTTGCCATTTGTTACAGATTCTATTGCTACACTACATCTTGCATAAATCACCTTCTCTCCACTAAAATGGACAACTTTCTTCTGCTGGTGCTCCTCATACTTTAACCAGAATGCAGCAGTAGTCTCAAGGTTGGTCTCTTTGCCTCCAATCTTTCCCTTCTGAAATTCATTCTGTACATATTTCCCAAGGTAATATCCCTAAAGCTCATGCCTGACCATGTCTTTCCACTGCTTTGGAAGTTTCAATGACTTGCTTTTGCTATTAGAATAAAACAGAAATTGCCCCATTACTGAAAGCCCTTTACAATCTGACTCCAACCATTTTCCCTAGACTAATTAAACATTATAAATTCTTATGAATTCTATTTCATATAAACTGTTTGACTTCCTCCCTCCCTTCCTCCTTCCTTCCTTTCTTCCTTCCTCCTTTCCTCCTTCCATTCCTTCCTTCCTCCCTTTCTCCTTCCTTCCTTCCTTCCTTCCTTCCTTCCTTCCTTCCTTCCTTCCTTCCTTCCTACCTTCCTTCTTTCTTTCTTTCCCTCCTTTCATCTCTCCTTCTTCCTTCCTTAATTTCTTATTTTCTCCTTTCCTTTTTTTGTATCCTAAGATCTTAGAATAGTACTAGAACATAGCTACCTAATGAGTACTTCTTGAATTGAATTGAAAGAATCCAGTTCCCTGATTTCCAGTTGAATATTTTTGCCCCTTATGCTGTAATGTTCCTCCATTTCATCTGAGAAGGAAAATATTATTATGAGCTATATTACTTATATAGTGTGGGAACTGGTAATTTCTGATAGGATAGTACTATAGTGAAAACATGTGTTAAACTTAGTAGATACTTATTAAAAAAGTTTGTTGAATGGAATTGTTAAATAGGTAGGGCAGCTAGATGGCATAGTGAATAGAGTACAGTACCTGAAGTCAGGAAGACTTATTTTCCTGAGTTCAAATCTGGCCTAATAAACTTACTAGCTGTATAACCCTAGGAAAGTCATTTAATCATGTTTGCCTCAGTTCCTCATATGTAAAACGAGTTAGATAAGGAAATGGAAGAGCACTCCAGCATGTATGTCAAGAAAAGTTCAAATGGGTTCATGAAGAGTCAAAAATGGCTGAAAATGACTGAACAATAGTTTATCATTTAGTCATTTTTTTTGCTCAAGTATATCTGGATATTAATGATTATAAGAGTAATCAAAATAGAAATATTCAATGAAGAACATGGTCCCTGGTAACTTTCCCAGAAAAAAAAATGAGATGTGAAATCATATGGCCCGGAGTGGATGATTATTGGGTTAACTTTAGTATTATTATTTTTTAGTGAGGTGATTGTGGTTATATGACTTTCCCAAGGACACAGACAGTAAGTATCAAGTGCCTGGATGCCATGTTTGAACTCAGGTTCACCTGATTCCAGATCCAGTGATGGTTAACCTGATGACTTCTAATTACAGAATATGTGTACAGGTTGCTATGGTCTGTGACAGTCATTGAACCAAAGATCATTTAAAAACAGTCATTTAAAAATAGTCATTTAAAAACACTAAAGCCTATTGATTACCTAAATTCATTTAGTGATGATTTTGGAAGTAGGATGAAGCATATTTTCAAAGAAGCCTATGGTAAAAATATTGGCCCAGTCTTACAGTGAGATAGAGGGATAACTGATGGATAATACTGGAATAGTATCTTCTTGGAGTTAAAAATAATTTGATCTGGGCAGCTTTGTGGAAGATATCTTGGAAAGGAGAGACAGGTGAAAAAGATAACTAATGAATAGACTATTACAAAAGTCGAGGCAAGAGGCAGTGAAATCCTTATCTAAAGTGCTGGCTGGCTATGTGAGTCCAATGTAAGGGAGTATTTGGAAAAGATATTGTAGAGAATGTAAGGATTGGATCTGACATCTGCTTGGATATGTGAGATGAGTGAGGATCTAGGATAATATTGAGATTGGCAATGTGACTGACTAGAAAAATGAAACAATAATAAGGAAATCAAGAAAAATGGCAGATTACACATGAAAGAGAATGAGCTCTTCAGGAGTCATATGACCAACAAGAGAGAAGATGAGATATTTTCTCTAGATCTCATAAACTCTCAAAAATGTCCCATAAATATTATATACAATATATAAAGTAATTATAGGTGTCTCTCTAGGCAAAGATACCAAGGAGTTTAAGCATTACCAAGATGAACTAATAGCAAGCAAAGAAAATAGTTGATAGACTCAATCACTAATCCTTCTCCCACAAGTTCACACACTTTTGTCCAATCACCCACAAGCTCATGATCTGGCATCAATTGAACAATTTTATTGCTGTTACAACAGTATCAGCCATCAAATCCTGACACTGCACTTATGCCACCATTCTGTATCAATAAGCAGCAAATATCAACTCTGTCTACCCTGTATTGTAGGAGGATTAAAAGTTAATTGTTCAATGTGAGAGAAGAAATAGCTTTGAGGTCTAGCCCTTAGCTACACCATCAAAGTAGAAGGAGTGAGGGATTGAATGATAGGATAAGATTAGGGTGGAAAAAAACAAAACCAAAACCAAAACCAACTTACCAAAGATTTCAGGAGAAATAAAACTCACTTAAAAATCTTAAAATCAATATGTAGGAAAGATGTTAAAACAAGAATGAAGAAATCTACCAAGATATCTCAATGAATCCAGGCATCTTTATATAATTATTCAAAAACAGTGGAAATTGAACCAACATTTGATGAGGCAGAAGACTGTGGATTCCTACAGAGAACACACAACCATGCCAGAATGTTGCAAGAAAGAAATATGAATTTGTGACAGCAGAATTTTTTTGCATAGCAGAAAAATGGCAGAACAGACAAATATGAATACATAATTGATAATCTCTTCAAAGATACCAAAGATAGACTAATAGATTGGGAATAAAAATAGACTGAAGAGAAGGACAATCTGGAAGAAGAGAGGCAAAACACAAAATTAAATCACATTTTCTTTATACAACTCAAGCATACAGATCTCAAAGACAGGATAAGTGGAGTCAACTTAAGAATCAAAGATTTACTAAAAGAACATAAAAAGTTAGAAAATGGTAGATCATAATGAATGAAATAAAATGTAAAAACTTATCAGAATTTATGATTAAAAAACCAAATGATAATGAAAAAATGCACAGATCATATGGGAGAGAGGGATAAGGAAGGCTATTCTAAAAGGTGAGATAAAATAAAAAGGAAATAAATAGAAGAACTGATGGTGGAGGAGCAGGCTTGACAAACTGTGGGCTAAATCCCACAATATCCAAATCCCACTCTTACATTAATGGATTGATGTGTTCAAAAGTTAAAGTCATGTAGATGGGATACCAAAATTCTTCAGATTTTGATTTTAAATTCATTGATTCTGTGCTTTTTTTGAGACAGGAAATATATTTGGATATAAAATTTTTGCCTAAACTTGCTCCTCCTTGTCACCCTAGAATTCATTTGAAATGGGATTAACAAGGAACATTCTCAGAAAAGATGCTCATATTACAAAATAGATATTGAGGATAAAACAACTATTTATTTTTTCCACCATGAAAGAAGTTCATAAACACAAAAGACTCATAAATATGCATTACCAGATAACTTAAACCAGGAAATAATTATCCATTGCTCCTATTATGCATTCTGAAGATGTAAAGATAGCTTTGTAGAACTACTGAAAAATTATTTTACATTTACCTCAGATCTGTACTGTCTAAGCAACTTTCAGTATCTAGATTTTCTGACTTGCTGAAGCATGACTTATGTTTTCATAGCTTTTTTTTTAAAAAAAATTACTTTTTAATTTCTTTTTAGTAAATGCATCTGCCTGGCAATTCTGCCATCTTCTCTTCCAAAAAGCAGTAGAATTGGAGGAAGCACCTCCAAGTTGGCATCAGGAAGTGATTTAGGACTGGAAATGTCCATTTCTGAGGCTCGCTGTTCAGTGACTTGGGTCCAAGTAAAGAAACACCAGGAGACTGACATCCAAGCTCAGGTTCACTTAGTGAAGAACATATTTTCACTATGGGCTGCCATTACCAGAAGAAGATTATGTGAGGGTGGGGAAGAACATGTCTGTCATCCATGGCTGTAAATACAAGGAAGAATTGGTGTTTTTCATGTTATGATGATGACATAAATGAAGATTCTGTCAGCACTCCTTATAGCCTATGGTCTCAAATCCTCTTTGATACATCATCCAGTTACAAGCATCACTATGAGATTGTCTTGCCATCCCAAAGTGCAACACTTCAACACAGAAAACCTATAAATCCCCATGGAGCCAGAAAGCATTCCTGGTTTCTATCACCTATGTTTAATACCTTTATCATGGTGATTTATTAATCCTCTAATGGATTTTAATCACAACATTACTAAACCCTTGTATTTGCACCCACCTTGAAACAATAAGTAAAATGTATTATACGTTTGCCAGAGCTATACAGTTATTCCTAACCTGTTCTCCCCCAATGAATTAGATTGGTGCTTTCCCTTCTTCCTGCAGTTTAGCCTCCTATATTATTGGAGAATTACTTGAGCTCCATTCTGATGCTTCGTCAGAGAAAACTACTTTAAAGACAGTTCTGTCAATTGTCGGTATGTAGTGGAGTGTGATATGTGGGATCTTGGCACTGACACAGAAGCAGTCAATAAAGATATCACAGAAAATGCATGCAAACTATCAGTCTAGTTTATCTTTTAGAAAATAAGGTATGGTCCTTGAGCTGTGATAATAAAGATAAATGATATGGGAAATGTGTTAAGTGTGACAAAAGGAAAAGGCAAAGAAAGTCAAGTTAGAAAATTTCACACAGGACTTGGATTTGGAATTTCACTGTTTGAATGGCAAAATGTGTTATCATTACTCAGGCTGAAAAGTGAATAAATGTACGCATTTGTGTTGGACACCACGTTAAACTTTTAGCCAAACCTCTTTTTTCTTTACAATCTAGAATATATAACTAAAGTTTACTACAGAAATGTTAGAAACAAAGACTGTTAGAGCAATGTTGTCAAACTGAAATAAAAATGGGGCTACTAAACCATGGAAAATGTTCTGGAATGTCATATATTGACTTAAAATACCACATATTAACATTATCTATCTTCTATTGAATTTTTAAAAGTTTTTCCAAATTTTCCCAATTTCATTTTAATCTGGCTCAGGCCCATTCAGAGTGTGAATGTGTTTCTTGTACCTCTGCTTTAGATTTTTAAAAGAACCCTCTATATAATTCAAATCCCTCACTTTATAAAAGGTGAAACTGGCCCTATAAAGTTGCGACTTTTTCATGGTTATATAGAAAATATGAAATGGAGCCAGGGCTTAAAATCAACCACTATGAATCTAGAGCCAGTGGTTGTCTGAATTTATCATACTGTATAAATCCAATGGATTTCCTATGTGATATTGAGCCAATCATTTATCCCCTCATCTATTGCTGCTTCATATGCAAAACACCAGGGGTAGACTAGACAATCTCTATAATAATTATATATAATCCTATATTTTGAATTTTTGCTTATTTTGTTTCCACCAAAGTAATTATTTGCACATAAATGTATTGAAAATTGGAGTTAGAATGATGGAATCTCAAATACATAATTTTTTCCCCTGAATAATGTTAATGTTCTTCTTTTCAGGTTTGCATTTAATTTTTTACATATGTATGTATTTTTTCTTTTTATAATACATATTCTTAAACACATATCTTTTTTTTTTAATCATTAGAACATAAATTCCTTCAGAGTAGAGATCATGTCATTCTTTGTGTTTATATCTCTAGTGCCTAGCAAGTCCCTGGGAGAATGAAGATGCAACAATTTTTAAAATTTTTCTTCAAAATTTATTCCAATTACATGTAAAATATTTTTAACATTCATTTTTTGAATTTTCAGTTGCAAATTCTTTTCCCTCCTCAGCTTCATCTATCCTGTGATTGCAAGCTATTTAATATAGATTATACAATTGCTAAATGCATATTTTCTGCTGTCCTATTTTGTCCTCTCTGTCTGTCTGTCTGTCTTTCTCTTGTGCTCTCTCTCTCTCTCCCTCCTTTCACCCTATCCCTCCTCAAGTATTTTCCTTCTGACTACCACCTCCCCCAACCCACACTCCCTTCTATCAGGCCAACCACCTTCTCCTATTATTCTCCCCCATAGGGTGGCAGATTTCTATACTCAATTGAGTATATATCATATTCCCTCTTTCAGTCTCTTATCATGATAGTAAGGTTCAAATGTTACTTGACACCACACCCCATCTTCCTTCACTGTAAAACTCATTCATGCCTCTTCTATGTGAGATAATATGTGAGATTCTGCCTCTTCTTTCTCCCTTCTCACAGTGCATTCCTTGTCCTCATCCCTTAATTTTATCATACCATCATAGTCAAATCATATCCATGCCCTTTAAGTATACTCCTTCTAACTAACCCAATAATGACAAAGTTCTTAGTAGTACAAGTATTATCTTCCTATGTAGAAATGTAAACAGTTTAATCTTATTGAATTCTTTATAATTATACTTTCCTGTTTGCTTTTTTATGCTTCTCTTGAGTGTTGTATTTGAAAGTTAAAATTCCTGTTTCATTTTGGTCTTTTCTTCAGGAATGCTTGAAAGTGTTCTTCTTTCCCCCCTTAATTATTCTCACACTGTGTAGGTGATTCTTGGTTGTAATCTTAGTGCCTTTCCCCTCCATAATATTATGTCCCAAGCCCTCTGATACTTTAATTTAGAACGTGATCTTTTATTTCCTCATTGTGGCTCCATAATATTTGAATTATTTCTTTCTGACTGCTTGCAGTGTTTTCACCTTGATATGGGAACCATGGATTTTGGCTATACTATTCCTGGGAATTTTTATTTTGGGACCTCTTTCAGGAGGTTATCAGTGTATTCTTTCCATTTCTATCACTTTTGTTCTAGATTATTATGGCAGTGTTACTTGATAATTTCTTGAAATATGATGTTGAGGCTCTTTTTTTGATCATGGCTTTCAGGTTGTCCAATAATTCTTAAATTGTCATCCCATAATAAATTTTCTAGGTCAGTTTTTTTCCAATCATTTTCTTTCATCTTTGTTATTCTTTGATTTTGTTTAATTGGTTTTTTTTTGGGGGGGGGAGAAGGGTTCCTCATGAAGTCATTAGCTTCTACTTGCCCAATTCTAATTTTTATGGAATTATTTTCACCAGTGAGCTTTTTACCTCCTTTTCCACTTGACTAATTCTACATTTTAAGGAACTATTTTCTTCAGTGAATTTTTAAACATGTCCCCTATTTTTGTGCTTTTTTACCAAGCTATTGACTCTTCTATGATTTTTTTTACCACTCTCATTTTTTTAAATGTTTCCTCTACCTCTCTTATTTGATTTTTAAGATCCATTTTGAGTGCTTCCAGGAGTTCTTTTTGGATCCAACAACAATTTACATTTTTCTTTGAGACTTTGCATGTAGGTGTTTTGACATAGTTTTCTTCTGACTGTGCATTTTGATATTCCTTGTCACCATAGTAACTTTCTATGGTCAGGTTCTTCTTTGTTGCTGTTTGCTCACTTTTTCCAATCTATTTCTTGTCTTTATTTTTATATTAAAATTGGGTTTTGCTCCTGGGGTAGTGCAGATGCTGTCACAAGATTAACGTTTTTCCATGCTACAGTTTTTGAAGTTGGTTCTAATGAACCTTAACTACTCAATTCTTCTAAGGTAGCATGACCTAAGGAAAATGTGAACCCCTTGAAAGAAATGGAGTAGACCTCATAGTCAATACAATGAGAAAAGCAAAGCTGGGGTATACTCTCAAAAATGACAGAATGATATATGTCTAAATCTAAGGCAAACCATTCAACATCACGGTAAAAGTCAATGTTCAACCACTGATGCTGAAAATGCCAAAGTAGATCATTTCTATCCTCCCAGGCCTATAACATCTTACAGGAAAACACACACACACCAAAAAAGGTGTCATATTCATCATAGAGAATTAGAATGCTAAAGTAGAAAATCAAAAGATTATTGGAATAACAGGTAATTTGGTCAGGGCAGAGACTAATAGAATTTGGTTGACAGCTCACTGGTAATAGCAAACACTCTTTTGTGACAACTCAAAATACAATCCTACATATGGACATCACTAGGCAGGCAGTATTGAAATAAGATTGATTACATGGTTTGCAGCCAAAGGTAGACAAGACCTATAGTCAGTCAAAACAAGACTTATAGTTGACTGTGGTTCAGATCATGAGCCTCTTATTGCAAAACTTAGACTGAAATTGAAGAGAGTAGCAGAAAAAGACCATATAAGCATGACCTAAATTATATCCCTTACAAATATGAAACAGAAGTGATAAATAAATTTAGGGGATTAGATCTGGTCAATAGAATGCCTAAAGAACTATGGACAGAAATTTACATTGAAAAGGAAGCAGTCACAAGGAAAAGCAGCCATGGGGGATATGGGGAAAGGGATTGGGAGAAAGAGCAAGAAAGCAAAATAGCTGTCTGATGAGGCTTTAAAAGTAGCTGGGGAAAGAAAGAAACGGAAAATTTAAAAAGAATTGGAAAATTATACCCAACTGAATACAGAATTCTAGAAAATAACAAGGATAGTTAAGAAGGAATTTTTGTGTATGTCATTCCCTCCCTAAGCCAAATTCAATGAGGATAATGTGGACCCATTCCTTTTTGCCTTCCTGTTCTTCCCCTTCATTGTAACCATTTTCCCTTACCTCTTCTATATGAGATAATTTACCCCATTCTCTCTCTCCCCATCTCCTCTCATTATATTCCCCTCTCACCTCTTAAATTCACCTTTTAAGTATCATTCCTTCCTATTAAATTGGTTCTGTGCCCTCTATCTATGTATGCCTGTACAAATATATACACACACTCACAATATATATACCCATATACCCTCCAATATAGACATATGTATGTAAGTATCTATGTATATATTTCTATTCCCTTCAACTATTTTCATACTGAGAAAAGTTTCATCACTTACAATTATCATTTTTCCATGTAGGAATGTAAATAGTTCAACTTTGATAAGTTGCTTATGATTTCTTTTCTGTGTTTGTATCTTGTTGTCAACTTTTCTATTCAACTCTGTTTTTTTCATTAAGAATGCTTGAAAGTCCTCTATTCCACTGAATGACCATATTTTCCCCTGAAACATGATACTCAGTTTTGCTGGGTAGGCGATTCTTGGTTTTAATCCCGGCTCTTTGACCTCTCGGATAACATATTCCAAGCCCTTTGATCCTTCAGTGTAGAAGCTGCCAGATCCTGTGTTATCCTGATTGTGTTCCCACAAAATGGAAATTGTTTCTTACTGACTGCTTGTAATATTTTCTCCTTGATCTGGGTACTCCAGAACCTGGCTATGATATTCCTAGGAGTTTTCTTTTTGAGATCTTTTTTCAGGAGGTGATCGGTGGATTCTTTCAACCTCTGTTTAGCCCTCTGTATCTAAAACATCAGGGCAGATTTCCTTAAGAATTTTTTGAAGGATCATTTCTAGGTTCTGTTTTTGATCACAGCTTTCAGGTAGTCCAATAAATTTTATGTTCTCTCTCCTGGATCTATTTTCCAGCTCAGTGTTTTTCCCAATGAGATATTTCACATTGCCTTCTATTTTTTCACTTGTTTGGATCTGTTTAATAGTATCTTTATCTCTCATAAAGTCACTAGCTTCCATTTGCCTCAATATAATTCTGAATGAATGATTCTCTTCAGTGAGCTTTTGAGATTCCTTTTCCATCTGGCAAATTCAGGTTTTTTAGGCATTCTTCTCCTCATTGGCTTTTTGAGCCTCTTTTGCCTTTTGAGTTAGTCTATTTTTTAATATGTTATTTTCTTCAGTCAGGTTGTTGACTCTCATTTCATAATTTTATTGCAATGTTCTCATTTCTCTTCCCAATTTTTCCTCCACTTCTCTTATTTGGTTTTCAAAATCCTTCTTAAGGTCCTCTGTGGCCTGTAATCAGCTCATATTTTTCTTGGAAGCTTTTGGTGCAGGAGTTCTGACTTCTCTGTCTTCCTCCTGTTCCATGCTTTGATCCTTTTTGTCCCCAAAGTAGGAGTCTAATGTTGGATTCCTCTGTTTGCTTTGCTTCCCTTTTTTACTCATGTTGTCACTCAATTACTTGACTTTTGGTCTTTTTGCTGCAGTAGTACTCTACTACCATACAGGAGAGCTTCATACCAAACACTGGGATTTTCTCAGCTGCCAAAGGTATTAGTTAGGTTCCCTATCTGAAGCCTCCACATGTTCTGGCAAGCTGGTCACACACCCTAGGACCTCCACTCTAGACCACAATCCATATCCAAGCAGGTTAAAGCAAGATCAATTGCCCCTCAGACTGGTCGCTTTGTCCCGCTATAATCTGCAGGCCAGGAGTTGAAGCAGCCACGTGGCTGTTGCTGCAGGGCTTCAGCTCCTCAGCGGCTTCTTGCCCTGGGGGCAAAAGCCAACAGCACTACCAAATACTGGATTCCAAAGTCCACACTGTACTGAGCTTAGTATCTATGTGTTGATAATTCTGGAAATCACCACAGCTGCTGGTAATCTGAAATCCCTCCAGCTGGTGGTGTTTCAGGCCCGCCCTGGGGCTAAAATCTCTAGCTTACACAGGGCTGGGATCAGCTCCCAGAGTGCTGTGCTGGCCACTTGCTGCTGGCCTGCCGGGCTGTCCTCAGCGGGAAGTTAGCTTCTCTGTGTCATTTTGTTGGTTTTGTAGCTCCAAAGTTTCTTCAGAGTCCCTTTTACATGAATTAGGGGAGGTGGAAGCCAGAGTCCCATGAAGTCCTGTTTCTACTCCACAATCTTGACTGCACCCCCTGAGTGTTGCAATTTTACCTCATCTTTTCCAACATTTATCATTTTCCTGTTTTTTTCATATTAGCCAATCTGATAGGTGTGATGTGGTACCTCAGAGCTGTTTTAATTTGAGTTTTTCTGATCAATTCTGATTCAGAGCATTTTTTTCTCATATGACTATCAATAGCTTTGGTTTCTTCCTCCAAAAACTGCTTGTTCATGTCCTTTGGTCATTTATCAATTGAGGAATGGTATGTGTATTTTTATAAATTTGACTTAGTTCTCTATATATTTAAAAAATGAGGCCCTTATCAGAAACACTGGCTGTAAAAATTTGTTTCACAGCTTTTTGCTTCCCTTCTAATATTAGCAGCATTGACTTCTAAGATCTTTTTCAACTCCAAATATATGATTATATAAGAGTGATAAAGAGAATGTAGAGACTACAGCCTCAGTAAATAGTCTTCTATTCAAATTCTAGCAAAAAAAATTCTCTAATTGAGGCTTAGAAATAAAATCATATAAAAAAGAAACTCAAAATTTGAGGTATGCATTTTTTTGTCCCAAGTGCAAAATTTTTATTACTTCTGAATGATTAGTACTCTTTCATTTGCCTCTAATTCCAGGGCACTTCACAAAGCCTTTTTACAAAATAATTAACTAAAATGTCATGGAGGACCCTTTAAAAACTAAAGAAATTAGATACATCTGAACTCCAAAATTTCATATGAAATTGAGGCTACCTACAAAACTAGCAAGTTTCTCTTTTATCACTTTATGAAGTTCTTAAAAGAGGACTCCTAAAATTTTAAAGCCAATTATTATTAATTTTAAGCACTTTATTATTGTTATTATTAATGCTTGAAAATCACATTGATTAGTGTTCTGATAAATTTCATTATTGCTTTTCAGCATTTTTTAAATTTAAGCTATTTTAGTAATTTTCAAATTAGTCAATAAATGTTTATTAAGCTTCTACTCTGTGTCAGGCATGATAATAATTACTAGAAATATAAAAAAAAGAGGTAAAAAATACTTCTTGCCCACAAGGAACTGTCAGTATAATGGTGGAGACAACAAGCAAACAAATATTAAAGAACAAGTTATGTGCAGGATAAATATGAAATAATTAAAAGAAGAAAGTCATTGGGGTTGCTAGGTGGAGCACCAGAGTCCTGGACTCAAGAGGATGTGAGCTCAAATCCAGTCTCAGAAACTAAACACTTAACTAGATGTGTGACCTTGGGCAAGTCACTTAATACCAATTGCCCTGCCTTCCCCCCCAAAAAAGCAAAAAAAAAAAAAGTAGAAGAAATTCACTAGAATCAAGAGTGGTTGGGAAAGATCAGATTTTAGTTGGAAGTTAAAGGAAGCTAGGGAAGGCAATAGGTGGAGATGTGAAGGGAGAGCATTTCAGGTAGAGAAAGCATCTTGTTCATGGAACAGTCAGGAAGCTAGTATCACTGGATCAAAGGGTACATGATTGGAAATAAAGTATAAGACTGGAAAATTAGGGTATAGCTAGGTTATCAAGGGTTTTGAATTCCAAGCTACTTATTTTCTATTTGATCATGGAAGCAAATAGAAATAATTGGAGTTTATTGATTAGGTGTTGGACATAGTTGGACCTATATTTCAGGAAAATCAGTTTGGAGACTAAATAGAGAATGGATTGGAGTGGGGAGAAATTGATGCAAGGGCATCCACTTGTGAACTATTCCAATAGTCTAAGAAAGAAGTGATGAAGGCCTGCACTAGTATATTGGAAAAGTCAGAGGAGATAAGGACTTACAAAAGTGAAATGAATAGAGCTTTACTACAGATTGTCTATAGGGTTTAATAGATAGTGAGGAAATGGTCTGATAGGTAGGAGAACTAAAAGACAGCTGCATCAAGAAAATATAAAGAGAAGAGAATACCAAGTAGGAGAGGGTGATCAACACTGTCAAAGGCCACAGAGATGTAGAATGAGGATTGAGAAAAGGTCTTTGAACTCTGGCAATTAAGAGACAATTAATAACTTTGAAGGGAGAAATTTCTTTGGAATGATAAAGTCAGAAAGGGAATTGTAAGAGGTTAAGAAGAGAGAAAGTGGAGGCAGCTATTATAGAGCGCATTTTCAAAAAGACACAAAGTTCAGAGGAGATATAAAGTAATAGTTAGCAAGAAGAAAAGAAACACACGAGAGGTATTATATGGCGAGAGAGAAATGTTCATTTCATAGGTCATAGGGTATGCTCTAGTAGACAGGGAAAGATTAAAAACATGTAAGGATGGAAATGACAAAGGGTGCAATTTGTTGGGGAAGACAAGTTGGAATAGGAGAACTGACATGGTATGGACAGAAGTATAAATTATTCTCTTGGTTTTGCTTATTTTAATGTAGTCAAAAATTTCTCTGAATTGTACATATTAGTCACTTATTTACATGTAAAATGTAGAATTAATCAGCATGCCACAATTTGTTAGTTGTTTCACAATTAGTGGACACTCACTTAGTTTTGTTTTGATTTTTTTTAATTTTTCAAATGATTTACTAACTTCTGATTTATATCATTCATTTCCACCAGATTTTGAGTTACAAATTTTCTCCCCATTTTCCCCTACCAACGCCCCAAAATAGCAGTCCCACAGGATATTCCCTCCTCCAATCTGCTCTTTCCCATATTTTCTCAATACCCATTTTGACTTTTCCAGTGGATCTTTATGCCCCAGTGCCTGTATATCTTATTTACTAATTACATGTAAATAGTATTAATAATAGTACATATGTATATGAATGTTTGATTTTAAAACTTTGAATTTCAGATTCATTCCCTTCCTCCCTTGATGCCCACCCTTACTGGGAAGATAAGCAGTTCAATATAGGTTGTACATGTGTGTCTAATTCAAAACAATAACATAGTAGCTACAAAAAAAAGACTGACTATATTTCCCTCCCTCTTATCCACCTCCCACTTGTTCTATTCTATACTTTAATCCCAACCCTTTTCAAAAGTGGGTGCTTCCAACTTTCCTCCACCCCAGGCTGCCCTCCTTTCCATCATACCCCCTCTAATACCCTTTCCCCCCCACTCTTGTGGAGGGAGAGATACCCTGTTTAGTGTGTATTTCATTCCCTCCTCAAGCCAAATTCAATGGGAATAAGTTTGACCCATTCCCTTTTGCCTTCCTATTCTTCCCCTCCATTGGAACCATTTTCCCTTGCCTGTTTTATGAGATAGTTTACCCCATTCTGTCTCGCCCATCTCTTCTCATCATATTCCTCTCTCACCTCTTAATTTCACCTTTTAAGTATCATCCCTTCCTATTAAATTGGTCCTGTGCCCTCTATCTATGAATATCTGTAAACATATATACACACATTCACATATGTATTCATATGCCCATATACCCTCATATTAGACATATATATATTTCTATTTCCTTCAACTACTGAGAAAAGTTTCATATGTTACAATTATTGTTTTTCTATGTAGGAATGTTAATAGTTCAACTTTCATTAGTTTCTTATGATTTATTTTTGCTGTTTACCTTCTCATGTTTCTCTTGCTTCTTGTATTTGAATGTCAAATTTTCTATTCAACTCTGGTTTTTTCACCAAGAATGCTTGAATGTCCTCTATTCCCCTGAATCACCATATTTTCCCCTGAAACATGATACTCAGTTTTGCTGGGTAGGTGACACTTGGTTTTAATCCCAGCTCCTTTGACCTCTGGAATATTATATTCCAAATCTTCAATCCGCAGAGTAGTAGCTGCCATATCCTGTGTTATCCTGATTGTGTTTCCACAATATTCAAATTGTTTCTTCCTGCCTGCTTGTAATATTCTCTCCTTTATCTGGCAATTCTGGAAATTGGCTATAATATTCCTGGAGTTTTCTTTTTTGTATCTTTTTCAGTAGGTGATCAGTAGATTCTTTCAACCTCTATTTTGCCCTCTGGTTCTAAAACATCAGGGCACTTTTCTTTGAGAACTTCCTGGAGGATGACTTCTAGTTTCTTACTTTGGTCATGGCTTTCAGGTAGTCCAATAATTTTTAAATTATCTCTCCTGGATCTATTTTCCAGCTCAGTGTTTTTCCCAATGAGATATTTCACATTGCCTTCTATTCTTTCATTTGTTTGGATCTGTTTAACAGCATCTTGATTTCTCATAAAGTCATTAGCTTCCATTTGCTCCAATCTAATTCTGAGGCAATGATTCTCCTCATTGAGCTTTTGAGATTCTTTTTCCATCTGGCAAATTTGGCTTTTTAAGGCATTCTTCTCCTCATTGCCTTTTTGAGCCTCTTTTGTCATTTGAGTTAGTCTATTTTTCAAGGTGTTATTTTCCTCAGTCAGGCTTTTGACTCTCATTTCATAATTTTCTTGCATTGTTCTCATTTCTCTTCCCAATTTTTCCTCCACTTCTCTTGTCTGCTTCTTAAGGAGCTGTATGGCCTGTACCCAGCTGGTATTTTCCTTTGAAGCTTTTGGTTCAGGAGTTCTGACTTCACTGCCTTCCTCCTGTTCCATGCTTTGCTCCTTTTTGTCCCCAAAATAGGAGTGTAATGTTGGAATCTTCTGTCTTCTTTGTTTCCTTTGCCTGGTCACTTGACCTCTGGGCTTTTTGCCACTGTAGGATTCTGCCACCAGACAGGGGAGCTTTCGCCTCAAACGCTGGGGTTTTCTCAGCTGCCAGAGGTATTAGATGGGTGCCCTCTCCACACACTCTGTGAAGCTGGACACACACCCCAGGACCTCCACCCTAGACTTCAATCCAGATCCACAAAGGTTAAAGCAAGAGCGCTTACCCCTCAGACTGGTACTTGGTCCCCCTACACTCTGCAGGCCAGGAGCTGAAGCTTCCAAGTGGGGCTGGCTGGCTGTGCCAATGTCTCAGTGACTTTTCTCCCTGGGGGCAAAAGCCATGCACTCCCACTTAAGGGGTCCCAAAATCCAGACTTCACGGACCTCTCACTTTGTCCTTCACATCCATATGTTGATAAATCTGGAAATGGCCACAGTTCCTGCTCATCCGGAATCCCCTCTGGGCTATGGCTGGTCAGGCCCGCCCTGGGGCTAAAGCCTAGGGGTGGTGCTGGGCTCACCTCTCAGAGGGCTGTGCTGCCTGATTCCTGCTGACCTGCTGGGCTGTCCTCAGCAGGAGGTTAGCTTCTCTGTGTCATTTTGTGGGTTCTGCAGCTCCAAAGTTTGTTTAGAGCCACCTTTTTACATGGATTGGGGAAGGTGGAAGCCAGAGCTGTGAGGAGGTCATGTTTCTACTCCACCATCTTAGCTCCACCCCTAATTTTTTTTTTTTTTGCTTTCACAAAATGAATTACATGAAATATATTTTATTTATTTGGTAACCTTCATCATTCTTTGACCTAATTTGACCCTGATCAGGCATATGCATATTATACCATTTCTTTGTCCAGGGAAATAAGATTTTATTTCTAGCAAGGTTCCAAATTATTTTTCATTTGTTTTAAGCACCTCCAGCACCCTCTTTGTTCAGGTTAGATGTTGGGAAAATGAGGTATGGGTAAATAATTGAACAAAATAATTACTTCATTCAAACACAGCAAGGATACAGAGGCACTTAGTTTCTCTGGATGTCTTCATTTGAGAATGTTTCTAATCAGTTCATCATCAGAGCATGGTAGCTCAGATGGTCTTAGGCCACCACTGAATTTGAGAGGCACCTCACTATATTTGGTAGGAAACTTTTGTGCCCCTAGGCCAGGAAGCTGTGTCAGAGAAGCGGGGGCCTATATGTTGGCATGAGAAGAGGAAGTCAGGAGAGTCAGGGTACTCAGGGACACTAAGTCAGAAAAATTCTAGTCCTATCCCACCATTATGTCCAGAACATTTGCATTTCTTTTATTAGTATATTGTTATGCCTATCCTAGTATGGTGCCTCTGATGTTTAACATTTTTGTATTTATTTTTGATAATCTGATGGACATAAGTTGAAATCTCTTATTTTAATTTGCTTTTACCTTCTTACTAGTAATTTAGTTTGTTTTTTCATTTTTCATTTCTTCTTTTGGAAATATCTTGTTTCTATTCTTGAACCATATATTAAGCAGTAACTTTGTAATTATATATTTCTATAAATTATCTATACATTTTGGATAGTTAAAAAAATTATATATTCAATGAATTTTTTCTCAAAAACTATTCTTATTGGTTTTTTTTGCAGTATGGATTTTGTTTATGCAAAAGATTTTTAATTTGATATAATCAAATTTATTTCTCTCTTATAGATCTCTATACCTACTTTTACATAAAAATTTCCCACTAGTTTTATGCACAAATGATACTGCCTTCAATTCTCTTCCATTTTTATATGATCTTAAATATTTAAGGTAAGTATCTTTTTGGAACTTATTGTGAAATATAGTGTAAAAGTCAGTTTAAATCTAATTACTGTCAAACTTCTGTCCAGATTTTCTAGCAGTTCCACTCAAATAGAGAATCTTTATCCTACTTTTTATTTCCATAGTAAACATTCTATAAATATATTACATAAGAGCAGCTACAATGAATATCCTTAATCCTAAACTTATTGAAAAAGCCTCTAGGGTTTCTCCATTACAAACCCTATAAATTCTTAGCTATCTTAGATACAATTCTTCCTATTAAGAAAATGTTTATCTATTCCTATGATTTCTAAGTTTTTAACATAAATGGGTACTATATTTTCCCCATAACTTCTTTATCTATTGATACTTGGCATTTTATAGCTTTTATTATCAGTATGGCATATTATGCTTATAGTTTTACAACTGAGATCTTTTTTTGTTCCTCATATAAATCCAATCTGGTCCTAGTAAGCAGATATTTTAAATATATTTCTGGGGGCTACTAGGTGGCACAGTGAATAGAGTACTGGCCCTGAAGTCAGGAGGATCTGAGTTCAAATCTGGCCTCAGACATTTGACACATTTACTAGCTGTGTGACCTTAGGCAAGTCACTTAACCCCAATTGTCTTGCTTTCCCCCCTTTCTGCTAACATGTTTCCCCAACCTGTATGCCAGTATTCACTTACAATAAAGTTCTTGGGCTTTCTTTTGGGTATATAATTTGGATACCTATTTCTCTACTTCATCTCTCTGGTTCATGAAACATGACTGTGTATCACATATTCCCTTCTTTTTTCACTACTCATTTCATTAATTTGGTATCTCTCTTTTCAAACTATTTCATTGTCACATTAGACACTAAAAAATCAACTTATCGATTAATTTATACCAGCATTCTTTTTTTCCACACCATTAAAAAAAGTCTTCACTTAACAGATTCTATTTGACCCTTTCATTTGAATTCTGTCCACATCTTTATGATTTAAATGTGTTCCTTGTAAACTAAAATAAAACAAATTGCTGGGCTTTGTTTTCTGATTTATTTCCCCACCATATCCCTTTTATATTTCAATCTATCACATTCACATTCACTGTTTTGATTGTTAGATTTATTTTCTATTCCATCACATTTTATTTTAATATTCCTTCACAGTTTTAAAAATGGAAAAAATGCAGTTAGGAGAGGGAAATGAGATCAGCACCTGTTATGTACAGTTGAAACAACCTGAACATTCCTCTCTCATGCCCTTGTCTACTAACTCAGAGTACAGTCAATGGAATCTCTGGAGCTCTCTTGTCCTATTTCCATTGTGTAATTAAACCTACATTGTTGAGTTTTGTTTTTTCTTGGACTGTTCCTTTCTCAAATTCATGTACTTAGCACAGTACCTGAAATGTAGTAGGTACTATTTAAATGCTTATCCTCTTTTGCTTTCTCCTTTGATTTTAATCATTCCTTTTAATTCTCTTTCTCTAGTTGGCAAATTCCAGTTTATTTTATTTCAACATTATAACTCTTTCTCCCTTCCTCTTCCTGGTTTACATAAGAGCAATGTTTTCTTCCTACCTCCCTACCTGCATTATATAATCTCCTGTGGTGTCCTAATTAAAAGAAATAATATGTTTCTCTGTTTTCTCATTATCCCATGTCTTTTTTTTTACAAAAAAATAATTAAGGCAGTGCCACTTAGTAGGGGAAACAGGAAGAGATTGAAAAACCAGGACAAAAGTATTCGGGTCCTGCCTATCAAACATCAAAGTTGTTTGATCCTAGGTCAGTCATGTAACTTCTCAGAGCTAGCTCTCCAAGAAGTGGAAATTGTGGAGAAGATACCAGTCTTTATCTGTATATGACATGAGTGGGAAACTGCAGCCTCAAGACCACATGTGGCCTTCTAGGTCCTCAAGTGCAGTCCTTTGACTGAATCCTGACTTCATGGATGAAATTCCTCATCCTGGTATAGGGGATTTCCTTACCTGAGAATTTTTTATACCAGTGAAACTGAAATCACAGGTCACTAAAAGTAAATAAACCAATAGACCAAACTAAATGAAACAAAACAAAATACGAAAGCCCTAGTTGATTTTTCCTTGTTCCATCACTGATGCATTAAAAATGACAAGAGTTGGAAGACATTATCTGTGATGTCTTATTCACCTTTCAAGATGCAAACACTTGGTCATTATTTAGTCCATTCTGCTTGCTCATACTCATTTAATTTTCAAGGTTTTCTTTTCTCTTACTTAGATATCTCTTGGATTCCACATAATTCTGATTTTCTCACCAGAAATGCTTAGAAATCATGGATTCTATTAAAAATCTATTCCCTACCACATCTACCTGTAGTACTTCTTGCTCATCTTTTCAGATGATGGTACTCTTGTAGATAAGTCTTTTCTTTGGTGTTTAAATATGTAATTTCAATTTTTTTTCTTTTCTCCCATGTGCTCCATAATCTCATGTGATTCCCATAAGGATTACCTGGAACATGAACTATCTCTTTCGCCTTGCTCATTTTTTGTTTGTTTGCTTGGGTGATTTTGTTTTGTTTGAAAACCTGGAAACTGGAGTTTGGTAACCAAGTTCTGGATATGCTAAATTGCAGATTTTTTTCAGTTGGTATCTTTTCAGAAGCTCTGTTATCATAACAGAAAAAGTGTTATATATGCAGAAAACCATCACTCATGCTCATGTTCCAATCTCACTTATATAATTTAATCATTGAATAGCAAGAAATGCACTTTTCATTTAAAATCCATTGGCACTTCCATAATTCTTTTCATAGTGGGGAACAGCCTGTGGTTGAAAGGAGATACTTTTAAGTAATTTTGCTTTCCAAAATTATGCAGAACCTCAGTGTTAAAAGGGACCTTCTAGGTTACCTAGTATAGCCTATACTGAACCAGTGCAACTTCTATGACATCTCTAGTAAGGGGTCATTCAGCTTCTGCTTTTAGTCCTTCAGTGATGGGGTAGCCTCTATATCTATAACGGAAGCTATATGTCCCCAGATGGCCATGACTCTATGATAGTTTGTGAAATAGCATCTGAGGAAAGAATTCCTGATCTTGTATTGTGATGTCTTCCCTTTCTCATCTCAATGTTTTGAAAGATTGTATTCACCCCAAACCTCAGCTGACCTAGTTTCCCATTTCTTAGGTCATTTTCTATTTCCATTCAACCTTGGAAAGTAAATCATGTGATAGAATACATTATTCAACAGAATTTTAAGATACTCTTGAGGATTTCAGTTTTTACCCAGTGGTTTTTATTCCACATGCAGTGACTATTTTCCTTACAAATAAAAAAAATGTATAAAACATACAATACATACAAAAGTGTAGGTTTATTGAAGAGAAATATTCTGTTTTGAGAAAATAAAAGGTAAAACTTAAGCACTTGGTGTTTTGTATTTTAAACTTGAGTTAAACATATAAAAAGGCTGTTGAAATGCAGATCCTTCAGCAGGTATAAGATTTTTCTTTTCGTGGGAGCTTAGTTGGAATCTTCATTGATCTACCATATAAGAAATTTCCCGAAGGAGTTAGGTAAGCCTGTTCATTTTTATGTTATTGATATTTAGAGTTTTCAAAAAAAATGAAAATGTACTTCTAAAATACATTCTTTAAAATTTAATAAGAAAAAAAGCTGACTTAGTTTAGATGGTGTTTTAGATATGAGCAAAGGCTTTTAAAATGACTCTAAAACACATTCTATAAAAACAAAATGAGAATATCTCAGGAACTCCTTTTGATAACAATTACTAATAATAATATTTTGTGTTTTACCTTAAAGTTAAACTTTCAGTTTACCAAAAGTACTTTATTTCTCCCTGAAATGGAGTCTTCTCCAGGGAATTCTACTGCTAAGACTGTAATGGTAGAACTATTCAATCTATCTAGGAAAAATGACATATATAAGAAGATAAAAATTTCCAAAATATAATTTCACAAGCAACAAGGGAATAAAAGAAGAAATAAAACCACATTCACCTTATAGATTAAAATTTATCTTTCTGAAATCATTGCTGTTAAGGCTTTCTTTTTGAAGAAGACTGGTGACAACGTGATGGGTGATGTCTTGATTTGTGTGTGATTGAATTTAAGTAAGGCAGAATTGTACGAAGTCATCAGATTCACTCTTTCTTCCAGAGTCATGAAAGTCCAGTGGAAAGATGAAAGTCAGGACAACTAGCAATGGCCCAGAATGTTGTGAATTAACTTGGTATCTTCAATATCTTATCAAATTCTAAGTACTCCATAACATTTTCTTTTTTTTCCCAAATGCTTTATTAACTTCTGATTTACATAATTCATTTCCGTGGGTTTTGAGTTACAAATTTTCTCCCTGTTTTTCCCCTACCCACTGCCTAAAAATAGCAGTCCCACAGGATATCACCTCCTCCAATCTGCTCTCTCCCATATTTCCTCCCATAGCCCATTCAATTTTTCCAGTGTATTTCTATGCCCAAGCGCCTGTATATCTTATTTCCTAATTACATGTAAAATAGTATTAATAATATATATATATATATATATATTTGATTATTTGATTTTAAAACTTTGAATTCCAGATTCATTCCCTTCCTCTCTTGCCTCCCACCCTTACTGGGAAGATAAGCCGTTCAGTATAGATTAGACATGTGTGGCTAATGCAAAACAATAATATAGATATATTGTAAAAGACTGACTATATTTCCCTCCCTCCTATCCCACCTCCCACTTGTTCTATTCTCTACTTTGATCCTGTCCCTTTTCAAAAGTGGGTGCTGTCAACTTCGCTCCCCCCAGCCTCCCCTCCCTTCCATCACCCTCCTTCTCATCCCCTTCCCCCTACTCTCCTGTAGGGTGAAATATCCTATTTAGTATGTATTTCATTCCCTCCCTAAGCCAAATTCAGTGAGAATAAGGTTGACCCATTCCCTTTTGCTTTCCTATTCTTCCCCTCCATTGTAACCATTTTCCCTTGCCTCTTCTATATGAGACAGTTTACCCAATTCTGTCTCTCTCCATCTCCTCTCATTATATTCCTCTCTTACCTCTTAATTTCACCTTTTAAGTATCATCCCTTCCTGTTAAATTGGCCCTGTGCCCTCTATCTATGTATATTTATAAACATATATTCACATATGTATTCACATGCCCATATATCCTCATATGTAGACATATATATATATATGTGTGTGTGTGTGTGTGTATTTATATTCCCTTCAACTACTGAGAAAAGTTTCATAACTTACAATTATTGTTTTTTCCATGTAGGAATGTTAATAGTTCAACTTTGATAAGTTCTTTATGATTTCTTTTCCCTGTTTACCATCTCATGCTTCTCTTGTCTCTTGTATCCGAATGTCAAATTTTCTATTCAACTCTGGATTTATCAGCAAGAATGCTTGAAAGTCCTCTATTCCACTGAATGACTATATTTTCCCCTGAAATATGATACTCAGTTTTGCTGGGTAGGTGACTTGTGGTTTTAATTCCAGCTCCTTTGCCCTCCAGAATATCATATTCAAAGCCCTTCAATCCCTCAGTGTAGTAGCTGCCAGATTCTGGGTTATCCTGATTGTGTTTCCACAATATTCAAATTGTTTCTTCCTGCCTGCTTGTAATATTCTCCCCTTAATCTGGGAATTCTGGGACCTGGCTATAATATTCTTAGGAGTTTTCTTTTTGGGATCTTTTTCAGGAGGTGATCCGTGGATTCTTTCAACCTCTATTTTTCCCTCCGGTTCTAAAACATCAGGGCACTTTTCTTTGAGAACTTCCTGGAGGATGATTTCTAGGTTCTTTGGTCATGGCTTTTAGGTAGTCCAATAATTTTTAAATTATCTCCCCTGGATCTATTTTCCAGGTCAGTGGTTTTTCCCATAAGATATTTCACATTGCCTTCTATTCTTTCATTTGTTTGGATTCGTTTAATAGCATCTTGATTTCTCATAAAGTCATTAGCTTCCATTTGCTCCAATCTAATTCTGAAGCAATGATTCTCCTCATTGAGCTTTTGAGATTCTTTTCCCATCTGGAAAATTTTGGCATTTTAAGGCATCCTTCTCCTCATTCCCTTTTTGAGCTTCTTTTCCCATTTGAGTCAGTCTATTTTTTAAGGTGGTACATTCTTCAGTCAGGGTGTTGACGATCATTTCATAATTTTCTTGCATGTTCTAATTTCTCTTCAAATTTTTCCTCCCCTTCTCTTTTCTGCTTCTTAAGGTCCTCTATGGCCTGTAACCAGCTTGTATTTTCCTTTGAAGCTTTTGGTGCAGAAGTTCTGACTTCACTGTATTCCTCCTGTCCCATGCTTTATTCTTTTTTGTCCCCAAAATAGGAGTCTAATGTTGGAATCTTCTGTCTGCTTTCTTTCCTTTGCCTGTTCATGTCGCCCCTCAGTCACTTGACCCCTGGGCTTTTTGCCACAGTAGGACTCTGCCACGAGACAGGGGAGCTTTCATCCCAAATGCTGTGCTTTTCTCAGCTGCCAGAGGTCTTAGATGGGTGCCCTCTCTGAGGTCTCCACATGCTCTGCAAGCTGGACACAAACCCCAGGACCTCCACCCTAGACTTCAACCCAGATCCAAAAAGGTAAAAGTAAGAGGGATTACCCCTCAGACTGGTGCTTGGTCCCCCCACACTCTGTAGGCCAGGAGCTGAAGCTTCCAAGTGGGGCTGGCTGGCTGTGCTGTTGTCTCAGCAGCTTCTCACCCTAGTGGCAAAAGGTATGCACTCCCACTTACTGGGGCCCAAAGTCCAGACTGCACTGACCTCTCACTTTGTCCTTCGCATGTATGTGTTGACAAATCTGGAAACGGCCACAGCTGCTGCTGATCTGGGGTCCCTTCGGCCAGCAGCTGGTCAGGCCCGCAATGGAGCTAAAACCTTGGTGTGGGGCTGGGCTGGGCTCCCAGAGCGCTGTGTTGGCCGATTCTTGCCAGCCTGCCTGGTTGTCCTCTGTAGAAGGTTAGCCTCTCTGTGTTATTTTGTGGGTTCTGCAGCTACAAAGTTTGTTTAGAGTCCCCTTTTACATGGATTTGGAAAGGTGGAAGCCGGAGCTGCAGGGAGGTTCTGCTTCTACTCTGCCATCTTGACTCCGCCCCCATAATATTTTCTCAAACTAATGTAATGGTTATAGGAACAAATTGCTCTTATCCATCCATTCTACCAGGAGAAGTCTTCCCATGCTTTGCATAGACATCCCTGTAACTCATCAATGCATTTGAAACATATTAGTGACCCTCAGCCTGGTTTAGCCCATCTGCCTAAAGGGTTTACCTAAAGGGTTTACTTGGAGTCATAGGTGGGTGTTGGGCGACAGGAATAAGAATGACATTTTAAATAACACTTTTATTGACACTTTAAATAACGTTGTTCTATTGGTAAGTTTACTTCCTCCTTATATTTACAACACAATCAATTCACACTCTCACATAAAGTCTAATTCTTATCTGTATCTTTTCATAAATCTTACATAGAGGATCTATGCAATATATTGCAAGACTTCCTCTCATTTTTTACATGTTCTTTTGGATATTCTATCTATTCATCCCTGCTAGTCTCTGAACAACTCACATCTTTTTTCGGTCATACTTATCTGTAATGTGTTGTGCATCATTTGTGGTGAGCAAGTAATTACTGCTAACACATTTCTTCCTATTTACACTTTATCTTTCCATTTTCCTTTGGGTCCTTATCATTTTCATTCTTTTGAGATTGTGAGGCTCTATGAGTCCCAGTTACATAGCATAACTAGGGGTAGAAACAATCTTTATCATAATTTTTATCATTTCTGTCATCTTTTTGTTGGTGGTATTTGAAGTGGCAATGTTATTGTGGTTATCCACATTAGGGGCAGTGATAGTGACTCACCCTGTGATTTCATTAACTGTAGCTTCCTCACTTAATGAAGGAATAACCTCTATCAATAAAGGTCAAGCTAAGTCTATAAGCATTTATGAAGTACCTATTATTTGTCAAGCCCCTACTAAACATGGGATAGAAAGGCAAAAAAAAAAAAATCTTAGTTCTAAATGATTTCAGTATGATGAAGCCCAGCACATTCTCTACAATTTCTAGTATTAGAGAAATTCCCAGAACCCTAAAACATTAAGTGATTTGCCCAGGGACACACAATCAGTATATGTCAGAGACAGAACTTTAATTCTTGAAGTCTTTCTCATTTTAAGGTTTACTCTGTCTAATGTGTCTATCATTATTATCCTAACTGCATACATAAATTTGATCTTAACTCATCACAACAGTATATACTGAATTCAACAAACTAGTGACCTATAGCAACATGACAAGTATCTAGAAATAATGAATTTTCTAACATATAAGCCCCTACTACATTGTTGAATATTATTACCATTTTGATTATTACTGCTACTCTTTCTTTGTGTTAATTTAGCTAAATATCAAAATTTTTGGAATGGATTGAGATGAGAACAGAACACATTCTTCTAATTCATCAAACATATCGAGTAAGATGTTTGTATATAGCTATACGGCTTGATATGGACACTATTAACATTCTTAGAAAAGAACAACCACATATGTCTTTCTGGCAGAGAAAGTAAATAAACAAAATTCAGAAATTCTGGAATAGCCAAGTGAGAAAAATTACTGAATTTCATAAACACTCCTATAGTATCTACAGAAGGCATTGCTTCTATACATATATTTGATAAAAGCTTGTACTAATACAATAAGATTATAGCATATTCTTGCATATAATAATGCTACAATAATATTAATAATAAAAGTTAGTATTAATACTAATATATCATTCACAAATTTCACTTAACATATTATTTTTCCCTCACAAAATGTTTAAAATAAGAAAAAAATAGATTCATTAAAATATCTATTTCTAAATAATTTAATTTTAATATTTTAAAAATTATTTTAATATTTTGATAATTTAACATTTTAATAATTTAATAATTAACTTCAAGGACAAATGCAACATAGCATAAGGCAAAATAAAGACTTTTATGTTAGAGGACCTAGTTTCAAATATTGACTTAGATGCTTACCACTCATGTGATCTTGGCTAAGTCACTTAACCTCACTCTTATCTTTAAGTTAAAGTTGGTGCATTAGATGCTCCCTGAGGTCAATTTCAGCTCTGCTCCTATGATCTTTTGGTCTCTGATTTCATCAGAGTGAATACTACCTATACAACTACAATTCTTAAACTCAGCCTACATGAGTTGCTGAATAAAAAAAAAAAGCACCATCACCTTGGAGTCATCCCTCTGATAATGAACTTTTCCCTCAAAGGTACATTTTTCCTCCACTAGAAGATACACAATTGATTCCTGGGTTCATACTTGAAGATGTGTCTAGATTTCTTTACAATCTTGGGCTTCATTTATATAGACTATGAGAATCTAAAGCCACCTAATGCCAAGAGGAAGTATCTAAACATTATTTTGGTGTAATTATCAAGTATCTTGGTATAAAGGAAATAGAACTAGGCTGGAGAAGGGTAAAAAGAAAGGCCAGAAAGCCTATTTAACATTGATCTGTACTGAAATTAGGCATAATGGTGCAACTAGGTGGCACAGTGGATAGAGTTCCAGACCTAGAGTCAGGAAGATTCATCTTTCTGACTTCAAATCTGGCCTGAGATACTAACTGTGTGACCTATGGCAAGTCAACCAATCCTATTTGCCTCAGTTCCTCTTCAATAAAAAGAGCTGAAGGAGGATATGGCAAACAACTCCAATAACTTTGTGAAGAAAACCCCAAAGTGGGTTATCAAGAGTCAATCACAACTGAACAATGAAGCTATTAATGACTAGTCCAACTAACAAATATTTATTGAAATGATATATGTCTAGCCACTGAATATGTTTTAAAAGTATCTCAAAAATTGTGGTATCTTGTTTTGTACTTTCTTTGATATAAGTAACTACTGATTGTGATTTGTTCTTTTTCCTACCAATCCGTTAGTATTAAATTATTTAGTGTCCAATTAATTTTAAATATTTCTTTAAAAGTGTTGCATTCAAATTCTTGAATATAATTTATTGCACTATTTGGAAAATATAATTAATATTTCTTATTTTCTAAATTTGTAAGCTTTTTATATAGCAATTCATCATTAATTTCTATAAAGATGTCATGTCCAGTTGAAGAATATGCAAACTTATTTGTTCCATTTATTAATTTCCAATCTATAACTTACTTTTACTTTTTTCTTTTTTAAAAATTTGCCTAGGTCTGAAAGTTTTACAATTAGGTCCTCAAAGAGAGGAAGAACATGTGTTCCTGAAATTCAATGAACATTTCCCTTAAGCATTTAGATGCTATGTTATTTGGTCCATGTGTGTGTCTGTGTGTGTGTACCTGTATGTGTAGGATAGATTGACATGATATGAAATGATATTATATTGGTTCATTTTCTATGGTACCATTAAGCATAGTATACATTTGTGCTTATCTTTTTAGTGGCAATTGCCGTTACCTTGACTGAAGCCATTTTTTTTTTTATCTTTAATATTTGGAGTTCATTTGTAGAATAAATAAGTTTTTTTCTCATTCCTACTACCTGTACTCTGTGTAAACACTTATGTTACATAACTATTTTTTTTTGGAAAAAATTTTAAAAATCACTTTACCTATTTTTTTTTTCAGCTATCACGTTAGATTTTTGGATGACTTTGTCCATTCACAGTAACAGATCTGATTTTTAGTTGTGTATTTCTCTCCATCCCCTCCTCTTTAAATTTTTTCTTCTTTTGAACTTTGACTCCATCTTTAGAAAGGATGTAGTAAAAGAGTAGACATTTGTTTAACACTAGCAATCTATAATTGAAGACATTTGTTTCTATTTTACTGTCCCTCTTTTCTTTTACTTGATCACATGTTTCTTCTTTCTTTTTAGTTCTTCCTTCTCACTCTATTCTCTGACATCAAAGGTTATTTTTGATGCAGTTTCTCTCCTGTCTTACCTTTCCTCTTAAATTGAAGTCTCCACTCTCTCCTCATTTCTCTGTTTAATTTCACACATTTCTCCATCAAAGTCTCTGTGTCTATGTGTTGTCAGCATTATTTTGCCCTATTTAGATGAAAATGAAGTTCATAGGATGCTATTCCCTTGACCATTCTTCCATTTATGTATGCTCTCTATTTCATGTATTCATACTTTTTACATAAAAAGTTCTTTTTTCCATCTTCCTTCCTCCTTCGGTCTACTACTCTTTCCTTTTTCTTCAACTATCAATAATAAAACAGAACAAGCCCAGTCCCTCCCCTTATCTTTTGTAAATTCATCTGTTACCCTTGAAAACATGGTTCTGAGTGGACACTCATTTTTCCTCTACCTATTAAAATGGAAACACTCTATCATGTATCTTAAAGTCCCTGAATAAAGCAACTTAATCAAGATCACATGACTGGTAATCATCTATGAGTAAAGCAACTTAGTCAAGATCACATGACTGGTAAGCATCTGTCAATATTTGAAACCAGCTCCTCTAACACAAAAGTCTCCTTTTTTTTGCCTTGTACTATGTTGCATTTTTCCTTGACATGTTTAAATCTTTTAGCAGTATTTTTATATACACTTTTACTAATTTTTCTTATTTTTAACATTTTGTGCCTCTGTGTAGCTTTCTATGTTTTCCTTTATTTTTGTAATTAACAATGCATTTGCATCCCTAATTTCATTTTTTTCTAGATATTCTTGTCATCCTTGTGGTGAGGATATTCTCTTCTCTGAGTCTGTACTTGAATTTAATTTGGAGTTACTTTCTTCTTACAGGTTTAACTTCTTGGGCTTCTCTCAGGATGTAATATTTCTTCACAGTATTCTCCATTTTCTGTTGTTTATTCACATTTCAACCTAAAGCTTCTGGATTTTACTTTTGTGCTCAGATTTTATCCTGCCATCTCACATCCTCTTAGATGACCTGGGAAAACTTTGCTAAGACTTGTATCTATGTACTTAAAAATATTTTTATGGTATCCAGTGAGGTTTTTTGTTGTTGTTTGTTTTCTGTATTTTTTGTGGGATGAAAGAAAGATTGCCCTATATCCAGTATGCATTTTTTTTACCCTGAATATATTGGTACTGAGGACTCACTTTCACCCCCATCTGGAGAAACCTAGTATATAGTTTTATATTTGGAAATTTTTCCCGTAGTAAACTGTCAGTGAAGATAATGATAAAAATAAAATAAAATAAAATAAAATAATGATTGCTTGCATTCAGACCTAAATATTGCAATTAGTCCATGTAAGCCCAGAGATTTGGGCATCAGTAAGTGCTACATTAAATAGGGAGTTGGTATGACTTGGGGTATTTTAGGCTGATGGGAAGAGGATAATAATTGCCAATAGATGTAAGACTGGACACAACCCTATTATTGCCTTTGGGCAGAATTGATTTAGTGATGGAGAAAGAAACTGGCCAAAGTAAGCTTTTGGGCCATCTGGCAGAATGCAGTTGCAGTTATCTATAACCCTTTTTTCCCTTTGTACCCTTTCCAGAATCTATTTTTTCCCTTTGTATCCTATGTGATCCATGGATGTGCTGATCCACTAGGAGGGTAGCCAGGGAAACTACACAAATGATAAAATTCAAATTTTTATATAGCATTTTAAGAATTACATAGTTACAAAGTGCTTTCCTCTCTAATACTCCATGAGGTAAGGTTTCATGTATCTATACTTAACCCTACTTAAACACAAACATATACTTTTTCTGACTTTTCTTGTATTCATCCAGGAGTATAAGTTTACTTCCTTGGAATTTTAAAACTCTGACTAGATAGAAATTCAAATTCAGCAGAGGGTATGTATATGGGAATACAAACCTTAGTTTCCCTGGATTACTTTCCTATTGCTCTAAGAGTATGTTTGAGAGGCTCAGATATTCTATCCCTTCTGACAGATGTATTCCTAGGGGCTCATGTTAAGGTGCCTCAGAGACCTGGGAGGGGTTCTCAAACATCAGCAGTAGCCGTATTGAAGCATCCAATTTAATAATGCTGTGGAGAACAAGCCATCAAAGCATCCAGATGCCCCTTAGAATGATGCATTGACATTCATATCTCTAGATCTGGCAGACATATTTTCTCCCTTTTCTCAGCTTAAATTTTCTATCCCCTCAGAGATCACTTTTCATGTATGAAAGTTGTGTAACAGTATTCAAGTTTACAGAGTGCCTTAGGGTACTCCTCATTACATCAGGGTTATGTAAAACAAAAGTTTTAAAAAAGAGCGATTCTGTATAGTCTAGAATTAAGTCTGTAATTCATTTATACACATAAACATATACACTCACATATATGTATATCTACTTACATATACATACATATGCTGGAAATGTGAATTTGTCCCATCCTTGTTATATTTCATTTTACAAAGTGGTAGCTTTTCAATAAAACTTTGTTGTTGTTATTTTTGCCATTGTGAGATCCTCTCTACCCACCTTACTGAAGCAGTTTAATGTAGAAATCCCAGCATGGGGAAACATAGGAAAGCTGTTCAAGTACCACCTCTTATGTGTTCTATTTTCACCCTGCTTGACTAGGCTGGACCATAGCAGGATATGCTTTTCTCATGGGTCTTAGTGATGTCAAAGATCCTAAGACATCATAGCTATAAGGCTTTAATTGTTTCCTTTTTTATCATCACTCTCTTCTTTATGTCCTTTAGGGGCAAAAATAGCAGATTTAGCTTCTCCAAATTACCTTTTAAAGATCGTAAGATAGGGTATACTCTTGGTAATAGGAGTAATACTGTTTGTCTATTGCTGTATAGGAGTTTCTTGTGCCCAAAACAAACTCTTTTGCTTTTGTCTTAGTATTCTGAATGCTTATCTTATTGGCTGGAACAGAATAGGTACTTTACCATTGATTAACTTATCACATTAAGGGTAATGTGGGTAGCAACTGTGAGAGGAGCTGTCCATTTGAAGGGATTTCTGGGGAGAGTGAATGGTCACACACCTGGGGGGTTAAAATTATTATATACTATCTGGAATTCCAAGTGTAACAAATTAAATCCTGTACACATCCCCATGACTAACTAATCTTTGTTACTTACCTGACATGAATTTTTTGCCTATTGAAATCTAGACCTGCTTACCTAAAGATCAATATATCATAGAAGACAAAGCTAGAGAAGGAAATATATCCATTCTAGTATCTTCACCAAGAAAACCCCAAATGGGATCATAAAGTGTCAGGCACACTGGAAAAATGAAAACAACAACAACAACAACAACATTCTCTGCAAAACAACCAGAAGAATTCTGATCATTTTAAATAAACTTCCCCAAGTAACTTAGTTAATTCAATTTCACCCTTGTTAAGCCTCCAGGCTTACCTGAGTCTGGTTTTGGCTTCACACACAATTTGTTCCAAAGCACTAAAGTTATTGCCAGTCTGATCCAACCCAAACCTGCAAATGCCCTCATTCCTTAAATATCCTTCCTACTGGTATACTTGCTGGCTGCTGCACCAACAATCATGTGGTTGTTCATAATAAACTTTACTTAGTACCTACATCTTTTGGTACTTTTCTGATTATAGTACTTCCAGATATCATTTCAATTTTTGCAATTATATTTATCTTAAAAACAGTGTATTAGGATGCATACGCTTCTCCCCTTATAAGTCAAGCATAAGTCATAACTCTTTACCTTGAGATAAGGAATTGGTTCCACTACCCTGAGAACAAAGGTTCTCAGCATATATTTATTCCCCAGAATGTCTACGAAATGGAGATTGGAAATTTTTTTCCTTCTTTGACTATGGCAATGTCAGCAAGGTGTTAAGATATCTCTCTCCCCTACTTCAACCTGGATCAAGAGATGTGAAAAAACAATGAAATTGATATTGGAATTTTTTTCCTTCTTTGAGTATGGCAATGTCAGCAAGGTGTTAAGATATCTCTCTCCCCTACTTCAACCTGGATCAAGAGATGTAATCCTTGGTTAATTTGAATACCTATAGTTATTTATCCCTTTTGGTGCCTGTAGATGTGGTGGGGCAATTAGATATGGAGAGCATAGGAACTGGGATCACTGCTGCACCTTTAAACCTAGGGGAGTTGCTCAAGTGAGTGAGAAAGACAAGCTCAACTTTTGTGTTAGGATTTAGGGGAATGTAAAATTCTAAAATTCACCGTGTTCCAAATTTATGCTGAGGGTGGAGAAGAGCTTGGCAGATATTAGGCCTGAGTTGTTCCCAAACACCTGAGAGGTTTCCTAGGAATTACAGACCAATGGATTTTGCTTATCACTACTTTGGTGATGGATGCATGGAAGCCCAAATTCTCCAGTCTCCCCTTTTCCTCTAAGCTTCTAAAAGAAAGCATCCTCCAAGAAGCTACACTGGTAAGCCATCTAAGGGAACCACAAGGGGTAATAGTAATAAGATGTAACAACCAATATCTCATGCTAGAGAATGGCATGCAAAGCAGTGCTTTCACAATGCAATGGAGGACCAGCAATTTTAAGTGATGACTGCTGACCATTCCTGGAAACTATGAAGAACTATAAGTTAGGCAAAGGACTATATTGTACAGGGAGCCACTAAATGGTTCAGTGGATAGAGTGCTGGACCTACAGTCAGGACAATCTGAGTTCAAATATGGTCTCAGAACCTTGCTAGCTGTGGGACCCTGGGCAAGTCACTGAAGCTCAGTTTACTGATCTGTACGATGAGCTAGAGAAGGAAATGTGTCCATTCTAGTATCTTCACCAAGAAAACCCCAAAAGGGATCACAAAGAGTCAGATACAATAGAAAAATAAATAAACAATACACTGTAAAGAGCAATGAGAAGACTCTTGAAGGAGAAAACCAACAAGGAGTTTAGTTCAGAAGATGAAAGACTATGCTAAAAATAATGCATGTTTGTGTAAATAGGAGAGAAGTTGGTGGGTGATTCATAATAATTGCATCATACCTCTTAGGCTGGGAAGAACCTCAGAGGCCATCAAGTACAACCCACTAATCTCATAGATGAGAAACCTGAGGCCCAGGGTGTGTTGTGAGTTGCCCAAAGATATCTATGGGCATATGAAGATGTGGTCTAAATCATATTTGATTGGAAAAGTGCAAATTAAAACAACTCTGAAACACTACCTCACAGCAATCAGATTAGCTAATATGACAAAAAAAGAAAATGAAAAATTTTGTAGAGGATGTGGAAAAATTAAAATACTAATGCACAGTTGGTGGAGTTGTGAATTGATCTAACCATTCTGGCGAGAAATTTGGAACTATGCCCAAGGGCAACCAAGCTGTGTATACCCTTTAATTCAGTAATACTAATGCTTGATTGTATCCCAAATAGATCATAAAAAAGGCAAAAGGGACCTACATGTGAAAAAATATTTATAGCAGCCCTTTTTGTGGTGGGAAAATATTGGAAACTGAGGTGATGTCTATCAATTGGGGAATAACTGAAGAAGCTATGGTATATGAATGTAATGGAGTACCATTCTGCAATAAGAAATGATTAACAGGCAGATTTCAGAAATACCTGGAAAGACCTGTATGAACTGATGCAAAGTGAAATGAGCAAAACAGGGAAAATATTGTATACAGTAACATTTCTTTTTTGCAAGGCAATTGGGGTTAAGTGACTTGCCCAAGGTCACACAATTAATAAGTGTCAAGTGTCCAAGGTCAGACTTGAATTTAGGTCCTCCTGACTCCAGAGCCAGTGCTATATCCAATGAATCATCTACCTCCCCCACTAGCAACATCTCTGTGATGATCAATTATGAATGACTCAGTTCTTCTTAGCAACACAATGATCTAAGACAAAGGACTCATGAAAGAAAATGCTATCCATATCCAGATAAAGAAATGATTGACTCTGAATGCAAATCTAAACTTTATTTTTTAGCTTACTTCATTCTTTCTTATTTTTTTTCCTTTTTGACCTTTTTCTTCTTTTGCAACTGTGACTCATATGGATACTTTTTACATGATAGAACATATATAAACTATATCAAACTGCTTACCATTTTTAGAAGAGGGGAGGGGAGGAAGAAAGGGAGAAAAATTTAGAACTCAAAGTCTTATAAAAATGTAAGCTAATAATTTTCTTGACATGTAACAAGGAAAAAAATAAAATACTATCAAAAAAGAAAGCTATTGAAATACTTTAGGTGAGGGTTGATGAGGGCCCAAATCACAGGGATACAGAGTAGAAATCATATACACACACACACACACACACGCACACACAAACAAACACACATACACATATACATATATGTGTGTAATATATACATACATTATATAATATATAAAATAAATACACACATATAAAATAAATATACACTTAAAGAGCTTGTGGAGATAGAAAATGACAAGATTTGGCAGTGGATTGGACAGGTGTGGTTAGTGAGAATGAAGAGCTGAGAATGACAACAATATTTTGAGTATGCCTGGGAAAATGGTGATACCTTCAACAAGTAAAGACTTTGGAAGTGAGGAACTTTTTGAATGGAAGATTATGAGCACTATTTTTGGTTTAACTGAGTGTGAAATGTGTAAAGGACATCCAGTTTCAGATGTCCAAGAGCTTGTTGAAGATTGATGAATGTGACCCAGGTGAGAAAACAGGCTAGGATTTATAGATTTGAGAATCAGATGCCTAGATATAACAAAGTCATAGGAAATCATGACATCATCAAGTTACATAGTTTAGACTGTAAAAAGAAAGGCAGATAGTATAGAGCCTTGGGTGACACATACTTTAAATAGACATAAAATGGATAGGGAATTAGCAATGTAAACAGAAGACTGATTGAACAAACAAGAGGAGAATTGGGAGACAGCAGTGCCTTGAAAACTGTAGTTTCCAAAAGGCAGAAGTGATTAAAAGCATCAAATATTACAGAGAAAACAAGGAGAATCAGGACTGAGATAAGCCAAGTTGGTAATTTGAGAGAGAGAAGTTTCAGTTGAAGATAAGATATGAAACACCACTGCAAAGAGTTTATAATTGAAAGGTGAAAGAGAGGAAGTTTGATTGTGGGCCATTTACTTATGGAGTTAAGACACAAAAGGAAGAAAATTATAGTATAATAGATAGCAGCGATGGTGGGATCAAGTGAGATTTTTTGGGGATGGAAAGAATCTTGGATTCATAGCTAAAAGTGTCAGATTCCAGGCAAGGCAGTTTTTACCTTGACTAAATAATTCAAACTCTTTGAGTCTCAATTTCCTCATCTGTGAAAGGGGATTGGAGTAGCCAATTTCTAAGATCACTTTGAGATCTACAAACATTGAATTTTAAGGCACCAGGCTAAAAACTGGATGTTTAACAGTATAAAAGCCAATTAACTAAGTCTTTATCACCTAGTTTTGATATGTGTGAGTTGAGGAAACTACATTCCCCATACCATAACCACTGAGTCTAGAGAGATAGCTAAAAAAAATAATACCGGAGATGATCAAGGTAGCTATATATATTGTGATCAATATGAACCCATTTATTCTTGTAATTCCTAATGCAAATATGTTTCCATTTAAAACAGACTTAAAACCATTTACTCATTTTATTTTTGGTGTTGACACACAATACAATTCCCAGTCTCACAAATGAGAATAGACACATAACTGAACTTTGTTCCTTTTTGGTGCTAGAATCAGTTTCATCTTTTTAATGTCTATGTGCAGGAATGCTGCCCCAAATCTTATGATCTTTCTATTTGTTTGAGGCCAGTAGCAGTAGACCCTACAAAAGGAAGTAAAAATACAGTTGTCTAGATTAGAGATCCCATAATTTCCTTAGAGCTACTAGGATCAAAGGTTAAGCTAATAAGCTAAACAAATTGCACTGTCAATTGACCCCTTACAGATAAGATCTCCTCAAGTATACTCAGTGGTCCTAAATTTTTAGAGCTCCTAAGGAAAAAACCACACCTGTGAATCAGAGAAAGAGAAAAGGAAAATCCATTAGGTAAATGAAGTAGCTGACTAGGGGTGATTTTGAGATGATAACATAAAAAATACAGTATTTACCCTCAGCTTTTCCACCAAAAAAAAGACTTTTAAGAAGTGTATACCAGGTACCCTCCTAAAGCAATGTATACAATTTATTTCCTCCCATCTGGAAGCTACTTAATCTGATTCTAGAATGTCTATCTAAAACCTCTATTTTCTCCACTCCTAGACTTAATCTCCTTCATGTATAAGTGAAGAGTTGAAGATTTAAGAATACTGAAATATGACAAAACCCACAAAGTGACAGAGAGAAGCTAACATCCCACTGAAGACAGTCTGGCAGGCCAGCAGGAAGGGACCAGTGCAGAGCTCTGGGAGCTGAGCCCCTTGTAAGCCCAAAGTATAACCTCAGGGCAGCCACAACCAGCCACCAGCTGGAGGGACTTCAGATCACCAGCAGCTGTGGCAGTTTCCAGAATTTATCAACCCATAGATGCTAAGGACAAAGTGAGAGGTCAGTGCAGTGTGGACTTTGGGACCTAGGAGTTAGGGAATGTGGTCCAACCTTTGCCCCTGCTGTGAGATGCAGCTGTGGTGTGGTGGCCATCCAGCCACTGCCACTTGGCTGCTTCAGAGCTCCTGGCCTGCATATTGTAGGGGGACCAAGTGACCAGTCTGAGGTGTAATTGCTCTTGGTTTAACCTGCTTTGATCTGGATCACTGCTTGGAGTGGAGGTCCTGGGGAGCGTGACCAGTGTGCCAGAGCATGTGGAGGCTTCACAAAGGGCAGCCAACTAATAGATCCAGCAGCTGAGAAAACACAAGTGATTGGGACAAAGCTCCCCGCTCTGGTAGCAGAGTTCTTCTGTGGCAAAAAGCTCAAAAGTCAAGTAATTGAGTGGCAACATGAGCAAACAAGGGAAACAAGGCAAGCACAGAGGTCCGACCTTGGATTCCTTTTTTGGGGACAAAAAGGATCAAAGCATGGAACAGGAGAAAGACATAGAAGTCAGAACTTCTGCACCAAAATCTTTCATCAAAAGAATAAGAAGCTTACAGGCCATAGAGGAGCTTAAGAAGGATATTGAAAAGCAAATAAGAGAAGTGGATGAAAAATTGGGAAGAGAAATGAGAATGATGCAAGAAAATTATGAAATGAGAGTCAACAACCTGAATGAAGAAAATAATACCTTAATAAATAGACTAACTCAAATGTCAAAAGAGGGCTCAAAAAGCCAATGAGGAAAAGAATGTCTTAAAAATCCAAATTTGCCAGATGGAAAAAGAATCTCAAAAGCTCACTGAAGAGAATCATTCCTTCAGAATTGAATTGAAGCAAATGGAAACTAGTGACTTTATGAGAAATCAAGATACTATTAAACAGATCCAAACAAATAAAAAAAATAGAAGGTAATGTGAAATATGTCATTGGAAAAAACACTGAAATGGAAAATAGATCCAGGAGAGGTAATTTTCTGAAGAAAATTCAAAAAACTAAAGTCAGGTTTTTAATTCTCATTTCATACTTTTCTTGCATCATTCTTATTTCTCTTCCCAATTTTTCCTCCACTTCTCTTATTTGGTTTTCAAAATCCTTTTTAAGCTCCTCTATGGCCTGTAACCAGCTTGAATTTTTCTTGGAAGCTTTTGGTTTAGGAGTTCTGACTTCACTGTCTTCCTCCTGTTCCAAGCATTGATCCTTTTTGTTCCCAATATAGGAATCTAAGGTTGGATTCCTCTGTTTGCTTTGCTTCCCCTTGTTTATTCATGTTGACACTAAACTACTTGACTTTTGGGCTTTTTGCCATAGTAGGACTCTGCTACCAGACAGGGGAGCTTTATACCAAATGCTGGGTTTTTTTTCAGCTGTGAAAGGTATTATTTGGCTGCCCTCTCTGAAGCCTCCACAGGCTCTGGCAAGCTATCCACATACCTCAGGACCTCCACCCTAGACTGCAATTCAGATTTAAGCAGGTTAAAGCAAGAGTGATTACCCCTCAGACTGATCACTTGGTCCCCCTACAATCTGCAGGCCAGGAGCTTAAGCTTCCACTTGGGTGGCTTCAGGGCTGCAGTGCCTCAGTGGCTTCTCTCTCCAGGGGATCAAGGCTGACACACTCCCAAAATACCAGATCCCAAAGTCCACCTTGCACAGACCTCTTACTTTGTCCTTAGCTTCTATGCATTAATAATTATGGAAACTGTCACAGCTGCTGGTAATCTGAAGTTCCTCATGTCATTGCCTGTTCAGGCCCACCCTGGGGCTAAAACCTCCAGGTGTCGCAGGGCTGGGGTCAGCTCCCAGAGCACTGGGCTGGCCACTTGCTGCCAGCCTGCCGGGATGTCTTCAGTGGGAGGTTAGCTTCTTCATGTCATATTGTGGAGTCTGTACCTCAAAAGTTTGTTCAGAGTCACCTTTTACATGAATTGGAGGTGGTAGGAGCTGGAGCCCAGCACCTTCAAGAAATTCTTAAGGAAAATTTCCCTGATGTATTAGATTCAGAGGATAAAATAGAGGTTGAAAGAATCCACCAATCACTTCCTGAAAATATCCCAAAAAGAAAACTCCTAGGAATATTATAGGTAGGTTCCAGAGTTCCCAGATCAAGGAGAAAATATTACAAGCAACGAGGAAGAAACAATTTCAATATTGTGGAAACACAATCAGGATAACACAGGATCTGGCAGCTTCTACTTGAGGGATCAAAGGGCTTGGAATATGATATTACAGAGGGTAAAGGAGCTGGGATTAAAACTAAATCACCTACCCAGCAAAACTGAGTATCGTGTTTCATATTTTCAGGGAAAAATATAATCATTCAGTGGAATAGAGGACTTTCAAGCATTCTTGATGAAAAATCCAGAGCTGAAAAGAAAGTTTGACATTCAGATAAAAGAAACAAGAGAAGCATGAGAAGGTAAACAGGGAAAAGAAATCATAAGGAACTTATCAAAATTGAACCATTTACATTCCTACATGGAAAAACAATAATTGTAACTTATGACACTTTTCTCAGTATGAGAATAGATGAAGGGAATACACATACACATATACATACATAGAGAGAGATAAATAGATGGATAGACAGATATACATACATATATGTCTATATAGGAGGGTATATAGGTGTATGAATACATATTTGAATGTGCATATATATGTGTACAGGTATTCATAGACAGAGGGCACAGGACCAATTGAATAGGAAGGGATGATATTTTAAAGGTGAAATTGAGAGGTTGAGAGGGGAACATAATGAGAAGAGATGGGGAGAGATAGAGTGGGTAAATTATCTCATATAGAAGAGGCAAGGAAAAACTTTTACAATGGAGTGGAAGAACAGGTAGATAAAAGGGAATGAGGCGAACTTATGCTTGTTGAATTGGTGTTAGGGAGGGAATGACATACACACTTAATAGGGTATCTCACCCTACAGGAGCATAGGGGGAAGGGGATAAGAGGGGTGATGATGGAAGGGAAGTCAGGCTGGGAGGGAGTTTAGTTGGAAGCACCCTCTTTTGAAAAGGGAGAGGATCAAAGTAGAGAACAAACTAGTGGGGGGTGGGATAGGATGGAGGGATATATAGTCAGTCTTTCACAATATATCCACTATGGAAATGTTTTGCATAGCTACACATGTGCAACCTATATTGAATTGCTTATCTTCCCAGTAAGGGTGGGTGATGAGGGAAGTAGGGAAAGTATATGGAATTCAAAAGGTTTAAAATCAAATGTTTAAAATGTATTTATCATTATCATCATCATCATCATTGTTGTTATTATTATTATTATTATTATTTTACATGTAACTGGGAAATAAGATATACAGGCACTGGGGCATAGAGATCCCCCATGTCTTAACTGAAAAGTTGGAGGGGGAATGGGGGAAGATAGGGGAGAGAGCAGATTAGGGGAGGGGATATTCAGTAACATCACTGTTTTGGTGTAGTGGTTAGGGGAAAATGGGGAAAAAATTTGTAACTCAAAGTCTGGTATAAATGTAAATGATGTAAACTAAAAATAATAAAAAAAGAATACTGAAATACTATATTCTTATATATCAAATTAACAAGTGAGCTAGAACTGAAGAAGGGCAAGACAATAAACAATTTTTAGGTTCTTCCTCTATTCAAGACTCTATACAAAAGTAAAAATAAAACTTTCCTGCTCCTAAAGACCTTAAATTCGATGGGGACAGGGGGTTTAGGAATATTTTATGTTTCCCCTGTAGGGTTTTGCAATATCTACTCTGGGGAAAAAAGAAAAAAAGGTGTGGTAAATTATTTATTTTTTAAGAAGAAGGACCATCTAGAAATATCTACGACAGGAAATTCAAGAAAGACAATGAAGGGCAGTGATGGGTAGAAGCAGTAGCTACTGTTTGAAAGAAACATTTCTGGCTATAGTTTGGTTTGGTGAGAGGGAAAAGAGCACTTGGTAAACATAATTCTATTCTCTCAACTCCTTTTTGTTGGATTGTGTGGTTTTTTTGGGGGGATCTGCATATGCATACAAAGTAACTGTATAATTTTAGAAGCTGAAAGTCTCTTTTAAGCCTCTCTATAGCCATGCGTAGATAGATGAAGGCTACATATTACGTATAAAATAGAATAGCCATTAACACTGATAATCTCAAGGGAAACAGTTCAAGCAATAGATAACTAAATTTTTCAATAAAAGTCTTAACAAGATATACCTAAAATATGATTACTATAATTCTGTTTATAGAAAATATTCCATATATTGTCATTAGGTACTGTTTCATCTACATCTGCCTGCCAAAGACCTTCTGTCTTCTAGTACTATTACCTCAGGTGGCTTCTAAAGTGAAATCTTCAAGGAAATTTCATTTAACCCTCTCCCTTTCATTTTATTTTATTTGGAAATGCCATGGGCATAATCATCTTTGACCTTTTTAGAATTGCGAAATCAGGATAATTGCCTAAAGTCCTCTTTTCTGGGTGCTCACATTGATGGCAGCTAGTTAGTGACTCAGGGAGGCAGTTATTGGGGAAACACGGCAAGGTTGTAAAAAAATACTTTAGTGAAAAGTTTCCCAGGGTCTTTCTCTAAGCATTCACTTTTTGGACAAAAAGAAAATTAACTCCAGTACAATTCAGACAATTTAGATATTATTTAGAGAACAATTTAGATATTTCTCATTGCTAACTCTACACTGCCATATGTTGTCTGAGGGTATCAGTCCCCATATACCAAGGAGTGTCACCTTTGGCCAAGACAAAGACATGCGCGCAAATCTCCCATCATTGCCCCTCCCCCTGCCCTGAACACACAGAAACACAACATGATGACAATATTAGAAAAGGAGATGCAAAGACAAAAGCATTCATCAATCTGAAATTTTCCTGCTCTCAGTCTTCTGCTAATAAATATAAGCACAACTACCATTTCTCTTATAAAGTTCTATCAAACTCTACAATAAGGTCAATTTCATATATACCATCTTTCCCTTGAGAACTAACATTTTTCTTTTACCCCAGAGACATTCAATTATCCTATGGAAATGTAATCCTATTCTCTCTGACACCAAAGAATAGATCTGTGGAGGCCATATTCCTATACTTCTCTGAACCAGACTGCAGTAGTAACATCTCAATCTCCTAAAATCTCAGGCATGTATGTCTTTATGTACATGTGTATGTGTACATATGTATATGAGTGGTGTGTGTGTGTGTATATATAAAATGTGTGTATGTATGTATGTTTATATAATCAACTCATAAATTCCCTATGGTGAACTCATAGGTTGTTGCTTCCCCTTCCATAACTATCCCCTCTCTCCTTTCCTCCTACCACACCCCACTGGCAGGATGTCTTTTTATGACTCCTTTCATCAAAGGTTACTCTGGATATTAATTTTAATCTATATATTTATTTAATGTTTCCAGGCCAGAAATTTTGTAGGGAGAATGGTACTATAAAAGGAGGATTTGTTTTGGAACACCAAGGGATCATACAGTCTTGAAACAAGCAAACAAAGGTGGAGCACATAACTAGATAGAAATAAATATGCCATTTACCATGGGGAGTAACACTGGACTCAGAGCTAGGAGATCTGGTCTCAGTTAATCACAAGACTGTCACATATTAGGAATATGAATGTTATTTAATAAAGTACTTTTTATTTCCTCAACTGCAAAATGGGAATAACAAAATACTGGCACTGATAACCCCAGTGAATCATTGTAAGAGGATTAAATTAGATTTCTGTACAGGGTACTTTGCACATTCTAACAAATATAGTATTATCATAGCTATGTACTACTTTAAGGTTTCTAAAACTGATGACATCATTGTAAAGAAGTAGTGAAAGTATTGTTATCTCCACTTTTTTTGTCAGGGGAGAGCATGTGATTTCATCAGAATACGAAGCTACTAGGGGAGGAAATTCCCTCAAACTATGAAAATCTACATGTGTTCTGTATCTTAGCATCTTAGAGGGTTGTCTAGGGAAATGAGAGGTTACATGATTTATCCAGGATTATATAGCCAGGATGCATTAGAGAACAAATATAATTCCAGGTCTTCCTGATTCCAAAGTCAGCTCTCTTATACATTATACTTCCAATTTTCATTTCTATTTGCTGATGGAGAAACTGAAGCTAAGAGAAATCTGTAGAATTCAAACCTTAGCTATTATTTTTTTAAATTTGTCAACTAATCAACAAACATTTATTGAGCACTCATTCCATGCTAAATCCTGTACTATATGCTGGGGATAAAACAATAGACAAAAATACAGTCTTTGCCCTCAAGAACCTCACATTCTAATAGAAAATGTAATTACTCAATAGATGAGAACATACAAGGCACACAAGAGCTTGTTTGCACAATGGATGGTGTACTGGAACTATTCAAATATAACCTTCCTAGCTATGAGACTCTGGGTAAGTCACTTAACAACTTTTATCCTCATTTTCCTCATCTATAAAATAGGGATGCCAGTAGAATCTAACTCCCAGGATGTTTGTGAGGATAAAATATTTGTAAAGTGCTTTCCAAAACTTGGAATGCTATATTTGTACTAGCTATTATAATTAGAAGAAATGAGACATTAATATTATTGCTATCATTTTTATTATCCCAGACTCTGAAGTGGCAATAATAATAGCCCTACTTATACCACAAGATTGTCTTACATTATAATCAACAAAATTTGTGTTGAATCCCCCTTCTAGAGCATAAAATCAAGCAATATGTATTATGTAAATTCTGTACCTGTTCCTGGTGCTCCAAACACAAATGACTTTGAAAAATTTACCAAATGAGTTGAATCACTTTAAACATTGTAGAATCCTATGGAAAGATAAGTGTTATTATTAGTTGTTATGAAATCTCAGCATGAATGTCAATTTGACTTTAAAAAAGTAATGAAAACTACAGTATAACTTCCCCCCAAATTGCAGCGTTTTTTTATTTTGTGGTTCATGTGTTTTTAAAGTAGATGAAATAAAAGAATCAGAAGAAATTTATACACTAATGTATATAATAGGTGTGACCTTAAGAAAATCCTGAATTCCAGTACAGATGCTGGGATGTTTTCTTTTCTCTTCATCATCTCTGGAAATGCCAGTCTTATTATATAATTTATTATCAATAGCTCAGTGACAAACCCACAAATAGTTGATAGAAACAATCATGCTGAGCTGGGCTTCATTCAATACTGATAGCTCTTTAGGAATATTCTGAGGAGTTCATCTCAAACATCCTCCAAACTATGAGCAGTGATATTTATTACATATGGTGAAAATAAAGAGACAAAAAGAGCCCCTGGATGTTTAAATTCATCTCCATTATGGTGATACTTTGTAGAGCTTTTGCATGAAATGGGCTTTAGGACTTTGGATTTAATGATTTCTCTAAGTGATATTCTTATAAGTGATATTCTTATAAGTGATATCCAAATGGATACCGCTATCTTTATTTATCCTATCCTTCACAAAAGCTTCCTTTGAAGAATTTTTGTGACTTGAAGTTGACCGTAGATTTTCGAAGGCTATGCTAAGGAAGCATAAAGTCTCAAAGGTTCTACCAAAATGGAAAATCTTCTAATCTGGGCCCAAAGACACACTTTTTATATAAGTCTCAGCCCAACTAAATTAGAAAGGATTGGTTTTCTTTAAATTAAGTTTATATTAATTTATTTTTTGTAACAGTAACTATCAAATATTCTCTATCAACTCATTGGGACCTTCATGATTGAAGAGAGGATCTGAATGATGAATCCATGGATCCTTGATATATTGAAACATTCAATATGACAACAAAGCTACTTACCTTGGAATACATTGGGCACCACTGGGGAAAATTAAGACTACCAGATAGGGCATATAGAAGACCTTTCTTCTGAAAAGGCAGGTCAGTCACGCTAAGGATGAACCTGGAAGAACTTTGATGTAGGTGCATTAGTACATGCTTTTGAGCTAGTATGGTGTGATGGAGAGGGCACTAGCATTGGCAATCAGGATGGCCTGGATTTAAATCCCAACTCAGACTTACTAGATATACGAGTCTGTTTAAATGTCTGGATAAGTCCCTTAAATTCTCCATTCTGTAATCTTCTTTCATCTAAAATGAGGGCATTAGAATTAGCCTAAACAGAATCCAAAGCCCTTTCAGCTCTAGTTGTATGTTTCTATGTGCTGGATATTTAATATTCAATATATTGGATATTTAATATACATTATTAATATTCAATATATTGGAATGGCGGTAAAGAAAAAAACAAATGATTTTAGCAGCACACATCCCAAGTAAATATATTCACTCAAACTCTTTGGTGGGTGTTGTTATCATAAAAGGAGGGTATTTGACATATTTTTTTTTCTTTTCTTGGGTGACCAAACCACATGCCCCTGCTCATACCAATAGAAAACAGTTGGCCCTATAGCTTATAGAAAAGAAAAAGATTTAACTAATCAGGTCAAAAGATATTTCCCATGAACTAAAATTATGCAAATTTTGTTAACTATAGCCTTCCTATTATATTCTCTGAAACGTTTTCCTATAGAGCGGCTTTCTGATACCAGGAAATCCATCTCTAAAAGTTTTGCATAAAGAGTGGTGAGATGAGGAACTTGATGTCACTGTGTAAAATGATTCCCTGGTGATTTGCCCACCAGCAATATCATGAAAAGCTTTAAAAAAGAAACACTTTTGAAAGGTTTTAGAACACTAGTACATTTAATGCCACGAGCAGTGAAATTAATCAGTATCTAAGTAGCAAGCTGATTTTACCTACTATAAATTCATAGTATAAACTGCAGTTTAGTTCTTGATGCTGAACCTTCTATGTTTTCCCTATTGATACACCAGCTCATTTTTCAAAACAACTCTTGAAAATGTCTTATCATGCCCATAGTTCCTTCGTTATACCCCTTATTCCTTCACTACCCCACATACATAAGGAGAAGATTGAAACCAATCAATCACTCAGTCAAGAAACATTTATTAAGCACTTACTAATGTACCATCCACTGGACTCCCTTAGCTTCCTTCCTCTATTTCACAAAACTTATTAGCTTCATCTATCTTTATCTATTTACCTGTGTCTGTGCATGTGTATGTATATATTCATTTAGGTATATGTGTGTGTGGCCATGTGTGTATACATATGTAGGTATATTTATATATCCACATGTGCATAAACATATACATATGTATGCATATTATTTTATGTATGTATACTTGTGCACAAATATGAGTATGTATAAATATGCATGTATATATATGCATTGTATGTCTATGCATGCATATATGAATACAAAAATATATATGCCTTAGATTTGAAAGTCTCTCTTCTCACAATTCTCGGTTTGGGGATGATAATGTAGGCATTATTATCCATATTTCCTTCAGGAACTGATTCCCCCTACCCTAATTTCACATCAAATATTTCTCTTTAATCATTCCACTTTATTGCCTTTTATGTACCAGTAGCTGATGCACAGATGTAATCCTTCTTGCCACAAACTATTTCTTCACTTGTGTTTTGATTATTTTTCCCCATCTCTTCTAGGACCTTGTCCCCTTGATGACTCTTTTTCTTCTTCTTCTTCTTGTTATATTCAGTTTCTCCTTATTTATTAGTTTCTTTTCCACCATGATGTGCACATCCAGGACTCCCTCATCCTTCAATACATTTGTCATTTGACCCTGATATCCCCCTAAGCCATCATCCTGTATTTCTTGTCTATTTCAAAATCAAACAACTAGAAAAGGTTGTCTGTATTCATTGCCCCCTTACTTCACTTCTCAATCCCTTGAAGTCTGGCTTCTGAAACATTCAGATGAAACTGCTCATTCCAAAGTGACCAATGATCTATTGGCTGCTAAATCCAACGGAGCTTTCTCATTCTTTATTTTATTTGTCCTTCTGGAAATTTTTTACCTTGTCTACCACTGCTATTCTTGTATTCTGATGTGCTGCTACTCTTGATTCTTCATCCACTCGTCTGAACGTTTCTTCTTAGTTCGCTTTGCTAAATCATGAACTTTCCTCTGCCTAACAACTATAAGCATCCCTAAGGCTCTATCCTTGGTTATCTTCACTCACTTTATCCTTTCTATTAATGATGTCATCAGCTTTCATGGGTTAAATTGTTATCTGTAAATGCTTCCCAATCTACACATCCACCCCTATTCTCTCCTGAATGCCAGTCCTATGCTACCAACTGCATTCTAGCCAACTTCATTTGTATATCTTGTGCCTAAAAACTCAACAGTTCTTAAATGGAACTTAGACTTCTGAAACTCATCTCTTCTTTAAATTTGTCTATTTCTGTCAATATAAGCATTATCATTCCAACTACATTGGGTTAGAATCAGAGTCATCCCTGATTCTTCAGTCAGATTTCACAAGTAAGAGATCATTTGTTAATTTGGAGAAAACAGTTTAAACCTCTGGTTTAAAGGTTTGGGGCACAAATCATTTGTTTGGCATGTTGTTGTTTTGTATAAGTTTTGCTTTAAATTGTTAGTTTAATGAAATGTTGTCTAAATTACAGTTATTAAAAGTGAAATCTATTTGCATTTTCTAGATATGTTTGAATACTACTAGTTTTCTATTTCATGAAAAGCAGTCATATTCATTCACGATTTAACTTGTTAGGGACAGTGATTAGTCAATGCCTCCCCCTCCCCAAGCAAAGAGATGGGGGACAGACTTATCTTTACAAACAAACTTTGGAAAAAAGAATTTGAAATATTGAACTGTTTGTCAGTGTAGTAGGCAGAACTTGGTTGAGGAAGGAATAAGAAAGTGATATGAAGAAGGCCTTGGGAAGTGCCTTTCACTGTATCAGGAGACATTCTCTTCAGGTTGCAGGAAATAGCTGAATCCAATGACTACTGATTGCACCAGCAATTCTGCTGACCTTTTAAAGGGAGCCAAATAATTAGAAGCCTGCTGGTGTATGTTGAATTGAATTGGCCATAGTAAGATTGAATTGAGGGATAAGAAAGTTGAAGGAACCAGTAGAGAAATGGTAGAAAAATAAGATTTGGTACATGCTATAAGTCTCCTGCATATAGTGTTTGGGCTTAGGTCACTTCTTGAATGGTCAAACAAAACAAAATGATATATCCACTGTGGTGTGTGTGTGTGTGTGTGTGTGTGTGTGTGTGTGTGTGAGGGTAGTCCCTAGTACCTGCATCAGCACGCATAATAGGCTTCTGAATTCAAAAAGAGATGACTATAGTTGTGCTCTAATCCACCTTAATGCTGAGTCCCTAATCCTGACTGTACCTTACAGTTTCATAGTCCTAAAGATGAGTACCTAGTCACAAATAATGAATTCCTTGATTTTCTTTCCTACTACAGACTATAGGCTTCTATTAAAATAAATGTTCAGAATTTTCTCTATGGCTTTGTATTTTTCATTTTATAACTAAAGAAATGGTGTGAGAATATTATTTTTGAGACTTAGTCTCCTATGAAAAGAAGAAATATAACTAGTATTCCAAACTCCTTATTTGTCATTGGTAGCGAAAAAAAATCACACCCTTGCATCCACCTGTGTGCTAGTCTCATGGGGCTTCTTTAAGTGAGAATATGTTTCTTTGAGGTGTAGAGGAAATAGCATGATGTGGAGGATGATGTGAATTTTTCACCTTTTATGATAAATACATTTATCAAGTGCTTCAAGGTAATAACTTTTTTAGCAGTTATTTTAATCTACTTGTCAGTAGTTTTGGTTTGGTTTCTTTATTCTTGCCATATAAATTCTGTTGTAATGTTTCTACCTTTCATTGATTTGAAGTATGCAAATTTCCAATTAATAAGTAAGTATGAATTATGTCCTTATGCCTGATCCCCGGTCACCTTTTCCCAAGGGTCACTGACTGAGCTGAGTTGTGGTCAAGTGTGAACATCATTATGTTATTGCTTAGAACTGTACCTGGCATTGTGGACTCAAAGTAGCAAAAGACCCATATATGGTCATTTAATCATACAGAAAACAGACAAACAAATGAGCTCCTGGAAACCTCTCCTGGGTGTCAGTAGAGAGGACCATATAGAAGCAACAATGTCATAAGAATGGATATAAGCCCCTTCAAGCCTTCCTGGTATTCTCTTACCAGTTGTCCTACAATGAATCTCATAAAGGATTCTCTGGCTTGAAAATTATTGTTTGTAGTGAGGATCTCTCATAAATATGTTACCTTCTCTATTTAGAGCTGGGCAGAGTTTTGCATTATATATAGAATATTTAAAGCCTGGGACAGATAGATAGATATATAGATGAATAGATGGATAGGTAGAGAGACAGATGTACACACATATTTATGTGTACATATGTGTGTATATGTTTACATGCACTTATATATATGCACACATATACACAATATATACAACATATAATGTTTATATGTCTCTATATGCTTATGTCTATGTTATGTTTATGTATGTGTTTATGTATACATGTGTGTATATTATACTCTAAGCCTTAAGCATCCCTCATCCTTCTTGACCTCTTTGCCTTTTACATAGTGGATCACCTTCTTCTTCCTAATAGTCTCTTCTATTTAGATTTGTGTGACATTGCTCTTTTGTGGTACCCTTGCTAACTATCTGGATCTATCTTTTCAGTGTCCTTTACTAGATCCTCATCCAGGTCATGCACACTAAACTTGACTGTCCTACAAGGGTCTGTCCTGGAACCTCTACTCTCTTCTCTCTATATTATTTCAATTAGTTAATTCATCTTTTCTCATGGGTTTAATTATTATTTTTTGCTAATGATTCTTAAATCAACTTATCCAGTCACACACTCTTCACTCACCTGTAATTTCACATCTTTAACTGCCTTTGAGCATCTCAAACTGGATATTCTATAGCTACTTTAAACTCATCATGACCAAATTGAACTTATTGTCTTTCCCCAAAATGTTTTCCTCTTTCAAAATCCTTATTATGATTGAGGGTATCACCATCCTCTTATTCACCCCAGTTTGACATGTAGATGTTATCCTGAACTCCTTACTCTCCCTCCACTCCATATCAAAGTTGATAGCAAGGCCTGTCAATTTTATTTTCTTCACATCTCTCCTAGACAGTCTCTTCTTCCATTCGATACTGCCACCAACACACTATCTCCTCACTCCTGGATAATTGTAAGAGAATACTATTTGGTCTCCCAACCATAAATTTCTCCCCACTTTCATATATCCTCCACTCAGTTTTAGAAATGATCTTCCTAAAGCACAGGTCTGACCATTTTATCTTCCCCTTTACTCCACAACTCTCAACTCAGGAAATGTGAATGATTCCTTCTTACTTTCAGGATCAAATATAAACTTTTCTGTTTGGAATTTAAAGTCCTTCATAAAGCATCCCCAGACCCAACCCCACATTTTTGGTCTTTTTACACACCATCCCTATACTCTGCCATACCATGACACTTTCTTTTTTTATTATTATTTTTTTAAAAGCAATCAGGGTTAAGTAACTTGCTCAAGGTTGCACGACCAGTTATTTCTGGGTGTGGTGCTGAGTATCTGAGCCCGGATTTGATCCAGGTCATCCCGACACTGGAGCCGGTGCTGTTACTCGCTGAGCCACCTGGCCGCCCCTAAGCAATTGGGGTTAAGTAACTTGCTCAAGGTTACATGGCCAGGTGTTTCTGGGTGGTTGCTAAGTGTCTGAGCCCAGGATTCGATCTCCAGCTCATTCCAACACTGGAGCCAGTGCTCTTACTTGCTATGCTACCTGGCTGCCCCCCATACCATGACACTTTCAAAAGGAATGCTTTTGATTAAAAGGAAACAGGGACCCTGAGGAGCAATATTGATTGCAATTCTAATGGATCAGGGGACCTTCCTGTATAAGGACAAAATAGAGAAGGAGAGTCATGAACACATCTCTCCCCAAATCAAATCACCTTGGAATCACCAAAAACTTTCAAACCACCTAGAACTAGTTCTGAAAATAGCAGTGGAAAAAGGTCTGATTATTGAGACAGTGCCTCTCTATCCTCCACACCAACAACAGAGCCTAACTTTAACATAAATGACAAAGTATAAAAAAAGAGATAGAACTTGATCAGAAAAATCTACTATGGCAACAAGAAAGATCAAGACACAAACTCAAAAGAAGGCAATGAAGTCAGTCAAAATAGATATAAGCAAAACCTTAAAAATGAATTTGACACAATACAAACAAGAATTCCATGATGAACTAAAAATCATTTTCAAAATCAGAGTGCCAGAAGGAAAAAAAAAAGAATAGGCAGGAAAATGAGGACAAAAGAAGAAAATTATGAAAAGACAAAGCTTGGTAAAGAGTCACAAAAATACAGAAGAAAATACCTTAAAAAAAAAACAGGGGCAGCTAGGTGGTACAGTGAATAGAGCACTGGTGCTGGAGTCAGGAGGACCTGAGTTCAAATCCATCCTCAGAGAGTTAATACTTACTATCTGTGTGACCTTGAGCAAGTCACTTTATCCCAATTGCCTGCCTTCCCCCTACAAACAAACAAGCAAAAAAACCCTAGAAAACCAGAATTGGCCAAATAGAAAAATAGGTACAAAAGCTCAGGGAATAAAATAATTTCTTAAAAAGTAGAATTGTGCAAGTGGAATAATCCTTGAGACATCAAGAAACATTAAGACAAAGTCAAAAGAATGAAAAAAATAGATGAAAATGTGATTTATTTCATCAGAGGAACAACTCACCCAGAAAACATGTAAAGGAGAGATAATTTTAGAACTATTGGACTACTTAAAAGGTATGATCAAAGAAATAACTGTTTTTCTTTACATTTAGTTAGGAAATATTTAGCAAAATAAATTAAAATACATCTCCTAATTCCATGTAATCTACTATCACCCTGAACAGGAATTCTCTCCCTCCTTATCTCTACCTCATGTTTTCCCTGACAATTCAAGTCCCAAATAACATCCTACCAAGGAAAGTCTCTTATGCTATCTTTTAATTAAATAATACCTTTAATTTAGTTGTATTTATTTTCAATTTGTCCTGTATTAGCTTTCTTATACTCATTTGTGACATGTCTCTGCCATTAGATTGTGAGCTTCTTAAGAGCATAGACTTAGAAATCGTTATTTCCTGACTGTCTGATTGGCCTACCCCTATCGTTAACATTAATATTTAGTTTAATGTACCATCCCATCTACCCACTCCCATTCACCTAGTAGGCAATAGATATTTGTAACATTAATTTCTATGTATCTGTCTATGTATCTATCTATGTATCTATGTATGTATGTATGTATGTATATATGTATGTATCTATCTATCTATCTATCTTAAATAAGGATTATTTCCTCCATTAGAATAAAAGCTAGCCAAAGGTGATATTTGCCTATACTTGTATCTTCAGTTCTTAGTCCCGTGTTTGACATACATTTAATAAACCTTGACTGATTGAATTTTGGGTGCTTTTAATGAAGATAGCTAAAAAACAAAGAGGTATTTACATCTGGCACTCATTCCCAATGGTTTATTGGGACAGGGAACCTGCAGTCTAGAGGCCACATGTGGTCCTCTAGGTCCTTGAGTGTGGCCTTTTGAGAATCCAGGCTTTATAGAAAAAAATCATTTTGTTAAGGTGATTTGTTCTATGAAGTTTGGATTCAAAGAGCCTCACTTGAGGACCTAGAAGGTCACATGTAGCCTCAAGGCAGCAGGTTCCCTACCTTGGGAATATTCCTTTTCTTTTTTTTTCTTTCTTTCAAACCTTTCTTCCCACTTAATAGTATTTTTTTTCCAATTACATGTAAAGATAGTTTTAAATATTCAATTTTATACAGTTTTGAGTTCCAATATTTTTCTCCTTTCCCTCCCACATTCGCAAGATGCAAGCAATCTGACATAGGCTATACATGTGCAGTTTAATATATTAAACTTATTTCTACATTGCTTATATTGTGAAGAGGTAATCAGAAAAAAAAGGGAAAGACTGAGAGGAAAAACAGCAGCAACAACAAAGAGAAAATAGTATGCTTTTATCTTCATTCAGACTCCATAGTTCTTCATCTGGATATGGATAGCATTTTTCATCATGAATCTTTTGGAATTGCCTTAGATCATTGTATTGCTGAGAAGAGATAAGTCTATCAAAATCAGTCATCACACAAGGTGGATATTACTGTGTACAATGTTCTCTCATTCTGCTCACTTCACTTAGCATCAGTTTATGTAAGACTTTCCATGTTTTTCTAAAAAACTGTCTGCTCATAATTTTTTATAGCACAATCGCATCCAGTTTCATTCATATACCACAACTTGATCAACCATTCTCCAATTCATGGGCATCCCCTCAATTTATAATTCTTTGCCACCATGAAAAATAGCTGCTATAAATATTTTTGCACATGTAGGTTCTTTCCCCTTTTTATAATCTCTTTGGGATACACAGTTAGTATTGGTATTGCTGTATCAAGGAGTATGCACAGTTTTGTAGTCCTTTGGGCATAGTTTCAAATTGTTCTCCAGAATGGTTGGATCAGTTTACAACTCCAACAATAATGCATTAGTGGACAACATGCCTTTTCAACAATATTAGAAAGTAGTAGTACCCACTCATTCAACAATTCAATACCATCATATGTTTGTATTCAGAAATATTGTGCTATCTGTGATAAATAAATAAAACATAGCCCCTGTACTCATGGAGCTTATAGACTATAGGCATGATAGTAGACATATATAAATAACTACAATATAATATAAAATTATAACTAATTCTATCTGGAAGAGACTGATATGCTTGGCCTGCTTCCTTCCAAGAGGAGGAAGGCTGGATAGGTGGATAAAAATAGCAAGCATGACTGGTGACCTAAAAATTATTTCCCCTATGCCAATGATATTTATGGGAACAGGTACATATAATTTTAGCCTGAAATCTCCTCCCTCTGAGGAAAGTAAAATGGACAGCTTTTGGCTGTAGCCATTGATTCCCTTTCTGACTGTACCCATGGATTCCCTTTCTAACAGGAATAAAATTCTCCTCTGGAGAAGGATAGAGGGAAGAGATTGTAGAGATAGCTCTCTTAGCTTACCTGTAAGTCATATTACAGAAGACCCACATGGGCATATATAAAACATATGGTCAAAACAGTGGACCCATCCATGCTTTGTCCTGAAATCAGTTCAGAAATGTCTGAAATTCTCTATATACAAAACCTTGATAACAGTTATATCTATATAGATATAGAGAGATAGATATATGTTAATATGTTTGTATGTATAGGTGTGTATATGCACACATATATACACATGTGTATATATGTGTGTTTATATGTAAATATATACATAAACATATATGTATACACAGATTTGATCTCCTAAGGAGAATATCAGATCATTGAAGATAGGAACTATTTAACTTTTTCTTTGTCTACATAGTACTTAGCACATAGTAGGTAGTATATTAATGTCTATCTGATTGATTAAGAAAATGCTGCAAAGCCCATTTCCAGGGAAGCCTCATAGTATTGTTTGGCTTATATTTATTGTATTGTATCATATTCAGAAAAGTCAATATTTTGACACAATAAATAAGAAATCAAATGAAATATTAACCTTCATCAAGAGAGGTATTAATGGAGGTGACATTCTCAATACAGTGCCTCAGTATGGCCTCTTGTTTAGCAGCATTGTGTTTAGTTCTGGGCATCACATTTTAGGAAGGACATTAATAAACTGGAGATATAAAGGAAAGCAACCATGACAATGAAGTACCTTGAGATACTGCCATACAGACTTGAAAAACTGATAGTATTGAGCCTAGAGAAGAAATTAAGTAAAAGGGACATGATAGGCATCTTCAGGTACTTGAAAGTCTGTTCTGTGGAATAGGAAATAGACTTATATTGCTTTGGTCTAGAGAGCATAAGTAGGAGCAGCGTGATTTCAAAGCAACAGGTTGGGGTTTGCTGTGAGGAAAAGGAAAAAAAAAAACTTTCTGTCACATAGGGCTATCTCAAAGTGGATAAGGCTCCCTTAGTGGGATCTAAGAAACAGACTATCTATAGATAATAAATGTTAATCTAAGAAATAGATTAAAATATGTGTCCTCTAAGGTACCTTTCAATCCTATTATTTTTAAAATTCTATCAAAATTAATCCCAAGAATTTTATTGAAAGCTAATAAAAATTATCACATTCTTCTAGCACAATAAAAAAAAAATAAAATCATGGTGCTACAAGCAGGCTAACATTTACCTTTCAAGAGTGGGTCTGTGCCTTCTCATGACTTGGAAAATATGAAGTATCATGTCAAGAAAGAGCAATATAATCTAGAATATTCATGACAACACTATTAATTAAATTCTAAAAGTTCCAGGGTATTAGTCCATAAAGTATAATCTTGTCCATTTTCTTGTTACCTATTTTATTCATGAAAATCTATCTTCCCATCATTCTAGGCCCTGTTTTTTTTTAAACAAGATTATAATCCAGTTTCTACAAAAGCAGGCCATTTTAGGTTCTTTTCAGAATGACCAAAATAAAGGGAAGGAAATAAAACTCAGGTTTTTTTTTCAGAACACCTTTCAATCAAAGGAGGGATCTACCTAATTCTTCCCTGTTCACTTTAGTTTCAAAGAATAGAGGCAATCAAGACGAACAATAAATCTCTTCTTCATATTTTGCTGTATATATACCTGCAATGTTTACTTTTCTTGCTTCATTTATTTAAGAGCAGGAAAAAATGCACACCTATGGAGCTGATGCTCCCATCAGATTGATAGAACAATCACAGTTTCAAGGGTAAAGCAGTTTTTTTTCCTTGCCTTCATAAATATACCTTGCAGTTCTCAATATTCAGAACTCTCTCAGTTCACTTGTGTGTCATTAAGATCGTTAGTCCTCTGGAGGTCCCTGAAGTTGAAATAAGAAGGTTATTGCTTGAAGAAACTGTATCAGCCTGTATCATATCTAATATGGCAATTGTTTTGTCCAGATTTGATTGTTCAGAACTAAATTCCTTCTATTCCACTCTCTATCAAGTGAATGGAATGGCATTATAATGCATGAGATTTCCTTTCAAAGGCCCTACTGTGTATTCAGGACCTACCTTTTAGTCTGAAGACATGCCAGACTTTCTAACCAGGCTTTGAGAAATGTAACAGATTGTTTCAGAATGCTTCAGAACCAATTACAGCTTTTTTTTTTCTTTCTACTACTTCTTACCTACTCACAGGGATGGAAAGTTCCTCTACTGACAGGGAAGTTCTGACAGTAAATGAGTATCTGTCCTCACAAACTTCTCCCTTCAATTTCTGATGGGCTTTATCCCTCAAGCAAAATAGCTTTATCTCATCCCCAAGTAGCCATTTCTATACATTTGAACTGATTCTTCCTACCTGCTTGTTATTTAGTTCTTATGTGAATTAAGCTGGTTCAACTGAAATTGTTTGTGTCAGTGCCCTATCCTGACTAGAGATGGTTCTATCAAAGTTGCTTCAGCTCCAGGCTCTTTTACTCTTCTCCTAGATCATGTCTAGATGGTCCAGCAGAGGCACATTTCTTTTCTCATTCATAATATCTAACTTGGACCATCATGTTTAATTTCTGTGCTAAACCCTAGAATCCAATCATCAAATTTTCCTTTTTTTATTTTTTGAAAAACAAAATGAAACATATTATTCAACAACTTCATAAAATTAAAAAAAACTTTCCAAAGGAACAATTAAGTATAATTAATCAGAACAAATAAATACATTGGCTTTGTTTGAAAACATGTTTCATTCTCTACTTATTGCCTTTCAATTTTCTCTAAACTGGTGGGAGGCATGTTTCATGATCAGTCTTTTAATTTCATGATTTTTCATTGCTTTAATCAAGGTTCTGAAGTAGTTTGAAGTTTCCATCCTGACGGTATTGTGGTCAATGCATAAGTTGTTCTTTTGCTTTTGTTTAGTTCATTCTTTATCAAGTCATACACATTTTTCTAGGTTTCTCTCAATCCATCATATTCATCATTCTTATGGCAAAATGATATTTCAGTATGTATATGTACCCCAGTTTGTTCAACCATGTGAGAATGCATTACCATGTACTTGGTTTCTAGTTCTTTGCCACAACAACAACAACAACAACAATCACTGTTACAAATGGTCATATGTCCGGTTCTTTTCTATCCACCATTGGGGTATCCTTGGGGTATAGGTCTAATAATGATATGGCTGAGTCAGAGTGTATTTATATTTTAGTAACATTTTTGTTATGGTTACAAATTACTTTCTGAAATAGTTAGATGAATTCACATCTCTACCAACAGTGTGTCTGATCTCCCACAATCCTTTCAAGTAGTTGCCATTTTAATTTTTTGTTATCTTTGCCAGTCTAGTGTTGAAGAGGTAAACCTTAAAATTTTTAAAGAGATCTTAATTTTTTAATGTGTTTGTTGATAACTTTGATTTCTTTACTTGAAAACCACCTCTTCATATTTTTTGACCATTTATCTACTGGAAACCAATAAACAATTCTTAAAATAATTACTTAAGTCTGCTAAATAACCTATTTGTACTGCCTTATATTATTTCCCCCAAAGTTGCAGCCATTGAAATTTATTAATATATTGTATTCCCTACCTTAAGTTTGCATTGCACTGCACTCTTTACAATACTACATGAATTACAGAGAGCTCAGTCTTGAAATCATCCCTAGGAAGTGACTTTCCTTGTTCATCATTGGCACTATTCCTTCAAATGTTTTTCTACCTCTCAGCTTCTGAATGTTAAATGTCACTTGTCCCTCCGTATTGTCAATTCTAAGGCAACTCCTGATATGCTACAGTTACCACTTGTAACTTCTAAAATTTCTGAACCTATTCTCCAGCAATGTCTTAGAAAGTACCCAGGTAAAGGGAAGCTGGTATCATTAGCACTGGCATATATAGCATGTTTAATGAATCATGCCAGTTATCCTTTTTCTAAGGTAAATGAGCTCTACTGTGGATGTTCTAGGCAAAATTTCTGAAACGTGACATTACCACTCAGATGCCCTCTTTAATGTACTGTGTTTTTTTTTCAGACAGGAAGAAACCCATATTCAACCAAAGTTTATGACCATATATAACATATTGATAATACATAAGGTCACATGAAATAGAGACAGAAAAGAACAAGGAGTGAAAGGACTGAAAACAAATGAGAGCCTGTGATTATCAGAAATCAGTATGTTCTTTATTGGATAGTATGCAGAACCTTGGGTTGAACTGCCATCAATATACCAGTATTTGTTGGAGCAATTACCTTGCCTAAATAAAATGTGATAAGGTGTGGATGGAGTTTTCAGATTTCACCTCGCAGTTGTAGTGCCAGCTACATAATCTCGATCCTATTCCCATTGTGAATTGTATGAGAAATCTCATGGTGTAGTCATTTTTCGTGGTACAGTTATGAATCCTGGATTTGAATGTAGAAATTAGTATTTCAGTCCTAATCATGATAATTCCTAGTGTTATGACAGTGACAAGTGATTTAATCTCTCTGGGACTCAGTTTCCTTATTTATCCAAGGTCGATAAAATACAAAAACCTCAAAGTATTTGTGGGAAAATACACTTTATAAACTTCAGTGTAATATGCTTATAGTTGAACACATTTATAGATAAGAATATTAATAGATGAACTCTCATTATGAGAGTTTCCTTTCAAGGAGTTTGAGCCTTTCCCTTATTCTAGAGAATGTTAAAGCTTAACATCATTGGATTATGTTGGTCAGAAGGCTCAGAGGGACATGCAGAATATGACTAGGTTCTTGGCCAGTAATTCATTAATTTTTGGTGTCATGGACACCTTTGGCAGTGTGGTGTAACTTGTTCTCAGAATAATATTTTTAAATGTGTAAAATAAAATATGTGAGATTACAAAGGCAATAAATCTTATTGAAAAACTGTTATAAAAAAATCAAACTTCAGTTAAAGGCTGTCTCCCTTTTCTGATTCTAGGTGCCTGAGTTGATACTTTAAAACCTACATAATTTAGGCTGTAGGCCACCTAAAGTGCTCTAAGTTAGAATTTTATAGAGGATTTCTTGCAAATTTTAAAGAAAGGCACAGCCATTTTATTTGATTCAATTTGTTTTTTTAATTTAAGCAGTACATTTTTAAGAAATGGAAAGTTGTGATGAAAATTTGTAATCATTATTACTATCTATTCTAAATCTCTTTCCTCCTCAAATGTATTTTTCCTTGGAAGTTTTCACTGAGTATTCAGTAGTTATTTTTGTTTAGTACAGCTTATGTATTTTGCTATATCTGCTAAGCAGTTGCTTCTACCTGTTTGACTATTAGGTGATACTATTTTTCTCTGTTTATTTGTTTCTTTTACTGCCTGTCACTTTTACTTATTTTCCTCCAATTTGGGGGTTATTTTGCCCTACTTTCAGAATTAATATGCATGTCTTATGAATACTTCTTAGTCTTCGGATTCTTTTCTATGATCAGCTGCAAGCTTTGTCAATATGTGAAATATGGGTATGTTTTACTGACTACCTGGGAAAATGACAGAGAAGATGTTAAAATAACTGCCTGCTTAAAGTGGTAGAAGAGGAAAAATGTTTATGGTCTTAACATTTTCTGCATCACCAGCTTTTCATCTCAACACTTTGTTGGCAGAGTATGAAAAATGATTTTATCAGAGGAATTTATCATCTACTGTTATAATATGCATATATAATAGTATTATACATGGTATATAAAGTCTTCAATTGATAAAAAATATTGCATTCGACACTTTAAAATAAATGAGGTTATATAATACTTAGCAAAGGAGCTATAAGAACATCCTGGTAGGGGAACCATATTAACATCCCAGCTATTGCCGGCAAGGATGATGTTGGAAAGGATGAGCTTGTCAGAATATTTTAAAAGAAAAGGCAGATGAAAGTAGTTGACAAGATCTGGAAGCAAGGATGGGTTTTTAAAATAATTTTCACAAAGATTGTTTTTCTTTAGGCCACAAAGGATCGAAGTAAGGAGCTTGGGGCAACCATTTGTTGAGGGAGTGAAGACATTTTCTATTTTTCCTTTTAAGCTATAGTTCAACAGCTGCTCTGGGTGTCAAACACTCTTCTCTCACTGAATAGACTTGGTTTGAGATGAGTCTGGTTCTAGGGCCTTTGCCTAAAGTAAAGATGTCATGGTGATGGCATGTCACTGGAGGGCGATCAATAATCTAGATCTTTTCTCTTTGCAGAGTCAGGAAACAGTATTTTTATGCCTTTTAAGTATTCTGTAAATTTTGTGAGTTTATTTTTTCATTGCCTTTTATAAAACAGATTAATCAGGGGAAGGAAACCTACTTCATTAGGAAGAACAGCTAAAGGCAGGGATGTAAAAAAGGATGCAAAAAAAGGCACAAGACAAAATTAAGAAGGAAACCAAATTTACTCATTACTTATTCTTCTGTTGTGTCCTTCCTTTAAAGCTACCTCCTCCATCCATGGCAAAGGTGACTGGTGCAGTCTTGCTCTCTAAGTTTCCTGGTTGTCCCAGATCCCATAGAGGAGCATCATCTAACATCACAACCTGGTGCCTAGTGCCCCATTTCCCTCTCCGCTAAGTAAAGATGTAATGATTAACCCAATGAAATAATCCCTGTAAATGATTTTAACATAGAACCTACAATAAGTCAAAAGTCTCAAGAAACTGTTAATGAATAATTCTACTGGTGAGAAACACAGGCACTATGGCCAACACACAAGGGGAATAATTTAGGGCAGAGTATCTCTTAGCATAGTAGAGAATCTTTGAGAAGGATTAACTAACACGGAAGAGGGTAACCAGAGAAGCAGAGTCATGTGTAGAGTGTAAATTGTTCTGAGGGCAGAAGATGAAGAGAGTGTGAAAATCAGAGAGCAAGGGTGAAGATACATGTTAAAAACAGATCTAGTGCTGAGTAGAACAATGATGCATGTCTGATCAATGAAGTCCCATTTATGTGGCATAAGGCCTGTTTTTCAGGACATTCAAATTTCATGTGGAGAGAGGGCCATGTCTGAAGCACCCGTTTAAAATTTTTTTTTTAGTATTTTATATTTCCCCAGTTACGTGTAAAAACAATTTTAACATTCATTTTTTTAAATTTTGAATTCCAAATTCTCTCTCTTCCTCCCTCCTCATCCCCCACTCCCCCAGGAGAAGGCAAGCAACTCAAAATAGGTCATACACATGTAGTCACGCAAAACATTTTCATAGTAGTCATGTTGTGAAAGAAAACATAGATCACCACACAAAACCCCCAAGAAAAATAAATAAAGCAAAAAATATGCTTCAATCTGTATTCAGACACCATCAATACTTTATCTGGAGATGGATAGCACTTTTAATCACTAGTCTTTCAGAATTGTGTTAGATCATTGTATTGCTGAGAATAGTTGTCATTCACATTTTATCACCTTACAATATTGTTGTTACTTTATACACAGTATATTTCATTTTGCATCATTTCCCATTGTGTATTCCATCACAATCACATATCGCAACTTATTTGGACATTTATCAGTTCATGGGCATCCCCTCAGTTTCCAATTCTTTGCCACCAGAAAAGAGTTGTTATAAATATTTTTGTACACATAGGTACTTTTCCTTTTTTAAAATTTCTTTTGGGATACAGACTTAGTAGTGATATTATTAGGTCAAAGGGTATGCCTGGTTTTATAGCCCTTTGGGTATCGTTCCAAAGTGCTTTACAGAATGGCTGAATCAGTTCACCAATCTACTAATTGTGCTTTAATGTCTCATTTTTCACACATCCCCTCTACCATTTGTAATTTTCCTTTTCTGTCCTATTAGCCAATTTAATAGGTATGAGGTAGTACCTCAGAATTGTTTTAATTTGCATTTCTCCAACCAATATTAAGTTAGAGTATTTTTTCACATGGCTATAGATAGCTTTGATTACTTTCATCTGAAAACTGTTCATACCTTTTGATCATTTATCAACTGGGGCATGACTTTTATTTTTTAGAAATTTAACTCTTTGCTCTATGTTTGAGAAATGAGGTCTTTATCAGAGATACCTGCTTCAAATTTTTTCAGTTACTATTGCTAACTGTATTTCCCTCAATCTTATTTTTCTCCCAGTTTATTCTATTATCTCTCTTCTTTCATCTTGTCCCTCCTCAAAAATGCTTTGCTTCTGACTACCTCTCCCACAGTCGGCCCTCCCTTCTATCACCCACCCCTTCTCTTATTTACTACCCCTCCTACTTCCCAGTAGGAAAAGATAGATTTTCATACCCAACTGAGTATGTTGTTATCACTTCTTTGAGCCAATTCTGATAAGAGTAAGGTTTACCCATTCCTCCTTTTCTCCCCCTCTTCCCTTCCAGTGTAAAACCATTTTTCTTACTTCTTTTATGTGAGATAATTTACCCCATTCTACCTCTTCCTCTCCCTTTCTCCCCATCACCCCCTAATTTTATTCTTAGATATACCTTCCCTTTCAACATGTACTTGTGCTCTCTGTCTATATATACTCCTAACTACCCTAATAATGAGAATGTTCTCATGAGTTACAATTATCATCTTCCCATGTAAGATTATAAACAATTTAATCTTGTTAAGTTTCTTATGATTCCCCTTTCCTGTTTACCTTTTTATGCTTCTTTTGTATGGCAGAGTGGGGAGAGTCTTGATACAAAGAGACTATTTGGGAGGCTATTGCTAGAGAGTGAGAGGTGATAAGGTCATAACCAAGACTAATACACTTGTGTGGAGCATCACTGGTTCATCCATTGAAAATCCCAGTGGACTCATAAGGTGCTTCTGATTCCTTCTAGTCCTCTACAGAGACATATACCAATAATATATCTTCGAAGAAAGTGTATTTTCCCCAACTACAAATGATATGAAAATCAAACACTGAACAGTCCACATGTACACACATATGCACCTAAGCAAACACAGGACCACTTGACACATGAGTTGGAGTGAGTATGCCTAAAATATTCTGTTTTATTGACTCTCTTGCTGAAATTGGTTGCTGTTAATATTCCTTGTAAGAAATATTTTCAGTAAACATAATAGGAGGAGCAATGTCTCATCTTTAATAAGAAATGTGGGGAAAAAATGAAATGTGGGGCCCTGTCTAAGGGAAGCTTTTGCAGTAGGTATAGAAACAACTCCATGAATCAGTTCCAAATACAATTCCTGGTTGTTCTTTCTAACGAATATTGTAGGAAACCACTGGCTTTTTTGGCACAGAAAAGTCATTGGGAGGAAGTGTGGCCTTCCTAGAGTTGACCATGAAAAAAATAAAAAGAACTAAGCTTCCACTCAAAAAAAAAACCCTCAAGTTTGAAAAAAAAGGTATCAAGATTATACTTTCTACTGCTTCTTTATCATTATTACATTTCCTCAGTTTTGAACTCTATCCTTTTGCATGCATACATGTACATACAAATATGCAATGCACATGTTTACATGCATATGGCTTCACAGAATTCACAGATACACGAATGCATGCCATACATCTTACACTTCATATTACCCTAGTCCCAGATCTTTGCTTTAACATATCTCCCTAATTGCTGTAACTTGCTGTGTCTGTCTTGACAAAGACCCACAATATGTGTTTTCTGAAACTAGTCAATGCCCTCTGGCAAAACTAGCACAGAAACAGCAGAAAATAAAGATTGTTATCACTAGTGACCTCTTTCTACACAGCTCTTTTTTTCATCCACCAGGAAGTATTAAGGACTGTTTTGCAGGTGGGCCATTACAGTTTTCATTATTATCACCTCATTTAATTAATCAATGTGTCTTGACTAGATGACACAAATGTGATCAAATATTGTGCTATGTGCTACAGAGACAAGCATAAAAGTGTTGTGGCTCCTGCCGTCAAGTTTACATTTTACTTGGGGAAATGCAACACATTTATAAGCAACCAATATAGGACATTTTGCAAAACATATAAGGAAAGATTTTGTGTTATCTATGTGGAGGAGGGCATCAACAAATAGGGAGCTCAAGATAGAACTCAAAAATGAAATAGTACTGGAACTGATCATTGAAAGGAGCTTGTGATGATAGGCCCTCTTTCTCTGATGCCAGCCTCAGCCCATGAGTAATATATAGATCTTTGTGTACATCTATTTCCTAAAAACAGTACATTATCCTTTTAGGTGGTTTAAAAGAGTTTTGGCACTAAGAACTACAGGGAAGCCATAGAGAATTACAATAATAATCAAAGGAGGAAATGATAAATTTAAGTATTTTCAGTCAATGCAACTCTTCCAACATGCTAAAAAATTTGGGTCTTCTTTATTCCTTCCTCCTTCAATATGTTCAATACCATACTTCTTTTAAATCTGACTCTATAGGCAGCTAGCTACATGTTATCTTAGCCTTTAGCCAAATTGACAAAACTGTTGGTAATTTGACCTTTCTAGAAGGAACTTGCCCATCTTTTGCCATGGAATGAGAAAGCCTAGGTCAGGAAATCTCCTTTCTGAGAATCTCTCCCACCCCCACTGCCTACATGACCTTTTTTCAATCTTTTGCCTTGTACGAGAGGACTGGGAATTTAGATTTATATGAAAGTTTGAAGTTGCCACACAGCTCGTAAGTAAATGGCAGAGCCAGAGTTGTTACTAGCTTAGAACATGCTGATTGAACATGTAAATTATACAGCTTAATAGAATTTCATACTGGCAACATTGAGTTGCCAGAACTATTTAAGATAGAATGTTTATTTTTATGTTTTGTTTTTATATCACCAAGATTTACCTCTTTAGCTGTCCCTGAAATCCATCTTTTATTTAAAAAAAAAAGTTAAATTGAAAAAAGTAAAAGAAAAAAATGCAATAAATATATTGAAAAAACCCACATGGACAATGTTTCATATCTATGTGCAACCCAAAACCCACAAATGTTTGCAAAAGATTAGGAGAGTTATCTTCCCATCTCTCTTCTTTGGTGCCAAGCTTATTCTTTATAATTTCACAACATTCAGCTTCAATTATTTTGTGTTTGATGTTCTTTCCATTTACATTATTGTGGTCATTTTGTGTATTATTTTCCTGGTTCTGCTTCCTTCACCATGTGTCAGTTTATGTAAATCTTTCCATAATTCTTTGTAATTAACATGCTGATTATTTCTTTTAAAGCAGGTATATTCCACATTTTAACGTATCACTATTTGTTTAGCTATTCTACAATTATTGGTCATCCACTTTAATTTGATTCTTTCCTACTGTAAAAAAAGTGCTATTAGGAATAACTGAAAATAGGAAGCTTCTGATTTGGGGTGAATTATTTCTATTCCAATTCTTCCCATCACAGAAGACTCAAGTCAGGATACGTGGGCTCCTTTTTTTCCTACCATAGTGTGATGTCTCTTGACACACTCAGTTGAAGGTTCACTTCGTGCAACTTTTTCCAGTACAGAACTTCCTAGTTACAACTCAAGTTACAACTCTTCTCAAGGAAGAGGCCAGATCTGAACCTAGGTCATGACAATACAATTATAAAGTATTTTTGACAACATCCCTCAGAATGTTAGACAAGTTTAATGAAAGGATTGCTAAGCAGTAGCAGGAGTCTAAACTATGTACTCCTTTAGGTCAGGGAGGGTGTGTGTGTGTGTTTGGTTTTGATTCTTATTGTTGGTCTTGTATATAATCTGTTTAGTATCTAACATGGGTCCTCACATCTTATGTCTGTATGTAATTAAAGTTGCATTGACTTGAAAACTATAAACATTAAGACAAGAACAAAAATTCAGAAAATTAAGAATATCAGAGGGAGCTAATTTAAAAGGGAACTTGAAATATTATCTTTTTTTATGCCTTCCCAGATAGCCATGATTATATTTAAGGAGTTCCAGAAATAAGAGAATCTATTAACAATTTCAAACTCCCAGAGAATGGTTGTACAATCTTTATCTTAAACTCTTTCCTTTATTTAATAATTTTGATTGTCAGGAAACATTTTCTTTTAACTAACTTATTTCCTACAGGCTACAATATAATCCTCTTTTCATCATATCTGTCCTCAATAGAAATGGACAATATGGCTGGTTATTATCCCCTATGTAAAAGCCCTTAATATTATTGGAGACCATTATTAAATTTCCCTTCAGCCTCCTCTTATTCAGGTTAAATAAGCCAAGTTTCTCTAACCTTTCTTCCAAAGCCATATTTTCCAGCACTTTAATTATTTTTGTGGCTCTCCACTGAATACTCTTCAAATTGACCACATTCCTCTTTACTCACTGATCCCAGAACTGAACACATTATTCTAATAGAGGTCTGGCCAGTACTAAGTATAATGGGGTGATTACCTGAAGATATTATTACTCCTCTATTTATACATCACTGTGCCATAATTGTTTTTTAATCACTTGGAATGATTATTGTTCTTCACTATGACCTCTAGATCTTTTTCTTTCTTACCTCTAAATAGCCAAAGTTCCACAATCTTTTGTTTTTGATGTCTTTTTTTCTTCTTCAGGGTTCCAAATTACCACACTTAATTAAACTTACTTCTTATCAGCTGCTTCTTTTAAAAATGTATTTTATTGATATATCTTTTTTTTGTACATCTCTTCATTTGTCAAAGCACATCTCTCCACTTCCAGAGAATTATCTCTATAAATAAAGAGTAAAGAAAAGAGAAAAAAATTCAGTTAAACTAACCAATGCATGGAAAAAAGCCTAGTATTTCTTATTCAGTGCTACACACACCCATTTTCTCTCACCTCTACAAAGAACTAATTCTAAAATCACAGAAAAAAATAACAAACACAGAGAAGACATATGAATTAATGCAAATTAAAGTAAGCAGAACCAGGAAAAAAATATGTAGAATAACTCAATAATAGGCAGGATAGCATCAAAACTTAAGAAATTAAATGCTTTATAATTATATTGATCAAAATTGGTCCCCAAAAGCACATGAGAAAAAGGCTCCATGGCCACTTCTTTGTAGAAGTGGGGGTGATACTCTACTTCTAACCATAATTTGTTCCTACAATTTGTACCTTAGAATGGAGTAATATAAGTATCTTATAGGGAAAAGATAATTAAAATAAGAGTTAGAAGACCTGAATTATATTCTCATATTTGTTATTAAGGAGCTGTGTGACCTTGACTTACTCCCATCTCTCTGTGCCTGTTTCCTCATATATGAAATGATCATAGTACTAGGTGATGTTTGTTTGTTTTTTTGCTCTAGTGATGTGTGATTCTAAGATATTTCCTAACCTCTAAATATGTTCCTGTTATATTATGTTGTATGTTATGAATTTTTTTTCATTTAAATTTTTAAATAAATTAAATTTTAAAATTAAATTAAATCAAATTAAATTTTATTGTTAGTTTACCTCATTCATTTCCACAAGATTTTGAGTTACAAATTTTCTTTCCATCTTTCCCCTAACCACCAACCCAAAACAGCAATCCCACTGAATATGCCCTGCCCCAATCTGCTCTCTCCTATATCCTCCCCCATCCCTCCTCTGACTTTCTAGTAGGGAAAGATGGATCTCTATACCCCAGTGACTGTATATCTGATTTCCCAGTTACATGTAAAAAATAATATTTTTTTAAACTTTTTATTTTAAAACTTTGGATTTCAGATTCTTTCCCTTCCTCCCTCATCTGCAAACCTTACTGGGAAGATAAGCAATTCAATATAGGTTGTACATGTGCAATTATGAAAAACATTTCCTTAGTGGATTTATTGTGAAAGACTTACTATATTTCCCTCCATCCTATCCTTCCCCCCAATTGTTCTATTCTCTACTTTGACCTTGTCCCTTTTCAAAAGTGTGTGCCTCTAACTTACCTACCCCCAACCTGCCTTCCCTGCCATCATCCCCCCTTAATACCTCTTCCCTCCTACTCTCCCATAGGGTGAGATACACTACTTAGTGTGTATGTCATTCCCTCCATAAGCCAAATTCAATGAGATTAGGGTTGACCCATTCCTTTGGACTTCCTATTCTTCTTCACCATTGTAACAGTTTAACCTTGCCCCTCTATATGAGATAATTTACCCCATTCTGTCTCTCCCCATCTCCTCTCATTATATTCCTATCTCACCTCTCAATTTCACCTTTTAAGTATCATCCTTTCCTATTCAATTGGTATACACACACACATAAACACATTTATATTCCCTTCAACTACCTCATAAAGAGAAAAGTCTCATAAATTATAGTTATCATTTTCCATGTAGATATGTAAATAGTTCAACTTTGATAAGTTTCTTATGATTTCTTTTCCCTGTTTACCTTCCCATGCTTCTCTTGCTTCTTGTATCTGAATGTCAAATTTTCTATTCAACTCTGGCTTTTTCATCAAGAATGCTTGAAACTCCTTTATTTCATTGAATAACCATATTTTCCCCTGAAACATGATACTCAATTTTGCTGAGTAGGTGATTTTTGGTTTTAATCCCAGTTGCTTTGACCTCTGAAGTACCATATTCCAATCCCTTCAACCCCTCACTGTCAAAGCTGCCACATCCTGTGTTATCCTGATTGTGTTTCCACAATATTCAAATTGTTTCTTTATGTCTACTTGTAATATTTTCTCCTTTATCTGGGATCTCCAGAACCTGGCTATAATATTCCTAAGAGCTTTCTTTATGGGATCTTTTTCAAGAGGTGATTGGTGGATTCTTTCAACCTCTATTTTGCCCTCTGGTTCTAAAACATTAGGACAATTTTCCTTGAGAATTTCTTGAATGATGATTTCTAGGTTCTTTTTTTTTTTAATCATGACTTTCAGGTAGTCCAATAATTTTAAAATAATCTCTCCTGTATCTCTTTTCCAGGTCAATTGTTTTTCCAGTGGAATGTTTCACATTTCCTTCTATCATTTCATTTCTTTGAATCTGTTTAATTGTATCTTGGTTTCTCATAAAGTCAGTAGCTTCCATTTGCTCCAATATAATTCTGAAAGATTTATTCTCTCCAGTGAGCTTTTGAGATTCTTTTTCTATCTGGAAAATTTGGCTTTTTAAGGCATTCTTCTCCTCTTTTGCTTTTTAAGACTCTTTTGACATTTGAGTTACTCTATTTTTAAAGTGTTATTTTTTTAAGTCAAGTTGTTGACTCTCAAAATTTTCTTGCATCACTCTCATTCACTTATTTGGTTTTCATAATCCTTCTTATGCTCCTCTATGGCGTGTAACCAGTTCATATTTGTGTTGGAAGCTTTTGGTGCAGTATTCTCACTTTATTGTCTTCTTCCTGTTCCATGCTTTGATCCTTTTGTTCCCAAAATAGGAATCTAAAGTCAGATTGCTGAGCTTGCTTTTCTTCCTTTGCTTGTTCATGTTGCCTCTCAATTACTTGACTTTTCAGCTTTTTGCCACAGTAGAACTCTGCTTTCAGAGAGGAGGGCTTTGTCCCAAATTGCTGGTGTTTTTCAGCTGCCAGAGCTATTAGTTGGCTGCCCTATATGAAGCCTCCACCAGCTCTGGCACCTGGTCACACACCCCAGGACCTCCATCCTGATCCAAGCAGGTTAAAGCAAGAGTGATTATCCCTCAGAAAGGTTGCTTGGTCCCCCTATAATCTGTAGGCCAGAAGCTCTCAAGCAGGCATGTGGTAGTAGCCGCTGCACCTCAGCTGCTTCTCCCTTCTAGGGCAGAGGCTGGACAGCACTCCTTGACCCCTTGTTCCCAGAGTCTAAACTGACCTCTCACTTTTTCTGTGGCATTTATGGGTTGCTAATTCTGGAAACCACCACAGCTGCTGGTGATCCATTCTCCTAAAGTCCCTCCAGCTGCAGCTGGTCAGGGGCTGCCCTAGGGATAAAACCACAGGCTTATGCAGGACTGGGCTCTGCTCCTTGCATGCTGCAATGGACTATTTCTGTCTTTCTGCTGGGCTGCCTTCAGGGGGAGATTTGTTTCTCTTTGTCACTTTGTTGGATCTGTAGCCCTAAAGTTTCTTTAGAGTAATTTTGATAGGCAATTCATGTGGTTATGGGGGAGCACATGGAGTTTTCCTGCTTCTATTCTGCCATTTTGGCTCTGCCCTCTTTGTTATGGTTGTTTCAAAATTGTGCACAAAGGAATGGTGAGGATATCTTTCTGTAAATCATTCCATTTGCTTGTAAGGCAAAATCTGGTTGGTTAAGATAATAGACTAAAACATAGAGGGATTGTACAAATCATTTTTTCCCTTTAGTTTTCTTTTAGGCCTCTTTCTTTGTGTATTCAAGAATGGAATGCAATGGACTTAAACTTAAGAGATGACAAGTCTTTTGATTTAAAAGATAATATCCTTGTGTACTAAGACTGTTGGCAATTAAGTTTACATATAAAATGGGTCCTGATTCATGTTTCCTGTTCCCACCAATTTCATTTTTATATAGTTTCAGTGGAGTCACAAAATTTATAAAATTATATCATTCAATGCCATAATCATTTATTAAGAATGCTTTCTGAATACTAGGCAATAGTAATACCAAAATGAAAAAATGACACATCCCTTGCCTTCAAGGAGATTGTAGACTAGAGGAATGCAATACATATACTTTTTAGTATCACATGGCATTAAACAAAGTTAGAATATGGTAGGGGAATGGGAGAGGTCTAAGCGTAGCACTATGAAAAATTCAAGATGACAGAAATCATTTTTTGGTAGGTAGATCAGCAAAGATTTCATGTAGGAAGTATCAACTGAATTAGACCTTAGGGGGAATATTTTTTTAAGGGAAGAATCTTAGCAGATAGAATGTGAGAGGAAAATAGTATTCCAGGCATGGAGCCAGACATGAGCATAGACAAGGAAATGAATGGGTATAAGATAAGGGAGAGAGAGGAAACATTAGTTTGATTGGAGCATAGAACACCCAGAGTCTAAAATAAAATAAAACCAATCAAGTAGTTTGGGGCCAGGTAGAAGAAGATCTTGCATGCTAGGATTAAGAATTTCAGTTGAATTCAATAGGCAATGGGAAACCACTAACAGCTTTTGAGTAAAGCAGTGATGTGATCATAACAGTGCATTAAAAATTTAATTAGGAATTAGGAAACCTCATATCAATTCAGTGGGGCAGCTAAGCAGTCAATGGATAGAATAATGTCCTAGGGTCAATACAGCTCTTCCTAAATTCAAATCTGGACTCAGACTCTTACTAGCTGTGTGACCCTGGATAAGTCACTTAACCCTATTTGCCTTACTTTCTTCATCTTTATAATGAGTTGGAGAAGGAAATAGCAAATCACTCCAGTATCTCAGCCAAGAAAACTCCAGATGGGGTCATGGAAGGTTGGACATGACTGAAAAATACTGACCAAAAAATATGAATTCAATAAGCATGCATTAAATACCTACTCTGGCAAAGTAAGAAATTCCATATTTTAAGAAATATATAACTAGTCTTAGATTCAGAAAGACTAGAGGTCATATCCTGCTTTTGATATGTGACAAATATGTGATCATTGTCAAGTCATGTAACCACTCAGTGTTCAAGGCAAAATTTTAAGTTGATAAGTTGCATGGGTGATGCTCCTGTCCACCGGAAGGAAGGTGTTCCTATGATTTATCTCTCTTGAGTCATGCATCCAGATTATTTATTAAGTTCTGTGATAAATATTTGTGGAATTTAAGAGATCTTAATTTTGGCCCTGATATGCTACTAAATAAATTCCATGCATTTCTGATTTTCCAACTGTAAAATGGGTATGATCTCCAAGTGTATGTTAAGGAGAAATCTGTAAAAACTATGGAACTGACAAAAGAATGCTCAGAATAAATATATTTTAATATTCAGGAGTACTTAGAAGGTAATTTGAGAGAATTTCCTCAAGATCAATAGAAAAAAAGTTATTCCTATACTTAAAAATCTACAATACTTGGCAAGTCCCTTCAAATTTACTGCTGTTATTGTTGTTATATTCTGTGTAGTTCCCATCACTAGGAAAGAAAAGATGAGGCTAATATTCCTATCAATACTTGAAGGTGCAGGAAATTCAAGAAGTTGACTTTCTAAAGGGCAGATATAAACTGGCCCACAGTAATAATCATAGCACTTAAGGTCTGTTCAATTTTTTATTATTGCTTTTACTTTGCACCTGCTGTGTTCCTACTGTGCAGCTTTGAGAATGCATTAGCTGCAAGCACTAGTATTTCCCACAGTTCAGTTAACAGCAAATTCCAGTTACCAGGAGTCATCAAGGCTCAGGAGACATTGTTAACAAAACACAATAACTGAGCAAGACTAGAAGCTGTGAAAAAGAAAAAAAAAATCAGTCAAATTTTGGGGAATACAGAAACCTTTTTGTCTGTAAAATTCTGTTTCAATTGTGACTTCCTCTTTTATAAGGGAGCTTATAAGGAACAGAGAGCTAAGAAAGATTGTTTTTTTTTTAGTTAAGCATATGCTCTTACGTTGAAGTATTCCTGTTTTATACCCTGACTGCAATTAGATAATTAACCATAAAACTGATCATTTAAATGCATGTATAAATGCACATTTTTATAATATGCAATATATTATGTATATATGTATATATGTGTATGTATATATGTATGTGTATTTGCATACCATTTACCTCACAGGGTTGTTTGAGGATCAATAAGAGAATATTTTTTAACATATACTACCTCTACAACTCTGCCTTTAAGAATCTATAGTTTCCTTCAAGACTAGGCTTGACGATACCTTTCTGCATGATGCCTTTCCTGTTCCCAGCTTACTAATATTTACCTTCACCACAAATAGACATTTTTGTAAGTATTTATAATTTATCACACATAAATATAATATATATCCATATTTGTTATTTTTCTTCTGATAGAATATAAGAGCATTGAGAAAAGCAACTTTTTGTTTCATTTCTGTTTTTGTAAACCCAGTGCCTAGCTCTGGCAGATAAGTATTTAATGAATGCTTGATTGATTGGATGGGTTTTTTATTCTCCCAAAGGTCACTCAGGCAGCAACCAATATAATATAACTTGAGAGATAATAGAAATATCTTCTCATCCCTACCTTTTCTAATTGCCTTAATTTCCAAATTAATTATCCTTTTTTTTGGGGGGGGGGGAGGCAGTGACCATATTGAAGTTTTGTTGTCAGAGTACAGAAAAAAAATGCAAATGCAAGCCAACTCAAAATAGTTGTTAACATTAGTTAACTAGTCACTCAGCACTGCTCTGAGAATAAGGGATGCTTGTTTGGGTAGTTACAGGAAGTCAATTAACTTCTAGAATATAAGTCTTCCCCAGGAAAGGTATTAAGGAACTCTGGCTATACAGAAATTAACATGAGATTGCTAAATATTTGGCAGAATAAGATAGGAAAGTTGCAAAAGTTAATAGAGAAACTGAAAAGACAGAAAGTACTGACAATAAAACACTCAATTCCCAATGTGGTCCACAATTTTGTACATATGTTGGAAATTATAGCTTAATATCATCATCATTAATGAAAGTATGTACCACCTACCTATGTGGCAGAAATCCAGCATTGCCCAAAATACATCTGATTTTGTGATCATATTTTTCTCATTTAATAGAGATTTTGATTCATTGTAATGGAAAAGACTGTCTCCTCCCCCCTGCCCCCCTTGATTTTCTCAAATCTCTTCTTCACCAAAATATGGCATGAATCCAACTATAAAATGATTGTGTTGTCATTGTATTCAAAATTCTGGAAAGATTTAAATTTACCTCTGTCACTCTCTGTTTTGTGAATACCCTCTTTTTCTCTTTTACATTGTGCTTACTTCTTATTCTACCTTCCTACCACTGCCTTCCATATTACCACTACCATTTCCAACTGAGGGCAGGGAGAGAGGGTAACTGGTGCTTTAGGAAGCAGTAGTTTTTGGCTCAGCTAGGTATTTCTAGATTCTACAACTCATACCTTCTATGAGTAGAATTTAACTTGGGCAAAATAGCCCCCAGGCGTAAGAGTAAGACTGATCATAATTTGCCTTGATTTTGTTCATTTGTATATGTGTGTGTTTTGTTTGTTTTGTGAGACAAGTGAAAACAAAAACAGTTTATATAGTACTAAATATATTGATAAATTTGAAATAAATTATCTGAATAATTTCAAATTACCTGTTCATAGTAGAGCAAGGGTAAAACATAGAATAATTTGATTATATTGCTGAATCAATTAATTGTGAGTGTTGGGTAGTAAAATATCATATTTTCACTAAGGATTTTTTTTAAAGCAATCAGGGTTAAGTAACTTGCTCAAGGTTACACGGCCAGGTGTTTCTGGGTGGATGCTAAGTGTCTGAGCCCGGATTCAATCCCCAGGTCATCCCAACACTGGGGCCAGTGCTCTTAATTGCTGTGCTACCTGGCCGCCCAAACACTAAGGATTTTCTAACCAAAAAAAAAAAATTATATCACTGTTCTAATTTATGGCACTCCTACCGGAAAATCCTATTTGTGAATCCCTGAATAAGAGAATATATATACTAATGGCAATATACCAGTAGCATTTGCATTAAATAGAACTAAAGTCAAGAAGCATATGCTATAATGTAGGGCACCCTGATGAATGTTGCAAATGCAAAGACAAAACCTTAACAATTCCTTCCCTCACGGAACTTGCATTCTTCCAAGAAGATTCAATGAATGCACACAGAAGTAAATGCAAATTAAATACTATGGGGATAAGAAAAGGCTTCATGTCAGAGTAGAAGCTGAGCTGAATATTGAAATCAACTACTGATTCCAAAGGTTAGAGGCAAAAAGAAAAAGAATTTCAGGACTTTAGCTACAGAAGTCCATAAATAAGAGAGAGAATACTCTATATGGGGAATAGGAAGGAGGCCAGCAACATCTCCTACAGAATAAGGTAAGCAATAACTTATGGCAAGTAAAAAAAATGAGGTGGGGGGCAGATGTATATTTTATCTATGTAAGTAAGAACCTTAATGCTGATTGAGTGCATAGAAAGCAATTAATTAATATCCTTCTTCTTATGGAAAAATCTGACCACTATCAAAATAAATATGGCATTTACTTACTTTATGTTTTAAAAATTTATGTCACAGCCATCAACTGAATACTTAAATACCTATTACATATATTAATGTTCCAGATTATTTGTAACAATCTTAGCTTGGTGAAGTGGGGCAGGGTGGATTATTTTTTTTCCTCAAGAAAACCTGAAATCATCATAATACAATTGTCTGGCAAGGCTGGCACAATTCTTTGCTTGCCTGCTCTTTGTGGATCCATTTTTGTGGGAGTTATGTTTGTTTGTTTTCTTGCTCTAGGCAATTTCAAAGTGACTCAGACAATAGAATTGAAGTCATATTATATACTGTTTGCCTCTACTCTTAACATCATCATACTTCTCAGCTGGAAAGTGAAAGTGAAAAAAAAAAAACCCAAAAACATTTAACATCTTGAAACTTGAAAACGTGCCCCTGCATTTTTTCTCCCCTACTTTGCTGTTGAATACACAAAAACCTGTTTGAAAGTTCATTCCATGTATCTCCATGGTCTCCAATGCTCCTTTTAGTTTAGCAACTGTGGAATTTATAGGGTTTCCATGTGTTTTTTTGTTTGTTTGCTTGTTTTTTTTTTCACCAGACAACAGGACAATGTTCCTATGTCTGCTAGTCTCAGATATGTCTTCAGTATTAAGGTGAGGCTCACTTCATTTCCTTTCTATAATCTATTTTTTCCCTTCTGCAATTCTCTGTGAACTGTTATTCAGTAAACATTTTTTTCCTACTGCTACATATTGAGTCATTTAAAGGAAAAATATAAAGCAAAGAAATAAAAAAGTGAACTGAAAACCCACAATTTTGGTTTCTTATCTTACTATTGTGTGACCACTATCTAGGCAGGAAATGTCAATTAATAGTAATGTAGTATGAGAGTAGAATGAATAGAAGACCTCTCTCTTCTATTCAGATCATTGTAACAACGAAATGTATGCATTAGTATTCTGTCATGTAGAAGAGAGATTTAAATCTGTGTGAATAAATCTCACTGTCTCTCTCTGTCTCTGTCTCTCTGTCTCTCTCTCTTGTCTGTCTCTGTCTCTCTCTCTGTCTGTCTCTCTCTCTGTCTGTCTCTCTCCAAATGTGTCTGTGTGTATGTACGTGTGTGTATTAAATCTATAAAATATGCAGTGTGATTCACACATATAATGGGCTTGTAGGGCAGGCCCTTTCAAAATTTGCAACAGTATTCTGATAACAGTTGATCCTTCCCGGGTCCAATGTGCTATCTTTGTTTAGCATCTTTTCAAATATATAGATCTGAGCCCCCACTACAGGACAATTAGCCAGACAATGGCAAGTGAAATCAAAATTACATACACTTAATTGACACAGAATGCAGGGTAAATATGAAGAAACAAAACTAGATAACAAATATGCTCACTACCTATGCTTTGATGACTTTCTGCTTCCATGTCTCTTCTGCAAAGAAGAATTTAAGTCAACCCTCTATTCAATCTTTCCTTGTAGCCTAACATATTAGGGGAATAATACCTCAGTTCATTAATGAAGGTGTATTAGAGGCCAGTAGCTGAGGAAAGTGGTGTTTAGCCACTTAACTTTCAATATAGATGTCATGGTTAGTGATCTCTGTACTCTTAGGTTTTGAAAATTCAAGATATCTAGGCCATCTAAAGAAAACTTAGAATGTAGGCAGAGCCAAGATGGTTAAGTAAAGGCTGGGACTCACCTGAGCTATTCCCCAAAACTCACCAAATATCTTTTTAAAAGACTAAACAAATGTTCGAGCAGTAGAACCCACAAAAAGATGAGAGTAGAACAAATTTCTAGTCCAAGACAACTCGGAAGGTTGACAGGAAAGATCTGTTGCACCAGGGCGAGAGAGGAGTACAGCCCCATATGGGCTATGCTCCAGTAAATTCAGAGCAAACCTTGGGGTGACTGAATCACTGGCAGCTGTGGTCGTCTACAGACCTCTCAGCCAACAGATGCCAAAGATAACTTAGAAGGTCAGCAGGAAAGGTCTGTCCCACCTGGTTGAGAGTGGGGCACCATCCAACACAAGTCACACCAGCACAGCCATGGCCACAGCAAACCAGAAGTAGGACTTGGGAGTGACTGTATCCGCAGCAGAAGCTGCAATGGCTAGTTCTGGAGTTCTCAGCCACAGAAGGTAAGGCAGTTTAACACTGGCCAGATAGAGATAATAGAGGCCTCTTTGCTTGCACTGTGGCAGGACTCTGTTGCTTTGCACACACTCATTTCCTGGTTGCAGTTCTGTGTGGCAGTACTAAGGGGAGGAGGAGCGCTTGTACACTAGAGCTTGTAGCTACAATGGAGCAGGGACCTCCTCATGTTTCCAGGGCAGAAGAGAGTGCTTGTGGTCACTCATGGACCAGGGCGCAGGCAAGGACAGTCGTAAACACCTTTTCTTAGATCATACCACCTGGGAAGAACCGAAAACTTGCAGGCTGCTAGAAACATCTCTGAAAACAGATTCACAAAATACCTCCAACTTTGGACAGTGCTGCCTCCACCCTGGAAGAAGAACCATAATTTAACAAAGGGCTGGAAGTAAAGTCATGGGCTAGGAAAAAGACCAAACAACAGAAGAAAACTCTGACCATAGAAAGTTTCTATAGTTACAATGGAGAGGAAGAAAAGGAAGGCAAAAGGTAATGATTCAACCTTACTCTCACTGAATTTGGCTTAAGGAGGGAATAACATATACACTAAATTAGGTATCTTACCCTACGGGAAAGTAGGGGTCTAGGGATAAGATGTGGCATGATAGAAGGGAGGGCAGATTGGGGGTGGGGGACGGCAGTTAGAAGCACATACTTTTAAAAAGCGATAGGGTCAAAGTAGAGAATAGAACAAGTTGGGGGTGGGATAGGATGGAGGGAAATATATTCAGTCTTTCACAATATATCCACTATGGAATTGTTTTGCATAACTACACATGTACAAATTTTATTGAATTGCTTATCTTCTCAGTAAGGGTGGGTGACAAGGGAAGAAGGGAAAGAATCCGAAATTCAAAGTTTTAAAATCAAATGATTAAAAAATTATTATCATCAAAATATAATGTAAAAATATAAAAAGGTCCAAAAAGTTGAGGAGAAAATGCCTTAAAAACCAGAATTGGCCAAATGGAAATGGAGGCACAACAGTTCACTGGAGCAAATAGTTCCTTAACATTAGAATAGAGCAAATGGAAGCTAATGACTTTATGAGAAATCAAGAAACAATAAAACAAAACTGAAAGAGTGAAAAAATAGCAGTCAGTGTGAAACATGTCATTTGAAAAACAACTGACCTGGAAAATAGATATGAGAGATAATTTAAAAATTATTGGACTCCTGAAAGCCATGATCCCCCCTCCCCCCCTGCCTCCCCCAAAAAGAGATCCTAGACATCATCTTTCGAGAAATTATCAAGGAAAACTTCACTGATATTCTAGACAAGAGGGTGAAATTAAAATTGAAAGAATCCACTGATCACATCCTTCAAAATATCCCAAAATGAAAACTGCCAGGAATATTATAGCTAAATTCCAGAGCTCCCAGTTCAAAGAGAAAACATTGCAAGCAGCTAGAAAGAAAAAATCAAGTTCTGTGGAGCCACAGTCAGGGTTACATAAAATTTAGCAGCTTCTACATCAAAATATAGGAGGGCTTAGAATATGATATTCCAGAGGGAAAAGAAGCTAAGATTACAACCAAGAATCACCTACCCAGAGAAACTGAGAATAATCCTTCAGGGGAAAATGGACATTTAATGAAATAGGGGCTTTCAGGCATTCTTGATGAAAAGACCAGAGCTAAATAGAACATTTGACTTTCAAATACAAGGCACAAAAGACACATAAGGAAACGGAGATCATAAGGTACTTGTTAAACTGTTTACATTCTTATGTGGGAAGATGGATTTGAAACTCATAAGGCCTTTCTCATTATTAGGGTAGTTAGAAGGGGTATATATAGATAGAAAGCACAGGTGTGAACTGAATATCAGTGGATGATATCTAAAAAATAAAATTAAGAGAAAGGGGGAGGTAGAATGGATTAAATTATCTCACATAAAAGAGGCAAGAAAAAGCTTTTAAACTGGTATGGAAGAGGGAGGAGGTGAGGGGTAGTGAACTTTACTGTCATCAGAATTGGCTCAAAGTTTGAATAACATATGCACTTAATTGGGCAAAGAAATCTATTTTGCCCTACAGGAGAGAAGGACAGGCAGGGGGTAAGAGAAAGGGGTGGGAGGCTGATAGAAGGGAGGGCATATTGGTGGAGGGAATAGTCAGAAAACAATTTTTGAGGAAGGACAGGGAGAAAGGAGAAAGAAAACGGAATAAAAGAGGGAAGGGATAGAATGGAGGGAAATACAGTTAGTAATTGTAACTGAAAAAGTTTTTTGAAGCAAATTTGTCTGATAAAGACCTTATTTCTCAAATATATAGAAAACTGAGTCAAATTTATAAAAATAAGAGCCATTCCCCAATAGATAAATGATCAAAAGATATGATCAGTGCTGAGATGAAATAATCAAAGCTATCTATAGTCATATGAAAAAAAATATTCTCACTATTTATTGGAGAAATGCAAATTAAAACAATTCTGAAGTACTACATCCTACCTATTAAATTGTCTCATGGGACAATGTAAATGACAATTATTGAAGGGGGTATGGGAAAAATGAGACATGGATGCACTATTGGTAGAGTTGTGAACAGATTCAATCACTCTATAGAGCAATTTGAAATGATGCCCACAGGGCTACTTTTGACCTAGAAATACTACTACTAGCTCTGTATCCCAAAAGAGATAGAAAACAAAAAGGAAAAGGACCTTTTGTGCATAAAAATATTTATAGCAGGTCTTTTGTATGGACGAAGTATTGGCAATTGAGGGGATGTCCATCAATTAGCAAATGATAGAAAATTGTGGTATCTAATTATGATGGAATACTATCATGCTATAAGAAATTATGAGTAAGATGCTCCTAGAAAAAACCTGGAAAGTACTTGCCTGGGCCAGTACAAAGTGAAGGGTATTGTTTAAAAAGTAACAGCAATATTGTAGGATGATCAGCTGTGAATGATCAGCTCTTCTCAGCAATACAAAGATCCTAAACAACTCCGAAGGACTTATAATGAAAAATTTTATCCATCCCCAGAAAAAAGAACTGATGGTGTCTGAATTTCAGATTATAACATCCTTTTTTTTTACTTTATTTTTCTTAATGTTTTTTTGGTCTTTTTTATTTCATTACATGACTATTATAGAAATGATTTGCATGACTACATGTATAACCTATATCAAATTGCTTGCCTTCTCAATGGGGGTGGAGTGGAGAGGAAAGAAGGAAAATAATTTGGAACTAAAAAATTTAAAACCCATGTTAAAAATAGTTTTTAGATACAACTTGGGGGGGAATAAAATAATAAATTAATAAAAAGTAAAAAAAAAACAACTACCTGTATCTCAGATTACCACATTCCTTCTACCTCCAAGCCTGTCTTTTTACTTTCATAGCACCAGTATGGTCTCAGAGCAGCTGCCAATTCTTCTTTTCTTCCTGCAATTTCTGCTATTGCTTCTGTGTGCCTGCCAACTTGAATCATGAGAGCTCAACAGTCATTTTAATCCACTTGCACTGAAAGTTTCACCAATAATCAGAAGCTGCACTGGGTTATGTCACCATGGTGAAGTCACATGCACAGACTTCTGAGTGATTTAGTCTGGAAAATATAGCTAAATAAGTGATTCTCCTTGTTCAAAAGCATTGTGGAAATGTAGAATCCTAGATGTATCCTCAGTATGATCTTCCCAAATTGTAATATAGATATCCTGGCCATTAAAGTTGTATTATTAAGTAATAATGATGAACATGTATATGATACATTAGAGAATGAAAATACTTTACATAAATGCTGACATTTTTCAGCAGTTCTATGAAGTATTACTAGAATATTATCTTTATTTTAATTATGGGTATATAAGCTCAGAATGCAAAGTAACTTGTCTTCAATACTACCTAGATGAACTATTAGAATAGTCTCATTAAATATCTTCTTCTTTTCACTCCCTCTCTGAGTCTTCCATCATTCAATGTAAAGGGAAAATGATGGGAGCCTATTATTAAATAGAAGAAAGAGAGTGTATTGGATTGCCTTTGGAAAACTGGATAGTTCTTTTAATAACTCCAAGTTTCTCCCTGAAGCAAGCTGGCAGCTTTTTTCAACATCAGTGTTCTTTTAGTGATAATATATGGCTTCATGCCCTGGAATGCTAGAGTTTTCAAATAATTGAAACTGAGGATCACATAAAAGACATTTGTAAAGGCTGTGGTGAAGGACCAATACCTCTGGTATGATGGCTGCTGAGTCCTTTTCAGGGTTGCTTTCCACCTTTTGGTGTCCACCTGTTCTAGGTGGACTAGAACTCTCCAACTCTCACCTGTGCCTCCAAGAAGCTGTAGCACACACAGTGACCACACCCTGGTAAATTGTTTAAGCAGACAGGCTAAACCAGACTGAGGGTAATCAATGAGTCTCAAACCCATTGTTGATTTAGGGGGGTGTCTACCCCAAGCATGCGAAGACTTTGCTTGGTGGAATGGGTGGATGAGAACAATTTGTTCCAACGGCCATGAAGGCAGCTAAAGCAGGCACTGTGGAATGCTTAGAGTTAGGTTAGACATCAAAGATGTCAAGGTCATCCACTGCATCTTGAGCCATCACCAGGTGTCTTAATTCTGTCCTGCCACTGGACTGGGATAACTCTGGAGGAGAGAGTGAGGCCAGCAACTCCACCACACCATATTATAAATGAGGATCTGCTTCCAACAAATGGTATAAAGGATGTTGTAAGATAAATGTATAATCACAAACAAAGATGACCCCTCATATAAAAAACAAGAGATGATTTATATCAACTCTATAATTCATCTTTCCATAGTATAAGGAGAATGCAATGATGTTGGGCAGATCTCATATGAAGGTTTTACAGAATGGAGTAGATAATGTCTGAGTAGGACAGTCAAGCATGGAAGAATTTTAATCTTCATGTTAGAAGGGAGCACCCTCATTAATGAGATTTCACATTTAATATAATTAATGAAAAAATGAATGTATGAATGAATGAATGGATGGATGGATGAGAAAGCATGCATTAAGTTATTGCTATGTTACACTCTAGCACTATGTTGTTTGAGGAACACAGACATTACAAAAAGAGATATATGCTTTTTCTTCAAGGACCTTATGTTCTAATGTGGGAAGAAAAGTACTGACCAGTGAAGGGAGTTTTGGAGTACTGGAAATGGGGACATTAGAGTAATATAGATCAAATCACTGCTCAGGTTAAAAATTTTTAGTGACTTCCTCTTTCCACTGTATTAAAGTTAAAACTTCTCTATATGGGGGCGGCCAGGTAGCACAGGGACTAAGAGCACCGGCTCCAGTGTCGGGATGACCTGGGGATTGAATCCTGGCTCAGACACTTAGCACCCACCCAGAAACACCTGGCTGTGTAACCTTGAGGAAGTTACTTAACCCTGATTGCTTTAAAACAAAACAAAACTCTACATGGCTCTCAAGGCCATCCACAGTCTTAGAGAAGCATTATTTTCTGTATTCATTTCATATTTTCTCTTCTTCATCCTAATATGTCCTACTCAGATTTCACTAACCAGTCCTTTTACATATAACCTTGATCATACCTAATGTCTTCTTCCTTCTTGGTCTTTATATATCCTTTTAAACTAACCCAAATATGCTACTCTCTTCTAAAGTCCATCCTGATATTTATAACTAATAAAAATATTATCTCTCAAAGTAGAGTCTACATTTTATCATTTTCTAAAAGAGTCATCGAATAAAATTATGTACTATTTGTTCCTTGAGGGCAGAGGCTATGTGTATTCTAATCTATCTCCCTCAATGCCTAACACCCTTATCCGCATACCTAATAATTGCTTGTTATCAAGTTTTAACCTTTTGGACTTCAGTTTCATGATCTGTAAAATTGGGGTGGTATTATTTGCTTTAACTATCTCACTGGTGTCTCATAGAGAAAGTGATTTGTAAATCTACACACACACACACACACACACACACACACACACACCTCACATTAATTTTACCAGGAGATGTGGAAGCCTGACTTTTTCCTATACAAATCCTACTTTACTCTGATTTAGTTTAATGTGTCCATTTGCAGAGGCTGCTGACCTTTGGCCATAATGATCTATGCCAATGATTTTCCACTTTGCAGGTGACTACTCTGACTGTGGAAATGTGTCAGCCACAAATACATTTCTAATAATGTCATCGCTCAAAGGCCATGAGAAAACTGAAATCTGTTGCCAATATATAAAGAGCAAGTTAACAATATCTACTATTACTGGGTTTAGATTCTGATGTTCCCAAAGGAAACAACTTGATTATATCTGCCTATTTTTACAAGTGAGAGCTAAAGAACCAATGAGAGAATTCCAAGGATTGATGGAGATTCTGATTGTTGGGTTTATGACTATCAGGGATAGGATGTTGTTTTGCAAAAATATAGATGGATATAAAGACAGATATAATGATCTCTGTCCATCTATCTATCTATCTATCTATCTATCTATCTATCTATCTATCTATCTATCTA
>NW_027185799.1:19812466-19820495 GCF_028583685.1 Petaurus breviceps papuanus
CTATCTATCTATCTATCTATCTATCTATCTATCTATCTATCTATCTACCTATCTATGTATCTATCTCTTGAGGCAAGAAAAGTCAAAAGTATCATAAAGGTCAGTAGCGAACCAACCAGCAAAATGTAAATTTCTTGAAGGCAAGGGCTATTACTTTTTGTCTCTGTATCTCTAAACCCTTGCCCAGTGCCTGGTACCATAAAAAATACTTGAATTATAATGAAATGTTTGAAACTTAGCCTAGTTCCATTCTCTGTTTCCATATAACACAAATATTATATTCAGTGTTCACTGAAATACATTGTTAGGTTTCAACACATGTGAACATATATGTCCCTCAGGAAACATTGATATTCCACATACCATACCATGCTTCAAGGATGCATAATTTCACTTTGTGTTTATTCTCTCTCTCCTAAAATGCATAATGACCTTATTATGTATTAATAGAGTATCTTCATGAGTTGTTGTGGCTAGAAAGTAATCACCCCTTGAAGTATGTTCGTAGTAAGACCCTAGAATATTTCAAGATATATACCATACCATATTGGTTATAGTAAATTAAAAAGGATGGAGGATTTGGAGTCAGAAAACCTGGGTTCAAATCACAACTCAGAAAACTGTTATTTATGATTGTCTGAGGCTGTTATTCATAGGCCTCAGTTTCCTCATTTGTAGAATTGAGGATAGAGTAGGTTGGAATTTAGGACTTCTAAATTCCCTTCCAATTATAAATCTATTACAATCCTATGTGGGCTTTCCCCCAAAATCTGCTATCTTGAAAGTAGTCTATAATTGCACTTTATGAGGGAAAGTTACCAGAAAAGGAGTGAAAAGAGAGGAGTTATCATAAGAACAAGGCAGCATGGTGTTAGTTGAAAGACCAATGGACTTGGCATCAGAAGACATGATTATATGAAATTGGTGTCTATTAGTCATAGCCCAAGTTATCTCATGCAATTCACATAATCAGTTAGCAGCTCAGATTTTACTTCTGTGAAATAAATGGGTTGAACTAGGCCAGGGGTGGAAAACCTGCAGCCTAAAGGCCACATGTGGCCCTCTGGGTCCTCAAGTGTGGCCCTTTGACTGAATCCGAACTTTACAGATGTGGCCCTTAGTAAAAGGATTTGTTCTATAAAACTTGAACTTAGTGAAAAGGCTGCAATCAAAGACTTAGAAAACTACATGTGGACTCGCGTCCACAGGTTCACTACCCCTGGACTAGACTATCCTTCATGTCCCTTATAATTCTAGAAGCTATTGTGTGATCATTAAGAATAAATGAAAAGAAATATAGCATTATAATACTCTTCACCTCCCTAACTCAGTACCCCATCCCCCCCATGCCTCATATTAGAGGCAGCTGTAGTTGTATGTGTTGTAGTTGTTTATTCTTCATTAAAAAAAAAAAACAATGAGATAATGGGGTGATATCTTGACTAGTGTTTGAATTGTATTTAAATGAGGCGAAATTGCACAGAGGTGCCTCACTCTCTCTTACAGAATCATTGAAATGTCATGGTAAGAAGAAAGACAAGATGACTGATGATGGCTTTGGGACATAGTGGAAGACCTCAGCATCTCTGATGTCTGACCAAGATCTCAAAGATCTAAGCATTCCACAGTGCATGCTTCAGTCGCCTTCATGGTTTTGGAACAAATTGTTCTCATCTGCCCATTTCACCAGGGGAAAGTGTTCATATGCTTAGGATAGACGTTCCTCTAACTTACTGGTGGGTTTTAGACCTGTTGGTTACCCTCAACATGATTTAGCCCATCTGCCAGGAAGGTTTTACTGGGGTGTGGCAACGAGAATGCTACAACCTTCTTGAAAGCCACATGTGAGAGATGGGCGAGGGGATGGACATCAAAGGCAGAAGATCAGCACCGCCCCACCAAAAAAAAGCAGCTAGTAGTACAGTGGATAGAATATTGGGGCTGAAGTCAGGAAGAACTGAGTTCAAATATGACCCTAAATATTTACTAGGGGTATAACCCTATGCAAGTTACATGACATCTTTTTACTCGGTTGTAAGATATGGATAATAATAGGCCCTACCTTTCAGGTAGGTTAAGAGGATGAGACAATTTTTGTGAGTTGCTTAACTTTGTTCCTAGCACATAGTAGCACTTAATATGTCCCTTCCTTCCTTCCTTCCTTCCTTCCTTCCTTCCTTCCTTCCTTCCTTCCTCCTTCCTTCCTTCCGAGTGTAAGCTCTGTAACCCTAGCAAGCCAGAGAGATTTCAGATGAGTCCAAGTATATACACCTACAAGCTGTGATACACTCAGAAAGAGGTGACTTGGTGGAATAGTGGAATCATTTCTTTGGATTTGCAATCAGGCAGACCTCAATTCAAATTCTACATCAGACACATTAGTCGCAGGACCTCCAAGACAAATCTCTTGATCTTTTTGATGCTCAGTTTCCTCATCTTTAAAATGACAAAAATGTACCTATCTCCCAGGATTATTGTGAGAATAAAATGAAAATTTACATAGATGTTTGTATAATGCTTTACTAAACATAAAACTGTATATAAGGATCATTGTTGGTATTATTAAATGAGCACCAGACTAAGAAAGACTCATCTATAGAAATGGAGCTCCGGTGAAGATATATTTTTTTGACCAGAATAATGTGGGGATTAAAATTCTCCAACCTCCACAAAAAGAGACTGAGGTAAAGCACTATGCCAATGGCACTTCATTAAGGGGCCCATGATCCATGCTAATAAAGTAAATCTCAGATCTTCCTCATGATCTGAGATGCTCCCTTCTTCCAGGACCTTTTATTTACAAATATTCAAAAGAGGCATGAATCCCATTGGTTGACATATGACACATGAGCCGAAATAAGCAAAAATGATCTGTCAGAAGCATCACAAGTTGGGTGAAGCAAAGAATATCTTCACTGAGTAGGTGGTCATAAGATGGATGGGCTCCCCCTTAGGTTAGGCAGGAGGAGATGGTACAAGCTATACATATGCTCCAAGAACACATCAGGGGGAGTGGGGGGGGGGGCAGAACTTTCCATACCATGCCATCACTCATGCTTGGTTTGGTCATAGAATTTGAGCAAAACAGGATGGGGATATCTTTGTGAGCATTTTTGTGGTTGTATAAGTGAGTCTTATAAGTTAGTGAATATTACATTAAAATTTGAAGCCTTTGATAGGGTCTTCCTATTAGCATCTATAATCCTATGTGACTTATACAAAGTATGGATTAATACATTGTTTATTCTTATACCCATTATTAGATGGCTGATTATATATCACTAGATGAATATAATCTGATAATTGCTAACAAGCATTACCCCCTATAAAATCATAATGAACTGACTAATGGTGATTACAGTTTGAATAGAGGGTGCTCAAATGAATTATTTTTCACAACAACTTACCCAAAATCACCTACTAGGGCTGGTTAGGTGACACAGTGAATAGAACACCGGCCCTGGAGTCAGGAGGACCTGAGTTCAAATCTGACCTCAGACACTTTAAACTTGGTTGCTGTGTGACCTTGGGTAAGTCACTTAACACCAATTGCCCTGCCTGCTCCTCTCCAAAAAGCAAAAAAAATATATCACCTATTAGATCATGGGAGACTTGCAATTTGACTCAATGAAGAGAGGACTAACACCAACAAAATCACAGTGCTTTAAAGAATAATTTTGGGGCGGCCAGGTGGCTCAGTGAGTAAGAACACCGGCTCCAGTGTCGGGATGACCTAGGGATCAAATCTGGGCTCAGATACTTAGCACCACACCCAGAAATAACTGGCTGTTTAACCTTGAGCAAGTTACTTAATCCTGATTGCTTAAAAAAAAAAAGAATAATTTCAAGCATTTTTTTTCTAGAATATACCTACATTTTTTTCCTTTCAAATAGTTCTATTTTAAGGCTGTGTCCTAAATTCATGGAAGCCTATATTTGGAACAGTATACTACATATGTTATTTATAACTGTAAGGAGTTTATTTCATTTTTAGTTTTGAAAAAAAAATTCAATTTGTAGATAATAGCCATAGGAAAACAATAAAGAAAAAAAATGTTACTGTTATTTTTTTTTTTCAAAATGGACGTTGTTTGGGCTATTGGCTGCTATCTTATACAGTTTCCTAAGGTCAAACCCAGTTAGAGAAGTAGAAACATAGATTGCTGATTTGAACTGAAGTCTATTCTGCTCCACACCCCCATACCTACACCAGACTCTTGGTGATATTTGGGTCCTTATAAATGTTTCAGATTATCCTAATTGCATGAATCTAGCTGATTATGCTCTATTCCTTCTCAAATTTAGTTTTAAATCTAGACCTTTCTTTTTGATAATGAAATCATCCAACATTTCAGCCTGTGAAGCATCTCTGCCTGATCCAAAGCCAGCCAAATTCGAATTTCACTGACTTATCCATCATAGGGGCATTTTGGCAAGAGGAACACTGGATGTCCTTGTTTCTTTCTTTTTAAAGGACATGATTACATGCCTTTGATAGCATAATCTAACTCATGGATGCAGATCAATTCTATTTCAATGCATTTGATTGTATGCTATCGATTCATATAAATATAACATATGAAGGCCAGTAATTAATATGAATATTTGAAAATTTAATGATTCCTTGAAAGATATAACAACAAATTAACATTGTTCAGTGAACCTATGAATATTTATTTAGAGTTGGGGATAAAACAAATAAGCTCATTACCAGGACTAGAGAATTTCTTCATGGAGTCCCCATTAAAGAGATAGACCCTTTACTTTTTGAGGTCCTACAGAAGATGCTGTTTGAAGATGGCATTTTGCTGAATTTATTAAACCTTGAAACATTGCAGAAACTACTGAAAAAATCACCCAAACGAGTTTGACCTATCTTCATAGGCAAAATCAAATGAATAAGGAATTTTATTGTCCAGATCATGAATTGCAATTTAAAGAGGACTCAGGTCTTCCATATAACATTTCAATCTTAGGCAGATATGATAGAACCACAAAGAGTTGATCCCAGAACCATTTAGAAGGAGAAGAGTAGACTGCCTTGGGTAAATTACCAGGTTCTTATCACATTCCCAGGCATCTCTCTGAAACAGTGTCACACAACTAGTAAATGTATGAGGACAGGTATGAACTCAGGAAAATGAGTCTTCCTGACTCCAGACCCAGTAATCTAACCACTGCGCCATGTAGTTTCCCACCAGTATTTTACCAGTATTATTATGTGTGACAGCAAGCTATGGAATACTACAATCCTCAATTAATTGAAGTTGAGGATCATGCTAAAGAACAATGGAGGGGAGTTGCATGATGAATGTCAATATGGTGAAGCCTATTACAAGCAAGGAGTTATTTAGAAGAACCAAAGTAAAGATAATCATCCATTAAATATATCATCAAAAAAGATGGACTACGGGGCAGCTAAGGTGCCCTGGTCAATAGAGCACCGGCCCTGGAGTCAAAAGGACCTGAGTTCTAATGCAACCTCAGACACTTAATATACACACACACACACACTCAAAAACTAGCCATGTGACCTTGGGCAAGTCACTTAACTCCAATTACCCCTCCAAAAAAAGCAAAAAAAAAAAGATGGACTAGCCATCAGTGAAGGATAATTAATGACTATAGCTTTTCTGATACATTGGTACACTCATGACAATAAGAGAATACAAGGTAATCTCCAATATATTAACTTGTCCTTTCAAAAATTATGAACATATGTGGACACAATATATAGGAAGAATAGGGATCATAAGGGTTGGCATAGAAGAACTGTGATCTAAATTTTTTGAAGGCATATACCCATTGATGAGATTGCAGATTCAACTGAACAGACTGGAAAGATTATGCTAATTTCCTTGAAGAGTAATAATCCTCCTTTAGATAATGATCAAAACCCTACCACATTAAACACAAAAAAAAGAATAACAATGTATTTACTATTATGCATACATATGAATATATGCATATATATACATACATGCACACATACACACACAGAATTGGGGGAATCTTTAAATTGGAAAAAAAAAAAAACTTTTCACATATCTCTTCCTATCTTCATCCCGTTTGGTTTCTCAGATTTGTTACTATGATACCATGAGTATTAAAAGGAACTCTGAATTAAGAGAGAGAGAGAGAGAGAGAGAGAGAGATAAACCATTGGCAAAAAAAAAATAACACTGAATTTGGGAAGAGGACGGGGAGAAGAAGGGGGAGGAGGACATTGGGTTAGCATCCCTTCTCTGATCTTGCCTTGCAAACATGGGCAATTTTTCTCATTTGTAAAATGGGAATAATATTTATACCACCTAGCTCATAAGGTTACTGTGAGGTATTACTTTGTAAACTGCCCCTTAGTATTACTATTGTAATAGGTTTTTGTAATCAGTTCTTAGCTGATCTCAAGACAGAAAATGCTATTCCCTTATCATTGTTGTATAGAAATTCTCACAAAAAATGGAGGATTCATGCACAAAAAATGTTGGAGAGGACATGCTGAGGTTGTTAATGATTTAAAGGAAAACTGAAATGGAGGTTCAAATGGGGCACTGTTGATGAGCAAGATTTTGGAAGCTGCCTGAATTGACCCACCACCTAGACCTCTGTTCTTTCTGTTGGAGAGAGTGGGCCATCTTTATGTGTCAAGTTGGAAGATTTAGAATTGGAAGAGAAATCAGAAGTCATGTAATCCAACCTCACTCTCTTCCTCACACCTTACAGTTTGTCTTCCAACTTTATCATTTCACTAAAATTGCTTTCTCCAGAGTTACCAATTATCTCCAAGGTTACTTTCAAAACACAATGCCCCTTTCTCAATCTTTATCCTCCTCAATCTCTCTGTAGCCTTTGGCACTCTTGATCACTCTCTACTTCTTGGTTTTCTCTTCTTTTCAGGTTCTCTTGAAAGCACTATCTGAGTTCAACTCATATGTAATGGACTGTACCTTTTCAATCTCCTTTGTTAGATAATCACTCAGATAACACCCTCTATCTACAGGTGTTCCACAGGATTCAATCATGGGTCCTCCTTTCTTTTCCTTCTATCCACTTCTATTCATTTTGTGAACTCATCAACTCCCATGGATTTAATTACCAGATCTATGATGCTGATTCTCAAGTCTACCTCTCCTTTCCTAACCTCTCTGCTTATCTTCATACTCACATCTCCAACTGCCTTTGAAACATCTTAGACTGGATGTCCAGGAGACATCTCAAACTCAACATGTGCAAATTGGAGCCTGTTTTCTTTCTCCTTAAAACTTCCCCCTCTCTTTGCCTCTCTAATACTGTCAAGGGAAAAAAAAATCCTCCCCAGTCCTCAGGCTTGTCACCTAGGTGTCATCCTTGAATCCTCACAATCTCTAACCCTCTATATTCACATTGTTGCTAAAGACCATCAATATCACTTTTGCAAGAATGCTAGAAAGTACCTGCTTCTCTTCTCTTACAGTTCCACCATTCAGGTTTTATAGACCCTCATCAGCTCATGAATGTGTTGTTGCAATAGCCTGCTCATGTGTCTGCCTACTTCAAATCTCACAACTCTAATCCATTATTTATTCAAACACTAATGTGATTTTCTTAAAGTATAGGTCCTACCATGTTTCCCCTCATATTCAATAAACTGCAGAGCCCCCATATTACCTCTAGAACCTAGTACAAAAAAATCCTCTGTTTGGAGTTTAAAGCCCCTCATAACCTATCCCCGTCCTACTTTCTAGTAAACATATACCTTTCTCTGTCCATGTGTGCTTAGATCCAGTGACACTGCCCTCCTTGCTATTCCATGAACAAGACATACCATTTCTCAGCTCTAGGAATCTCTCTTTTTTTAATGCTTTATTAACTTCTGATTTACATCATCTGTTTCCGCCAGATTTTGAGTTACAAATTTTCTCCCCCATTCTCCCCCATCCACTGCCCCAAAATAGCAGTCCCACAGGATATCCCCTCCTCCAATCTGCTATCTCCCACATTTTCCCCCATACACCTTTCCACTTTTCCAGTGGATCTCTATGCCTCAGTG
>NW_027185799.1:19820895-19889869 GCF_028583685.1 Petaurus breviceps papuanus
ATATATATATATATATATATATATATATATATATATATATATATTTCTAATCCCTTCAACTACTGAGAAAAGTTTCATAAGTTACAATTATTGTTTTTCCATTTGGAATGTTAATAGGTCAACTTTGATAAGTTCCTTATGATTCCTTTTCCCTGTTTACCTTCTCATGCTTCTCTTGGTTCTTGTATCTGAATGTCAAATTTTCTATTCAACTCTGGTTTTTTCAGCAAGAATGCTTGAAAGTCCTCTATTCCACTGAATGATCATATTTTCCCCTGAAACATGATACTCAGTTTTGCTGGGTAGGTGACTCTTGGTTTTAATCCCAGCTCCTTTGCCCTCCGGAATATCATATTCCAAGCCCTTCCATCCCTCAGTGTAGAAGCTGCCAGATGCTGGGTTATCCTGATTGTGTTTCCACAATATTCAAATTGTTTCTTCCTGGCTGCTTGTAATATTCTCACCTTAACCTGGGAATTCCGGAACCTGGCTATAATATTCCTAGGAGTTTTCTTTTTGGGATCTTTTTCAGGAGGTGATCAGTGGATTCTTTCAACCTCTATTTTGCCCTTTGGTACTAAAACATCAGGGCAGTTTTCTTTGAGAACTTCCTGGAGGATGATTTCTAGGTTCTTACTTTGGTCATGGCTTTCAGGCAGTCCAATAATTTTTAAATTATCTCTCCTGGATCTAATTTCCAGGTCAGTGGTTTTTCCCATGAGATATTTCACATTGCCTTCTATTCCTTCATTTGTTTGGATCTGTTTAACAGCATCTTGATTTCTCATAAAGTCATTAGCTTCCGTTTGCTCCAATCTAATTCTGAAGCAATGATTCTCCTCAATGAGTTTTTGAGATTCTTTTTCTATCTGGCAAATTCGACTTTTTAAGGCATTCTTCTCCTCATTGCCTTTTTGGGCCTCCTTTGCCATTTGAGTCAGTCTGTTTTTTAAGGTATTATTTTCCTCAGTCAGGCTGTTGACTCTCATTTCATAATTTTCTTGCATTGTTCTCATTTCTCTTCCCAATTTTTCCTCCATTTCTCTTATTTGGTTTTCAAAATCTTTCTTAAGGTCCTCTATGGCCTGTAACCAGCTTGTATTTTCCTTTGAAGCTTTTCGTGCAGGAGTTCTGACTTCACTGTTTTCCTTTTTGTCCCCAAAATAGGATTGTATTGTTGGAATATTCTGTCTGCTTTGTTTACTTTGCCTGCTCATTTCGCCACTCAATTACTTGACTCATGGGCTATTTGCCACAGTAGAACTCTGCCACCAGACAAGGGAGCTTTTGTCCCAAATGCTGGGTTTTTCTCAGCTACCGGAGGTATTAGATGGGTTCCCTCTCTGAGGTCTCCACATGCTCTGGCAAGCTGGACACACACCCCAGGACCTCCACCCTAGACTGCAATACATATCCAAGCAGGTTAAAGTAAGACCAATTACCCCTCAGACTGGTGCTTGGTCCCCCTACACTCTGCACGCCAAAAGCTGAAGCCACCAGGTGGCACTGCCTGGCTGTACTGGCATCTCAGCGGCTCTTCGCCCTGGGGGTAAAAGCCATGCACTCCCACTTACTGGTCCCAAGTCCATACTGCACTGGCCTCTCACTTTGTCCTTTGTGTCTATGTGTTGATAAATCTGGAAACGGCCACAGCTGCTGCTGATCTGGAGTCCCTCTGGCCAGCGGCTGGTCAGGCCCGCCCTAGGGCTAACGCGTGGGGCCCGGCTCCCAGAGCGCTGAGCTGGATTCCTGACGGACTGCCAGGGTGTCCTCAGCGGGAGGTTAGCTTCTCTGTATTATTTTGTGGGTTCTGCAGCTCCAAAGTTTGTTTAGAGTCCCCTTTTTACATGGATTGGGGAGGGTGGAAGCCGGGGCTGCAGGAAGATCGTACTTCTACTCTGCCATCTTGGCTCTGCCCCGGAATCTTTCTTTTTTCTTCTGGCTATTTCCTATCCCTGGAATTCTGTCCCTCCTTCCCTCCAACTGGTTTCCCCAGGTTCCTGTATGTACCAATTGAAATGCCATCTTCTACAGGAAGTCTTTCCTGGCCCCTTTTAATTCTAGTGCCTTTTCTTTTAAAATTAGTTCCATTTTATCCTACATATACCTTATCTCTACATATTTTGTTGTCTCATTCATTAGATTGTGAGTTTCTCGAGAGAAGGAAGTGTATTTTGCCTTTCTTCATATGCTAAGAACTCAGCATAGCAGCTGACACATAGTAGATATTTAATAAATGCTTTTTGACTAACTGAGGTATCACTCATTTCCTGTCCTTGTGTGGTTCTTTCCTAGGCTTTCTTCCTTGTGTGACTATTCTTTATTCTGGTCCCTCTTCTCTTTTTTTTTTCTCTGTAAGTGATCTCTTGAGGATGCTTTAGTTCAGATTGATTAAAGTAACATCTTGATTCAAATCACCTCCAAATCTATAAATCAAGTCATAATGTGTCTAGCTGATTACTAGACAGCTCCTTCTGACTGTCCTATGGAATGTCTGTCTGCCTCATGTCCAAGCTTGCCTATTTGTCTTAAGGGAGTCAGCAGTCTACATTTCTAGACTGTATTAATGATCCTCCTTTCTTCCTCTTCAAATCTTTTAGGATTAACTAAATTTCTACTTTTTCCATAACATCTTGGCTGATGTTTCCCTAATGTTATTTCATATTCTCTCAGTTTCTTTTTACTGTATTTATTTGTGGATATAAGTGTCTAATATAAGCTTCAAAAGGGCATGAGATGTCTCATGTTTATTTGTGTTTTCCCAGTATCTAGCAAAGTACTTTACAAATGCATACTAGGTGGCTAATGTTTGTTGAATTGAATTGAATTATCACATAGAATTTTAATTCCTATTGAGTTTCCAATATCTGGAAAAACAGTTTTAAGAAATATAATCTATTATTGAATCATGGTTAGTTCATCAAATAACAAGTAATTTATTTCTTTTGAACTCAAATGAAGTACTTTTACATTTATCAAATAAAAAGTTTATCCTCTCCTTCACTTTTTCTTTTGTATTGTCACTATTTATGACATTGAATTGGGAGCAAACTACTTGGGAGAACTGGCTTTTGGGGGGATATTTCTTTTCACATCAGCAACCAAATATATCAGTCAAACAGGTTATTCCCTGGATTAAGAATAATATTTTGATATATTACAAAAAGAGCCTGCATGTTTTGTAAAGAACCATGATAGGGATAAAGGCCCTTTTCCCATCCATTCTTCCTAAGAGAGTTTAATCCAGTAAACTTCCTTTGGTCAGTTTCCTAGAGTTGTAAAAGAAAGAAAAGACAGAGGAGCATGCATGCATGTATTGTTTGTATATACATACACATACGTGTGTACATGTGTATGTAATGGGGGTACTTGGGGTCTAGATCAATTTGTGAAACTAACTTGTAAAACCAGTCTGTTCAGTTGTAACTGCAATTTGTCCTTTCCCTCCCTTGAGCTCTGCCCCTTCTCCCTATCCCACACTCCACCTAGGCAACACCCTGTAACCCCTTTGTTCTTACTTAATCTCTTCATTTCTTCTGGGCCTGGCCCACACCCTCCTTTATCCTTGCCTTTTGTCTCCTTAAGCCTGGCCCAAATCTTATCTAAACTATCTATTCACTTGCTCCTCTTGGTCAGCTTTGACCTTTGTCTATGCACTGAGGCCCCTCCTGTCTGGTCAGCCCTGACAATGGCAGCCCTACCTTTAAAGGTAAAAGCATGTCCCCCTCTCACTTGCAGGTCCCCTAAAGGACTCTGGCCCGCTTCTCATAGAAGCGTAACAATAAACTTCTACAACTCTCACTCCAATTAAGCCTGAGACCTTGAATTCTTTTCAGACAATATTGCAGGTTTTCTGGTCTTAGATAAGACCATAATTCCTGCTGAACCTATTGGGATCCCATCCCCCATCATATGTACATGTATTTATGTGTGTGTGTGCAAGCATGTGTGTATGTATGTATGCATGCATGTGTATATTTTGTGGAACTCTATTTTTTTAAAAGCTGCCAGTGAAAAGAAAAAAAAAATGGTGATGGGGTTTCCCACTAGCTTAGATTTTATTTTGCACTTATTTGAATTTTTTTTAAATTATTTTCATTTTTGCTATAACTTCCAAATGCCAATCTTATCTTCTATTTCTGGAATGCTGCCAATGAGTAACTCATTACTGAAGTTAGTTGGATGCCCCTGTAAAGGTCATTGGAATGTTCTGAAGGACTTTTTTTTTTCTTTTTGCCACAAGTACAACATCCCAGGTTCTCCAAGAAAGTGACTGCCTTAAGGAGGGAATATAGAAAAAAAAATAGAAGAGAATTAAAATTGTAAAAGGTATACACATATACAAATATGTATATTATATATACATATATAAATATGCATATTATATATATACATATGCTCATATAAAAGTTTAAATTTTTTTTTTCTTATTCTGTTTTTCTCTGTGAAATTCAGAGTTCAGTGGGCGTTTCTGGCAAGATCTATGAGAAAGTTGAATGCATGTGCATACAGAAAATAGCCCACATTGCAATGATACCACAGAATTGCCTGTTTTCTCTTCACTCTGAACAAATAGTTTGTATCCTGAGTATCAATGGCAATCTAATACTTCTCATTCCAAAATTACCAGCGATCCTTAATGTGTTCTTATTAACCAATGTTTAAAAACTTAGAGGCCAGAACATATTTTAAGACCCTCAGTATATATGAATAAGGCAGCTCCAGCTTAGGACTGATGCCCAAATATTCAGGAGAAACATGATTCTTTATTTTTTTGGAGGACAGAAATTTCAATTCACAGGATCACTACATCATAGATTCAGAATAAGAAGGATCTTAGACGATCATCTAGTCCACTGCCTTCAGTTTTAGTGAAAGGAAATTGACCCAAACAAAAAAAGTGATAGGTGAAAGGCAAATTAATCAGATTATTAAGCATCTATTGTATATCAGGTAATGGGACTGGGCATTGTGGATACGAAGATGAAAAATGATCCAGATCTTATTACCAAGGAACAGCCTATCTAATAGTCTTTCCTAAATCAGAACTATATTTCTGAAGACGACAATTTCTAGTGTTCCTGGTGTGTGTGTGTGTGTGTGTGTGTGTCTGCACTGAATCACTGCTTTTTGAAAACATTTATTTTTTACGTTTAAGGAAGTGGGCTTTTTTTGCTTGCGTTCACTATATTATCTATATTTATTTCTATATCAATAACATCCATCCCTATATTTATTTACATTGGCATGTTCCATACAGATTTTGAGGAACTGAGCTAAAAACTTGAGTGACTTCAGGTGAATTTTCAACCTGACTGTGGGGTGTTTGAAATATCACATCTAAAGAACTTAGTGTTTATAGACCCTTTCCCTCAATAATATTTAAAATATTTAAGTATCATATTAAAATCTATCTTCCGAGTTCTATGCATACTTATCAGTCTCTCCTTGTCTCTCTGTCTGTGTACCTCTCTGTCTCTCTGTGTCTCTTTCCCTTTCCTTCTTCCTCTCCCTCTCCCTCTCATCTCTGTCTTGCTTTCTATCTATATACACACAATATCTACCTAGGGAGAAGTAACCTCTCCCAGCCTGTGATCTACAGATTTATTGGATTAAGCTCTAAAACCAAATATAGGAGCATTAACTTTCTCTGTGTGCTGTACATACTCAGAAAGGTGCTTATTCAGTACTGTATACACAATAGATATTCAAGAAGCAGCAGACTATTTCAGTATCCAGTAGACAGAGAGGTCACTAGAAAGCTGTTTTCCTCAATAAAGTGCTGCAGGCAATGTTTTATTCCCCACCCACTTTTCTTCTCCAGTATTCCTGAAAGGGCCAAATACATCTCCCCAAGCACTGGGGGAACAACTTGCTGGATTATTCAAGACTGCACTTTGTTTCTTGCAATCTGTGCAAATTCCTTTAAAGCAGTGCCTTGGCTAAATACCCTTATTTTGGAGATGGTCCAGAAATGAAGAAGAGCTATTTTACTTACACAGCCCTGTGGCTTCCCAAAGCCCAAGAGATCAAGAGTATGAGGGACACATATGTCTTTCTTTAGAATCATGCTTATCCATTTCTGTAATGAAAAACTAAAGGTATGTCTAATTAGTACAATATTGTTCTTTCCAAGCTCTTAATAACTTCTTCATAGAGGCATCCATTGCAAATTTTGAGCATGTACATAAGAAGGAGTGTAATATTTTTCAGTTCTACTTAAAGATGTAGGGGAAATTCCTAGAAGCAATGATTAAATGAATGAAGATTATTCAGCCTGGAAAAGTGAAGGGAAAGAAAAAAACTGAATTACTATGCTTATGGATATAAACAGAGGGACTTGACCAAGAGGGTGATAACTGGCATCTAGGTAAGACTAGACATGAGCAAATGGACTTAAATCAAAGCTAGAGAGATTTTGGTAGACTTGAGGGAAAAAGAAAACAAAACAACTTCTCCTACCCCCACCCTTATCAATAAGGTGATTAAACACTGAAATGTGTCCCTTGAGAGAGGTTGTGGGAAACATCTCTGGAGTCCTTCAAGAGGAGAAATATCTATGTGAAATGATTTATATGTTTATCTGCCACTAAAGGCAGAGGGTTGAATCAAATGATATTTTGGTGCATCCATGTGATGGGGTACCTGGGGTCTAGGTCAAACCAACTTGTAAAACTAGTCTGTGAAGTTGTAACTGCAATTTGTCCTTTCCCACCCTTGAGCACTGCCCCTTCTCCCAATCCCACACTCCACCTAGGCAACACCCTGTGACCCCTTTTGTTCTTACTTAATCTCTTCATTTCTTCTCAGGCCTGGCCCACACCCTCCTTTGTCCTTGCCTTTTGTCTCCCTCGACCTGGCCCAAATCTGATCTAAACTATCTATTCACATTCTCCTCTTGGTCAGCTCTGACCTTTGTCTATGCACTGAGGCCCCTCCTGTCTGGTCAGCCCTGACAATGGCAGCCCTACCCTTTAAAGGTAAAAGCATGTACCCCTCTCACTAACAGGTCCCCTAAAGGACTCTTGCCGCTGTAATGGCGTAATAATAAACTTTCTCAACTCTAACTCCAAGCAAGGCTGAGCTGAATTCTTTCCAGAAGCCCTTGCAGGTTTCCTGGTCTTGGATGAGATCAGGGTTCCTGCTGAATGTAATGGGATCCCATCCCCCATCACATGTATTATATTATTGCTATTCTTTGGTTTTCTACATTGGAAACCTTTTAGGATTGTAAGCTAAAGTATCTTCTATTCTCTAATGTTGGTAATTTCAGAGTTAATATGGTGAAATGGATAGATGGCAGAAAAGAATAATGTGATCAAATAATTTTATAGTACAAAGGAGCTTCTAATTTATAATCCATATACACTCTAACATATGCAAAAGGGAGGCATGCAACTCCTTTTTGAAGATTTCTGGTAACAAGGTACTGAGCAACTTAAAGTCAATACATTCCATTTATGCTTAGCTCTTATTTTAGTAAAAAGCATTCTTGATATCAAGCTTGAATATGCTTTATTCTAATCTCTTCCCATTGCTCCTGGTGTTATACTTTAGTACCAAGTAGAACAAATATAATTTCTCTTCTAAATTACTTTATTGTTAATACTGGAACATAAATATTATATTCCTCTGTAAAAATCTTGATTCTGGTTCTTTCTCTGATGCAAAGAAACTGCAAGACGATGGACAAAGCACCTGAGTGACATCAGACAATTCTGTAAGACTGAAGACTGCAGATAAGTTGTCAACCAGCATCAGTTGGAGGAAGTTTCCACATGAGGAACTCCTCTCACTGATGCAATTGCAGATCCAAAAAAAGTAAAATAGAACAAATATTGCTGCTTTGGAAAAGACAAAGTAGAAATCGTTTATTGTAAACTTTAGGGATAATATGTGCACATTTATACCACTTACTACCATTGTGACCTTTAAACTCATAATTTAATGTCTTTAGACCTCAGGTTTCTCATCTATAAAATGACACACTTAGACTGGATCTTTTCCTAGATCTTTTCCAACTCCAGGTTTCTATATGCTATGAGGCTATCATAACTGGCAAGGATTTTTGAGTGCCATTAATTAATCAATCACCAAGCAATTATAAAATACATCTCATGTGCCAGGTACGATATTAGAAATTGGTGAAACAAGGAAATGAGACAATCCCTGCCCTTAAGGAGCTCACATTCTATCAAAGAATCTTTTATTTGTGATTTACCAAATTAAATCACCCATACCTTCCAGTTTCAAGAATGTGCTAACAAATTGTTACCAGACCTGTGGGTATAATTTACATAGTTACATGAGAGGCAGCATGGTAAGTGTTGAAAAAAGGAGACTAGGAGTCAGAAGATCTGAGTTTTCTGTGCTTTGTGATCTTGAGCAAGTCAGATGTAGCTCAGTTTCCTCATCTGTAAAATGGGGGAGTTAGATTAGATGATCACTAAGTACCGTTTTGCAAAATGACTTAGGAAGGAAATAGCAAACCACTCAAGTATCTTCAGCAAGAAAACTCCTAATTGGGTCACAAAGAGTCAGACGTGACTGGAAAATGACTAAACAAGTCTCCTTCCAAATTTGAGAGATACCGAATTTCAAAATTTGCATGCAAGAGTAATCCTTGCATTCTTCCCAAAACAGCCCCCAAAATGACCCTTACAGAAGCTCAAGAGCAAAAAGAAGAATGTTCTAAAAATCCCTGCTCTTTCCAATGCAAATACATAGTTACACATTTCTAGCTGTGAGGGGAAAATGACTGGGCAAAGAAAGCAACTTGTTCAGAGAAGCTTGAACTCTCTTAGAATAGAAATCCATGCCAATGCAGGATCAGCAAATGAATATGAATTATTTCTTTGAAGAAATCGTAATCACCTAGCCACTGCTAGTCAAATGCTGTGGAAATTGATAGTATTTATTAAACAACAGTTGGCAGCCCTACTCAGTCTCTCATCCAATTTCCAAAGATTTGGGACTAGAGACTATGACCTTATGGATTTGTCTGCTTAAAGAACAAAAGGTGAGAAGAGATAGGCCCTATGTGCATATCATTATGAAGAACACAGAACAAAGCAAATGCTACTTACTGCAGTCTCTCAAAGACGGCAGAATTCTTTTATTTTTTCTGCTTACCTAACTTCATGGTGACACATACAATTCTCATTCAGTGAAGTCTACTCTCTCTTGTTGCCATTTTGCTTAAGCAAATATCCTTGTTAATGAAAGTATACCCTAGATAATCTTATAGGAATAATCTTTTTTGGAATATTAAATATAATGAAATATATTCCAAGGAAAATATGACACATACTCTATTTTGACTAGTCTTAAATGATTAAAGATGGCATTTCTTTAAAATCTTTCAGTATTTTAGGGTTGTTATTATGGATTTTAGCTATTATGGTACTATATAGATGTGTTGAAATCCTGGCTAATTAAGATTTCCAGAGGCAATGAGTTAAAAAGGACACAAGGTAGGTCTTCTAAGTAAGAAAGAACAGAACTTAAATCCCAAATATGACACTTGCCATCTGAGGGACCATGAGCAAGAACCTAAGCATCTCTAGGCCTCAGTTTCCCCATTTGTAAAATTAGGATAATGATACCTGTAGCCCATATCTCCTTAGAAAACATTTAATAAATATCATTATGTTAATTCCAATTTTTACTAGTCATGTGAATATGGACAAATAACTTTTTGATCTCTTTCTTTGTCAATAACATGGTACTAATATAACTTGCACTAATTATTTCACCAAGTGTTGGAAAGGAGCACACTTTATAAAACTTAAAATCTTGTAATAATAGTGTCCTGTATTCTATCTTCATTCCTTAGGGCTTCCAACTTCCAATATTATCTAAAATATTAAAATTGATTAAAAAAAGATGACTATTTCCTCTAATGATTTTGATATTATGTTTAAATTGTACTCATAAAAGTTTTAAATAATAAAATTAAATAGTCACATATTTAATATTAGTGCACAATTTGCAAAAGTAACTGATCAAGAAAGTTGCAGATCAGAGATTCTGGCCCATCTCAATATTTTACCACTTTTGCCCACATCTTTCCCATAAATGGAGGATTGAATGTGTACTAGACACCAGCATATTCCTTTCTAGTCACAATTTAATGTATCCTCTTAGCCTTTACTTCTCCTTAGAACTACTGCTCCTCCCCATCTCTCCTTAGAGTGGCTGAGCTGATCAAGTGGAGCTTAAAGACCTGGAAGTGAGTTTAATTTCTTTCATCCTTTTGGTGTGTGACCTTGGAAGAGGTGTTCATATGTATGATTCATATACTTAATTTAATTATTTTGTTTCTTCTAGGCACAATTATGTTACTATTTCCCTCATGAATAGCTTCCCTTGGGGGAAATACACATACACACCTGTGTGTGCTGTATGTATACAAAGAAATATACATAAATGCATGCATATATAAAGCCTATTTCTATTAAAGTATATATACTATACATTTGTGTGTGTGTTATTTGGAGCTCTTAGTTTATATTTTTAAGTTCATTATAGTTATTTGTGTATGTGTCCTATATTTCCTGAAATATTTCTCTTTCCTGATGGGAACTGTGTTCTTATTTAAGTTAGTATTCTCACTAACTAGAATAGAGCCTTGATCATATAAAGAGGCTAAGAAATTATTTATTTGGTTCCAAATTGTTTTATAAGAAGAAGTAGCATGACATAGTAGACAGAGCATTGCTTACCTCTGATACTTACAGTTTAAGTGACCCAGAGCAAGTAATCTAGGAAATTCTTTAAAAATAGAAGGTTCATAGAAGGCAAAACAACTTACTTTGTTAGAAATAGTTTTCTCATCTGAGAGTTCCTTACCAATAAAATAATAGGTCTAGTTTCTTCTTTTAACTACTTTATATGGTTAAATCTTTTTTGAAAAATTAATTTATAATATTTTCACAGGCAAGAAAATGTCTTTTTCTTTTAAGTCCCCAGCAAACCTCCAGAGCCTATTAGTACAATGTTATATCATAGGCATAGTTGTACCTATAAGATAGCCTAGTAGTGCAATATATTGTATTACTCTATAATATACTACAGAAATTAACCATTAAGGGCAGAGCCAAGATAGCAGAGAAAAGGCAAGGTCTCATTTGAGGTCTACCAAATTCTCCTGCAAATAACTTTAGATTATACCTCAAAACAAATTCTGGAATGGGAGAACCCAAAAAAGGATGGGTTGAAATAATTATCAAGTCCAAGACAACTTAGAAGGGTAACAGGAAAGGCCTATCACACCGGGGTGAGAATGGAGAGCAATTCATACCAGGGTGTACCAGTAGAGGCCCTACCACAGGTAGCAAGCAGCAGACTGTGGGAATGACTGCATTGATTATGGTAGCAGCTGCTTCCAGAGCCCTCATCCAACAGATGGTAAAGGGGTCAGACAATTGGCTAGAAGGAGAATGCAGGGTCCCTTTGCTGACACTGGGTATAGGACTCTGTTGAATTACCCATACTCAAAACTAGATCACAGAACTGGGCTACAGTCCCAGGGTGAAGAGCAGCAGTAGCACACCAGAGCTTTTAGCTTCAGGGGAACAGAGACCCTGGTCACAGTTCTAGGGCAGAAACTAGTGCTTATGGTCCCTCAAAGACCTGAGCAAAGGACCCCAAGGATGGTAAACACTCTTCTCTTTAGATCATACCACCTTAGAAAAACTGAAAGCCTACAAACTCTCAGAACTAGTTCTGAAAACGGCAAGACAAAAATCTTGAAGCTTGGGACAGTTTCACCTCCTCCTCCCACCATGGGAACAGAGGCCAACTTTCACATCAAGTTAGAAGTCAAGAAATAGGGTAGAAAAATGAGCAGCCAACAACAATAACAACAAAAAAGTGTGCAGGAAGATCAAAACACAAACCCAGAAGAAGACAACAAAGTCAAAACAATTACATCTAACAACACAGAGATAAAGGTGAATTGGTCCTAGGCTCTGCAAGACCTCCAAAGAGATTTTTAAAATCAATTTATAAAAAGGTAGAGGAAAAATTTGGGGAAAATGACAGTGATGTAAGGAAATAAAGGAAAAAAAAGTCAAAAGAAACAGAGAGGAAAATAGAAATTGAAAGAATCTTCCAAACAACTTCTGGAAGTTGGAATTTTTCCCCAAATGAAAGTTCCCAGAATATCATAGCCAAATCCAAGAATTCCCACATAAAGGAAAAGATATGTTAAGCAACCAGAAAGAAATAATTCAAATATCTTGGAGGCACAGTCAGGATGCAAGATCTAGCAACTTCTACATTAAAGAATCAGAGAGCTTGGTATGATATTTTTGAGGGCAAAAGAGTGAGGATCAGAACCAAGAATCACCTACCTAGTAAAACTAGGTCTAATATTTTGTGGGAAATATGGACATTTAGTGAAATAGAAAAATTCCAAGCATTCCTGATGAAAAAACCAGAGCTGAATAGAAAATTGGACTTTCAGATACAAGACTCAAAAGAAGCATAAAAAAAAGAGGGAGGAGAAATAATAAGAAATTCAATAAGATTCACCTGTTTATATTACTCCATGGGAAGATGATACTTGTAACTCCTAAGAACTTTTTCATGATTAGCACAGTTAGAAGGAGTATAGACAGAGGGCATGAGTGTGAGTCTATTATGATGCCATGATCTTTTTTTTCCCTGTAACATACAAGTAATTTTTATTTGTTTTTTTTTTACTTTATCAAATGCTTTATTGACTTCTAGTTTACATCATTCATTTCCTCAAGATTTTGAGTTACACATTTTCTTCCCATTTTTCCATTACCCACCAACCCAAAAATAGCGATCCCACTGAATATCCCCTGCTCCAATCTCCCATATCTTCCCTCATGGCCCCTCCAATTTTACTGGAGGACACAGTGGATCTCTATGCCCCAGTGACTCTATATCTTATTTCCCAGTTACATGTAGAATAATATTAATAATGTTATATACATCTATCTATCTATCTATCTATCTATCTATCTATCTATCTATCTATCTATCTATTCATCTATCTATCCATCCATCCATCTATCTATCCATCCATCTATCTATCTATCTATCTATCTATCTATCTATCTATCTATCTATCTATCTATCTATCAACATTTGTTTTTACAACTTTGAATTCCAGATTCATTCCCTTTCTCCCTTGTCACTCACCCTTACTGGGAATAAAAGCAATTTAATATAAGTTGCTCATGTGTAGCTATGAAAAGCATTTCCATAGTGGATATATTGTAAAAGACTGACTATATTTCCCTCCATCCTATCTCACCTCCCACTTGTCCTATTGTCTTTTTTGATCCTATCATGTTTCATAAGTGGGGGCTTCCAACCCCCCCACCGCCTTCCCTCCCTACCGTTATCCTCCCCCCTCTCATCTCCTTCCCCCCTACTCTCCTGTAGGATGAGATACCCTATTTAGAGTGAATGTCATTCCTTCTCTAAGCCAAATTCAATGAGAATAAGGTTGACCCATTCCCTTTTGCCTTCCTGTTCTTCCCCTCCATTGTAAACATTTGCCTATTCTGTATGAGATAGTTTAGCCCATTCTGTCTCTCCCCATCTCCTCTCATTATATTCCTCTCTCACCTTTTAATTTCAATTTTTATGTATCATCCCTTCCTATTCAATTAGTCCTGTGACCTCTATCTATGTATACCTGTACACATATACACACACATATGTATTCATATGCCCATATACCCTCCTTTATAGACACATATATGAATGTATACATACATACATATATATATTTTTTCCCCTTCAACTATTTCATATTGACAAAAGTTTCATAAGTTACAATTATTGTTTTTCCATGTAGGAATGTAAATAGTTCAACTTTGATAATTTCCTTATGATTTCTTTTTCCTATTTACCTTCTTATGAATCAAACTTTTTAAACTTTATTTTTCTTTATTTTTTTCCTTTGGTCTGTGTTTTCTTTCATAACATTACATTACTACTCATGTATAACTGATATTCTCATTTTCTAATGTATAGTCTTAGTGAATGATGATGTTCTCCAGTCAGTTGAGAAAGTTTGGGATAAGACCTACTTTAACCATGACCCTGGTTCATCTTGTGGTGCACAAATATAACCCCTGTTACAATTACAATTACATACTCCAAAAGATTTGTTATGCTTAGCACACCTGGAAGAACTCTGAGAATGAAACAAATCCCTTTTTTTCTTTTCCCAGCCAAAAATGGAATATTGGAAGAAATAGGGTGTGTGGTTTTCTGAACTCCACTGGATAAGCAGGGAGATTTTTGTTCAAGAGGTTGGGAGAGAAATATTTCATGAAGAAAACAAGCATATGTATTGAATGAAAAATTTCTTCTCAAAATAAACATATAAATTCATCCAAAATAATTGGATACTCACTTCTTCAAGGCAGCCCTTTCCTCCTCCCAAAATGATTCTTTGTCATACTTCCCACACTAAATATTCTATATTGTTTTCTTATCTCCTCAAGTCTACAACAATACTCTTCCCCCCACCCTCAGTAAACAACTTCACCTCATACTTCACTGAGAAAATAGAGGTCATTTACAGTGAGCTCTCATTTTACACATCTCAAAAGCCCTTGACAACATTTTCTCTTCTTTTCTCCATTACTCCAGTCTTGGATAAAGAAATGGATTTTTTCCTAGTCCCTTTTCAGATACCTTTGATCCCATTTCCTCTGCAGATCATCCCTAACCTTTGTCTAATCTTTAAAATTTCACTGTATAATGACTCCTTACCTACAACCTATAAACAAGCCTGTGTTTAAAAAAAAAAATCTTACATGATCCTATAATTCCCTCAAACTGCTGTACTATTACATATCTCTTCTCCTTTTCATAGAACTCATAGAAAAAAGCCATCCAGACTCTATACCTCTATTTCCTCTCCTCTCATTCCTTTCTCAGTTATTTGTCATTTGTTTCCCAATGCCATTTTTGAATTGCGAGTGCTGTCCCCAAAGTAACTAGTGATCTTTTAGCTATCAATACAATGGGTTTTTTTTTCTCAATCTCCATCCTCCTTGATGATTCTGTAACGTTTGCCACTATTTATCAATCTGTACTCCTAAAACTGCTGTTGTTTCTGGATTTTCATCATACCCTTCTCTTGGATTTCCTCCTGACTGTCGCATCATTCCTTCTTAGTTTTCTCTGTTAGATCATCATCTATCTCCTGTCTCTTACATGTTAGTATATATTCAGGCAATATCCTGGACTGTCTTCTCTTGCTATTTTCAACTATGTCTGTAATGATCATCTCTTTGGAGATGGATTTCAGATCTATATACCCCACTTCCTTAAATTGTTGCCAATATTACTTTCTGCAAAGCAGGAAATAATGTTTTTGAGGTAGGTAGAGGTTCTATTGTTGAGAATTTAAAGCTTCAGAATTTGGAATGCAGGGGATGAGAAACCATGAAGATATTAAATGGAAGGAAAACATAGGCAAAACATTGTTTTAGGAAAGAAGATAAGGCAGCAATATTTGGGATTATTAAAGTGAGCAGAGGTTACTGTAATAGCTTAATGTAAGTTTTAAAAGAACCTGAAATTATACAGGAAGAAATGAAAGCACTTAGTGACTTCTTGGGTATGTGGGGAAACAGATATGGAACATCAAGGATGTTCAAAGGGTTGGAATCTGTGTAATTTAGGAAATGGTGATATAATTGGCAGAAATAATTTGTAACATGTCAAGGGTAGAGTGACAGTGAGGCATTCAAATAGGGGGAAAATAATTACAAAGCATATTTGAAGATAAGGAGCTGATGTAAAACTCAAGAATCTAAATTTGGGAGTCTCTTTTGCAAAAGAATGAATATTTGAAATTATGTATATGAATGGAATAAAGATTTAGAAAAAATCAATGGACTTGGTTTAAGAAAAAAATGGTAAGACAAGTCTGATTGCATAGGGCTAGAGAGTGAGTGGGCAAAAAAGAGTGGAAACAGAAGATACATTATATGAAATGTGTTAGAAAGGGAAGGAAAGAACTCTACAATTAGAAGTAATGGACAAATGGGAAGTTTTGTATGTTTTTTGGTTAGAATAGGTGAGAACTGAACATACTTGGACAATGAGGGAAAGGAGGGAGAGAGAAAGAAAGAGAGAGGGAAGCAAGAAACGTGGACATAATGAGATTATTGATGGAACAAAGTCCTTAAAAAAGAGGATGATAAGATAGGCCCAAGGCCCAAGTGAAGGAGGTAACCTTTTCAAGAAGAGTAGCAATATTCTCTCATACAAGATAAAAAAGAAGAGAATAAGTGAAATTCAGAGAAATTTTGAGGTGAAGCTGTTGTGGCTATAGACACATCATTGCTGGGAGGGTTATTTTTGATTGCCTCACTACCTTAAGAAAGTTGCTTTAAATGCATGCACACATACACATGCACATGTGCATGCATGCATACACAGAAAGAGAATTTTAATAGAGTAGTCTAAAATTAATGTCACTAGAAATTCACTACAGGAGTTAATGTTGCATGTAGAAGTTGCATGTAACATTTCCAGCACCTATAGTCTTGATTTTCATTACTTTTATATGAAATGAAAAACTCTATGTGAAGATGAAACACTATTAATTTGTCCCTCTGATTGAGTCTGTCTGTGGTAGTTACAATGAGCAAAGTTCTAGAAGACTCGTACAGTGTCAAATGTCTCTGCTAGCACCCTGTGTGTACAATGAGTAATCTAGATTTCAATGATCATGTGACATCAATTATCTGCAAAAAAATCTAATTTCAACCTCCTTGTCACATAACTTCCTTTGCTTAAAATATCTGTTGGCATTAGCCACATTACAATGGGACTCTAAAGAGAAGAGGCTTGAAATCCTCCCTCTTAAACCAAAGGAATTAATTACCTACCCTACCCTTCTCCTAGAGAAGTTGTGGGCATCAGACACAAAACAAACCTACAGAAATGGAAAAGGAAGATTTTCTGTTAGCTGACGCTTTGTTTCATCAGAATAGCTATTGTTTTCCACGCTTAGAAAGGGGATGGGTGTTGCAGAAAGAGTGCTAGAATGGGAGTCAAGAGACATCTTGGTTCAGATCCTACTTTCAACATTTATTTGCTTTGTCACTAAGGGTGAGAATCTCAGTTTCCATATCTGTACAATAGGGTTCATAATTACTAGATAACTTACAGAGTAGTTGTGAGGAAGCCATGATATATTAATTACTTTGAAAACCTAGAAGTGTTATAAAGTGTCAGCTATTATTCCTCAATTCTGTATTAAGGTCACTCTGATGAGTAAGAGAGAAAGTCAATTAAGAATTAGTAGTATTATTTTGCTTCAATAAGAGCTCATGTGATATTAGAAAACAAACATAATGGAGCCATTCCACTCAATTTTCTTGCTGCACGTACGTATGTTGAGCAACCCATGAGGAGGAACAAAGGAGAAAGACAGTGGAAATAATCCTGGGTTGGAGTTTAGTAAGGTGTGAGTGGGGGAAGAACAAGGGAACAGGAGATTGGAGAATGTAGGACACTTTAAAGGGAAGAGATTTTAACCAGAAGGGAGTTATAGGCTGGGAAACTACTGAAGTGAGGAAGGGACTTAAAGTGATCCAAGCATAAAGAATAGGGTTAAGTACAGTAAAGCATAAGGACAAATGTAACATTAAACTGCTCACTGTTCCCTAAAACCACTTCATGCTTTCCTAAATTTGTACCTTTGCCCATGCAATTCTGTCCTCTGGAATAACCTCCCTCTTCCTCTTTCCCAAGAAAAAATTCACACATCCTTCAAGATTCAGCTCAAATATGGCCTTTTCCTTGAAGCTTTCTCTTATCTCATCACCTCAAGCTGATTTTAATAACTCTATTTTTTTTGGACCCTAATCAATTTTTTTTCCCCGTGGGCTCTCTTATAGAATTATCAAGTTCATTATTTTAATTTTTTTTGCTTGAGCAGAAATTTTAATTATATATTTTATAACCAGAAGAACAGAGAAAATTGTTAGCTGTTTTGTCATGGCATATAAGCTCATGAAGCTAACCTTCATGTTAAGGGTTGTTCTTTCTCACCTCTCTTTCTCTCTTCCTTTCCCCCCTTCCTCCCTCCCTCCTTCTTTTCTTCTTCCAATCCTAGAATGGATAGAATTAAGCTTTCTACTTACTCATAAAGAACTCTCAGAGATCCATCACACACATCCCTATTATTTTTTGATTATGTCTAAGAACTGTCAGACCATTTAACCAGATGCTTATTTACCTTCACACTCCTTCCCTCTAAGATTCCAGTGAGTTGGTCATTTCATCCTGTAGGTGAGCTACACTGATTGGTGGGTGAGTGAGGGAAGGCTCACTTAGTCCACCATATCTAGCAGGTTATAAACACTGCTCCCATCCTACTATTCATTAGAAAACCAGGGCCCATTCAGCACCTGGTTTACACACACACACACACACACACACACACACACCCCTTCTTCTTGTCCTTCATTACCTCCCTACCCCCAAACTAGATAACATACCTTTTCTATTTTTTTTCCAAATGCTTTATTAACTTCTGATTCACATCATTCATTTATGCCCAAATTTGAGTTACAAATTTTCTCCCTATTTTTACATTACCCACTGCCCCAAAATAGCAGTCCCACAGGATGTTCCCTCCTCCAATCTGCTCTCTCCCATATTTTCTCCCATACCCCTTTTGACTGTTCCAGGGGATCTCTATGCCCCAATGCCTGTATATCTTATTTCCCAATTACATGTAAAATAGTATTAATAATAGTAATATATATATATTTATATATACATATATATTTGAATATTTGATTTTAAAATTTTGAATTCCAGATTCATTCCCTTCCTCCCTTATCACCCACCCTTACTGGGAAGATAAGCAGTTCAGTATAGGTTGTACATTTGTGGCTAATGAAAAACAATAACATAGTAGATAAATTGTAAAAGCCTGACTATATTTCCCTCCCTCCTATCCCACCTCCCACTTGTTCTATTCTCTACTTTGATGCCCGTCCCTTTACAAAAGTGGGTGCTTCCAACTTCCCTCCCATCCCCCCAGCCTGCCCTCCCTTCCATCACACCCCCTCTCATCCCCTTTGCCCCTACTCTCCTGTAGGGTGAGATACCTTACTTAGTGTGTATTTCATTCCCTCCTCAAGCAAAATTCAATGGGAATAAGGTTGACCGATTCCCTTTTGCCTTCTTATTCTTCCCCTCCATTGTAACCATTTCCCTTGCCTATTCTATATGAGATAGTTTAACCCATTCTGTCTTTCTCCATCTCCTCTCATTACATTCCTCTATCACATCTTAATTTCACCTTTTAAATATCATCCCTTCCTGTTAAATTGGTCCTGTGCCCTCTATCTGTGTATACCTGTAAACATATATATATACACATTCACATGTTTTCATATGCCCATATACCATCATATATATATATATATATATATGTTTCTATTCCCTTCAACTACTGAGAAAGTTTCCATAAGTTACAATTATTGTTTTTCCATGTAGCAATGTTAATAGTTCAACTTTGATAAGTTCCTTATTATTTTTTTTCCCTGTTTACCTTCTCATGCTTCTTTTGCTTCTTGTATCTGAATGTCAAATTTTCTGTTCAACTCTGGTTTTTTCAACAAGAATGCTTGAAAGTCCTCTATTCCACTTAATGACCATATTTTCCCCTGAAACTGATACTCAATTTTGCTGGGTAGGTGACTCTTTGGTTTTAATCCCAACTCCTTTGACCTCTTGAATATCATACTCCAAGTCCTTCGATCCCTCAGTGTAGAAGCTGCCAGATCCTGGGTTTTCCTGATTGTATTTCCACAATATTCAAATTGTTTCTTCCTGGCTGCTTGTAAAATTCTCTCCTTAATCTGGGAATTCCAGAACCTGACTATAATATTCCTAGCAGTTTTCTTTTTCGGATCTTTTTCAGGAGGTGATCAGTGGATTCTTTCAACCTCTATTTTGCTCTATGATTATAAAATATGAGGGCAGTTTTCTTTGAGAACTTCCTGGAGGATGATTTCTAGGTTCTCACTTTGATCATGGATTTCAGGTAGTCCAATAATTTTTAAATTATCTCTCCTGTATCTACATTCTAGGTCAGTGGTTTTTCCCATGAGATATTTCACATTGCCTTCTATTCTTTCATTTGTTTGGATCTGTTTAACATCATCTTGATTTCTCATAAAGTCATTACGTTCCATTTGCTCCAATCTAATTCTGAAGGAATGATTCTTTTCAGTGAGCTTTTGTGATTCTTTTTCCATCTGGCAAATTCGACTTTTTAAGGCATTCTTCTCCTCGTTGCCTTTTTGAGCCTCTTTTGCCATTTGAGTTTGTTTGTTTTTTAAGGTGTTATTCCTCAGTCAGGTTGTTGACTCTCATTTCATAATTTTCATGCATCATTCTCATTTCTCTTCCCAATTTTTCCTCCACTTCTCTTATCTGCTTCTTAAGGTCCTCTATGGCCTATAACCAACTCATATTTTCCTTTGAAGCTTGTGGTACAGGAGTCCTGACTTCACTGTCTACCCCCTGTTTCATGCTTTACTCTTTTTTGTCCCCCAAATAGGAGTCTAATGTTGGAATCTTCTGTCTGCTTTGTTTCCTTTGCCTGGTCATGTCACCCCTCAGTCACTTGACCCCTGGACTTTTAGCCACAGTAGGACTCTGACACAAGACAGGGGAGCTTTCATCCCAAACGCTGGGTTTTTCTCAGATGCTGGAGGTATCAGATGGGTGCACTCTCTGAAGTCTCCACATGCTCTGGCGAGCTGGACACACACCCCAGGACCTCCACCCTAGACTGCTATCCAGATCCAAGAAGGTTAAAGCAAGAGCAATTACCCCTCAGACTGGTGCTTGGTCCCCCTACACTCTACAGGCCAGGAGCTGAAGATGCCACGTGGCTCTGGCTGGCTGTGTTGGCGTTTCAGAAGCTTCTTGCCCCGTGGTGCAAAAGCCACGCACTCCCATTTACTGGGTCCCAAATTCCAGACTGCACTGACCTCTCAATTTGTCCTTCACATCTATGTGTTGATAAATCTGGAAATGACCACAGCTGCTGCTGATCTGGAATCCCTCCTGCTGGCAGATGGTCAGGCCTGCTTTGGGGCCAAAGGCTCCATGGGCCTGGACTCAGCTCCCAGAGCGCTGAGCTCGCTGATTCCTGCTGGCCTTCTGGGCTCTCCTCAGCAGGAGGTTAGCTCCTTTGTGTCATTGTGTGGGTTCTGCAGCCCCAGAGTTTGTTTAGAGTCCCCTTTTTACATGGATTGGGGAGGGTGGAAGCCGGAGCTGCGGGAAGGTCATGCTTCTACTCCGCCATCTTCACTCTGCCTCTCAAGTTCATTCTTAATATGTGTTTATCTATTTATCTTCCTTAACATCTATTAGATGTTAAATTCTTTTAAATCAGTGACTGTACACACACACACACACACACACACACACACACACACACACTGAGAAAATGTATTCCCAGAGAATAAGAACAAATTCTTGTCTTTGTATGCCCAACTGCTGCCCTTGAAAGTTCCTGACACTTAAATAGGTGCTCGATAAATATTCCCTAATTAAGGACCGATTGATATGATGTGCCAAGCACTGGGCTAGGAGATAGAGAGAACATGTACCTATCACAGGGCCTTGCCCACAGTAAAAAATGTTACCACTTCACATTTTTCTAAAATACATTGTTCTGTTCTCTTTTCTCCCCTACTAAGTTGAGTTTGACCTCATATTAAATCTATTTATGTGTGTGCCTATGTGCTCTCATTACGTCATGGGTTCCTTGAGAGTAGGGACTGTTTTGGGGCAGTGAGGTGGCACAGTGAATAGAGCACCAGCCTTGGTGTCAGGAGAACCTGAGTTCAAATCCAGCCTCAGACACTTAACACTAGCTGTGTGACCCTGGGCAAGTCACTTAACCCCAATTGCCCTGCCTTCCCCCCTCCAAAAAAAAACAAAAAAAGAGTAGGGACTGTGACTTTACTAAAGTACAAGTTCAACCATATAATTCCCTAGCCTACTCAATAAATATCATTGATTACCTAGAGCCTCCCAGATCAAACACAGAACAGTCTGCTTAATATTCAAAGCCCTTTATAACCTAAACTCTTCTTATATTTCAAATCTTATTACAGGTTACTCCTCACCACATACTCTTCAATCTAGTGAGACTGGCCTCCTGGCTGTTCCATGAAGAAGACGCCTCATCTCTTGGCTCCAGTCATTTTCTCTGGCTATTTCCCATTCCTGGAGTGCTTTTCCTCCTCAAATGCTTACTAACTTCCCTGTCTTCCTTTAAGTCCTAATTACAATCTCATCTTTTACATGAAATCTTCCCTAACCCTTAATTCTAGTGCATTCCCTCTGTTAAACATTTCTTATTGATCCTATATGTGACTTTTTTTTAATATATTTGTTTGTGTGTTGTCTCATTAGATGATAAGTTCCTTTAGGGCAAGTTCTGTCTTTTGCCTTTTTTTTTTTTTTTAATAAAGCTCTTAACAAAATCCCTGGCACATAATAGGTACTTAACAAATGCTTATTGATTGATTTTTTGTTCATTATTTTATCCCTAGCACTGGTCAAATGTCTTACACTTATTAGTAAATTAAGAAATGTCTTTTAGGGACAGGTAGGTAGCACAGTGAATAAAGCACCAGCCCTGGAGTCAGAAAGACCTGAGTTAAAATCCAGACTCCTACACTTGACACACCTACTAGCTGTGTGACCTTGGGCAATTAACTTACCCCAATTGCCCGGCCTTTTCCCCTCCAAAAGAAAAAGAAATATTTTTGAATTTTCTTTAAAAAGAATCCCAGGTAGAATGAACTGAGATAGGAACATTTAAGGACAGAAAAAGGAGAACAAAAGGAGCCAGAAAGGCATGTTCATAATCCCTCTAAGAGGAAAGAAAATATATGGGAAAATATTTTTAGTCAGATAATTTCCTATACTGGTTACCAGGCATTTTCATCAGCCCAGAACAGTTTGTTTGCTGATTGTATACATAAACTGTCTGAACAATGGATCTTTATAGCTTGGGAAGTACCTGATCTTACCCTCATCATTTTCAGAACAAAAAAATATACTGGTCATTAAAAGTGAAACCACCTGAATAGGATTCCCTTTTGCAGCAATGGGATCATTGGCAATGTCTATATTACCTTATCAGAAGCAATCTCCCCCCCCCCCAGGTCATTTTCCCTCCTTCCTTATGGAGTGAATTACTTCTCTTGTCTTTCTCTCTCCCCCTAAACCCTGATCTCAAACTTGGGGACATCAATCACCTTGGCTTCCCAATTCTTAAACCATAGGCACCCATAAAGATGATCTTTTCTTTACCCATAACTGTTATGCCTCAATGATTTGCAACTCAAAGATTTCTCTGTTAGGTACAAATCCACTCTTTCATCTTTCCTTCTGTACTACCCTAAAAAATGGGTTTAAAAAAAAAACATAGTTATTTCCTGAAATTGACACCTCCATTCTCACTATCTTTGGAGAATTCCCTTGTAATAGAGTTATGTAAAACTGACTGATATATGCCTAGTAATTTATGTACTCTTACTACCCATTGCCCCCATTAACCAATTAAAAAGGAAGGGATTTAATAAGTTTATTTTTTGAATAAAAGTTTAGTGTCTTTCATCCTCTAGATTTCTCTCTGCATCTTTTCCCCTCCCCCTTTCCCAGGGATCTATTCTTTATATAAAGTGTGTTTAGGGGGGATGGGGTGTAATGTAATGCCAAAAGAAGGCAACTTCCCAGGTTCAAAATACCAGCATAGGTGCTCTCTATTTTATTTAGTGACAAACCAAGAACAGAGAAGATCAAAACATGACATCATTCCAAATACAGCATTTACTAAGTGTGATTAAACAATCTCCAAGTACTACCCCACCCCAGGATCTTCCAATCATTCAATCAATTACAAAGTCTCTGTTCTAAATACTTCTCCACCCCTAGGCTATACCTTCATTTGGTCCACCACAAAACCCCTCTTCTCAAATGGAGATTAGTTTCCAAACATAGGTAAAGTACCTTCACTTGTCAATCACAGAGCACAATAAGGTCAAAAGTTCCCCACTCCTGGATCACAATTGAATCTACCCCAGAGTTACATCAAGTTTAAACACAGCACTTAATACCCAAATGGAGGTCTTTTCTTCATCTTGACAAGAGGCAAGTTCTCAGCAATCTTAGTTCCTGGGGAAACAATGCTTAGCAAGGCCATAAGATACATTGCCAGTCCCTTCATGAATTTATCCTCTGTCTGTAGAACAGTCCTAGAACCCCTGAACACATTAGCAAAGCCCTCTCCCAGGATTTCTGTAAACATCCAACAAGAAAATCCTTCTTCAGGGCTTCCGAACCAACAGAAAGGTTCCCAGACCCCTGCAACAACAGGACTGTCCTTCACCAGTGGACAGTATTCATTCTGTCTGCAGGACAGTCTCCAGACCCCTGCAACAACAGTACTGTCCCTCACCAGTGGACAGTATTCACTCTCTGTCTGCAGGACAGTCTCAGGCCTTCTTAACCAAATGCCAGGTTCCAGGACTTCTTCAACAGGACAGTCTTTCACCAGTGGACAAATCTGGCAAAATAACATCAAAACAGACAGACAAAGTACCAGCAAAACAGCCATGTCTCCTCAGTCCTTGGCAGCTCAGGGGACAGGTCTCAAAAGTCCAGGGCAATTCAAAGCGGCCACCAGCAATCCTCTTAGTCTCTCTCTCTCTCCACGAGGTGCTGCTTCCAAAAAAAAAAAATCTTCAGCCTCTCTCTAGTGTCTCTCCAAATCTACATCACCAGCTCCTCCCAATTCAGGACTTTCTTTTCACATCAACAAGCCCATCCCACAGGTGGGATTAACAAACTCTGGGTTTTAACACAATCAATTTGAAAACCAAGCCAATACAGGGGAATCTTTAATTGCCATTACTATCACATGGGGGGATCCATATAGGTTATATAAATTCACATTGTTATTCAGTCACTTTTAAATTATGTATCACTCATCATGACCATTTCGGTTTTTCATGGCAGAGAAGTGGAGTGGGTTGACATTTCCTTCTTCAGTTTTACATATGACGAAACTGAGGGAAAAAGAGTTAAGTGACTTGACCAGGCTGATACAGCTAGTAAGTGTCTGAGGTCAGATTTGAACTCAGAAAGATGAGATTTAATGATTCCAGGCCTAGTATTCCATTCACTACACCACTTCACTACCCTAATTTCCACATAGGTTTGTCTAAATATGACTTATGGGAAAGAATGATGAGCAGATATTATGAGCAGATAATTCTGGAATCCCACCCTCTCCAAGGGAAACATGAAGGGGAGCAAGAGATTGGAGTCACTAGGTTGGTTCTTCTGCTTTCTTTAGAGCTAGGGCATCAGGTTATATTTATCTGCCCCCTAAATATTGCTAGTCTAGGGAAAACACATTAGAGGTTTGACTTATCACTTGATATGAGGAGGAGTTCCCTAAGCTTATAGCTAAAAGCTTTACTCCCTTGCCACTAAATACTGGTTATACAATATGCTGTCCAATGAACACCAAATAAATGCATATATCAAAACAATTAGTGAATAACAAGTAAACTCATTTATCAGAAGGTAGAAAAGAGAAATCAGATAAATTATGCAGATTATAATATATTAGATAAAACCCAGAATAAAATAAAAATAAAAGCCCCCCAGGAGTGAGAGAGCTTATCTTAACTATGGGGGAGTTCCTAGTCACACCCAGAGGAAAATTCTTTTACATTGCTAAGAATGGAAGCTAAAAATTGGAACATATCGGGGTCAAATGGCTCCTCTACTTAACTGCTGATTCCCAAAGTCTCTTTTTTTCCTCCAAGATTCTCCCTGAAGGGGGTCTCTAACCATGTTTGTTTTTTTTTTTCAAAGCAGGATGCAAAAAATTTGTACTTTCCCTAGCTTTTGAGCTAACTCTGTCCTCCTGCTTGTAACACCCTGTCTACCAATAAGAAGAGGCTTATGCAAACGCACTTACAGTTATACCTGTAGCTTTTTTTAAAAAGCAAGAAAGAAAGAAAAAGAGGAAGGAGTGAAAAAAATTAGTAAAACCTATTGTATTTAAACTACAAATCCTGGTATACTGAAATCTCAGCAAGGGAAGAACTTTTTATCTCACATCTAGTGGGTATAGCATGGATTAAAAAAAAATAACTTTACAACATTTCTATTTAATTTGTTTTGTAACTGTTGATATTTCATTTCCATTGTCACAGTCATTGTACATTTTGTTATCCTGGCTCTACTTACTTCACTTTCCATCCACTTATGTCTTTTCTTTCTTCTCTGTATTCAACTTCATCTTTTCTTATAAGGAATCCATTTCTTATCTGTCATTAAACCAAAATCAGTCATTTTATTTTATTTAAAAGTAGCAACTTTTAATTTTTTTTTTGCTTTAATTTATATTAGTGTAGTCATTATGCACCTTGTTCTCCTAGTTCTGATCTCTTGGATCTGATTAACGTCATACAACTCTTCCCATGTTTCTCAATTAGGGAGATAGAAATACAGATGTGACTTGTTAAGACACATTAGTTTTCTATTCTATTTTGTTCTATTCTATTTATATAACATCTTTTGTTTGGCCAATTCCCAAACTATTTTTCTTCCTTTTTTTTTTTTTGCTAAATAAAATTTTTGCTATGATTATTTCTGTATATATTAGATCTCTCTCTCTCTTTTTAATGTCTATACCAGAATTCTTAACCTGGTGTCCATTGGCTCCTTGATTTCAGGAGGTTAGTAAACTTGAATGGGAATTTTCACTAGCCTATAAGTGGAACTTACCATTTTCTTCAGTTATAAATGTAGCAAAAAACAAACAGTGATTACAATCATCATTTTATCGGTATTTTATTGTATGTATATTGCAGTGGAGAAGTAAAAATCCTAAAGAAGTATGGGTGCTAAAGGCATCACTTATAATGGAGGTGAGTTTAGGGAACAAGGAGTGGTATATTATCAATATAAGAAAAAAAAGCCATTCAAGTTTAGAAACAGAAATCAGGGTGATTAGAGACCAAGTTCTTCTCTATCCTTTAGAAACTCCATTTGCATCCTGCATGCAAAATTTCAGGTCCTACTTACTTGCAATCTCCACACTGACACTTATTTGAATAACCATCATGCTAAATATTGCTGTAGAGTCTCAAAAGATGTTTCAAATAACTATTTATAGTAAAACAAAACATCTTAATTGTGAAGAAGTTTGTTCTCAAAGAGAATGAATTGCGCTGTTATTATTCCACTTATCATATACTTATTATTGCTTATTTAGGGCAAGATATGTGTCATAATTCTTTCCTCTCCTACTTCCTTATTTAGCATTTATAGCACAGTAAAAATATTTTTTCCCTTCCTCCGTATGTTGGAAAAGAGAATAAAATGATGACATTTATGTTCTGTTTGATCCAATGCAGCAAACATTAACTTTAAATGTTGATTGATTTTTTAGGTTTTTATTCTGTCTACATTTCCCAATATATCCTTTCCCTAATCCTCCCAGAGTTTAATTCCTTAAAGCAAAGAATATAAAGATTAATAAAATCAGCAAAGCTAAGACATAAATCAACTAAGTTCACCATTATATGCAATGTTCTGAATTCATAGTCCCCTACTTCAGATAAGTGTGGGGAAGGGATCTCATACTGCTGCTTTAAGATCAAGTTTGATTGTAATAATTTCATAGCATCAGTTCATTTCCAATAGCGCTTTATAAACTGCTTTCTGCATGCAAGGAGTTGTGCTCTATGCCAGAAAGGTAATTGTTTTTAAAGAGGTGACAAACTAACACAATGACAAAAAGAAGAGCAAGGCAAGAAGAAAAGAAGGGAGCACGGAAGGGGCTTAGAGACACTGAAGAGGAAGAGATCAGGCTCCTGTGAGTAGAAAAGGTATTGGGGGAGATTTCGTGAAAGAAGCAGCCACTTGACATGTCTCTTGAAGGTAGACAGAAACTTTAATATACAAAGAAAGTAAAAGTTGTTTCTAGGCATTAGACACTGTATGAGCAAACGCCTAGAGATGAGAGAATCTTGAACTTTAGAATCTAGTAGAATTAAACTCTTTGAAGGCAGATATGGTTTTCTTTCCCCCACCTCCTTCTACCCCTTCCCCTATCTCTAGTGCCTAGTAAACTACTTAATACATATTATGTGGTTAATAATTCTTTATTAAATTGAATAGGTCCAGAAATAAGATTTTATTTGAACTGAGCTAACTTGTAGATAGAGATGATAGCCTGATTCAGAAGGTTCTAAGGGGGAAAAAAAGAGTAGAACTTGACAACTCTTTGGCTACTGGAGTAAGGAAGATTAGACAGCCTGTTTCAGTATGCCATTCCTTGATCATAGGAAGGCATTTTGATGGATTTATTCACGTGGGTACAATGGTTTCTTGGTTTGTTGTGGCTGATTCTAGTGGCATTTCGCCCAAGAATCTGTCATGAATCATGAAATGCACCCCAGTTGACAGGAAATTGCTTCAGTAATTGTATTTGAGAACAGAGTTCCTCCATGTCAATGATTTGACCAATTTGCAATCCCTCTTTAGGAGACAGTCAAGTTGTGCATTCTCCTGAAGGAAAAAAAAAAGTGAAAATACCACTGTTAAGATCTCTCATGTTGCTTGTTAGAAACTGGTACTCTAAAAACTTTTGAACTCTACATTTTAAACTGGAATTTAAAATAAAAGCAGGACCCCTTTTGACCACAAGACCCTTTTCCTTTCTACTTTACATAATTTTAATGATCATTCAACTTTTAATTAAAGGTTTAAGCAATTTATTCTCAATGATTATTGTAACTATTAAGATTAATCATAACTTGTAATAGCTTTTAAATTAGCAAGGCCTTTCATTTAACAAATCTTTGTGCAGTGGGGCGAGAAATAATTACATTTTATTTCTTTTAAATGTGTTAGTAATTAACATTTCTAATTTTGTATGTGATATAAATGCTTTGATATAAGTATAAGATGACATTAGAAAAGACTGTACCTGTTCAAATTAAAAAAAAAAGAATTGAAGTAAGAAGACATATTTTTCAGTAAAAGTTTTAGTGTTCTTTAGAAATTTTGGCCACTTTTTTTACTTTTATACCTTATTGAAGATGTTGAGGTTCTTGTGACAAAATAATGTTTTTTAGATTATGTTCAAGAGACAAATGTGTATAACTGAAATAATGTGAACTAAGGTTTGCAAGAGTAGATATAAGGAATATCTATCTATCTATCTATCATCTATCTATCTATCTATCTATCTATCTATCTATCTATCTATCTATCTATCTATCTACCTATCTAAGAGAGAGAGAGAGAGAGAGAGAGAGAGAGAGAGAGAGAGAGAGAGAGAGAGAGAGAGAGAGAGAGAGAGAGAGAGAGAAATTGAGAGTGGGAGAGAGATAGAGAGAGAGAGAGAGAGAGAGAGAGAGAGAGAGAGGTGGATAAATAGAATATTTCAGTTCGCTGACCTGGAAGCACCTGGTCTGTCCTTGAAAAGATGGCTATTGATCAGAATGTTAGGATATATCTTCTATAGTAAAACTATAACTTAAATTGTGGGTCGGGAATGTATCATATCAATGATAAAGGTATTGAGGTATTGCTGAATGTCATCTGGAGGTTTTTGAGCACAGTTTACCCATGCTAGGGAAAGATTCAGTAAATTAAATGTATAGGATGAGCCTTATATTATTCAAATGACGTAGCTAATTAAACTGAATGAATGAATAACAGAAGCAGCTGTTCTCAGTCACAGTAGTGGCCTAAGCAACAAGCACAAACAATGTCACAAATGATCCACTGGAAATACCACACCTGCAGATGGCAAGTCTCAACTAATCCCTACAATCCTAATCAAAGCCTATAGAACAGCCCATTTGTAACATATGTGACTTCATGCAGACTCATTCAAAAATAGATTGCTATAGGGCAAGAAAGATTACTTGTTTGTCTCTTCAATGGTTTGACTTATTATTGTCAATAAGGGCAGTGTGCTGGCACAGTGGATAGAGCACCAGGTATAGAGTCAGGAAGACTCATATTCCTGAGTTTAAAAAAATCTTACCTCAGACATTTACTAGCTTTGTGACCCTGAACAAGTCACTAAATCAGCTTTACTTTAGTTTCCTCATCTGTAAAATGAGCTGGGGAAGGAAATGACAGGCTACTCCAGTATCTTTGCCAAGAAAATTCCAAATAGAGTCATGGAATATCAGACAAGACTGGAAAAGAACTCAACAACAACAATTATTGTCAGTATCTTATTGTCAAGGATGTAAAAGGAAAACTGAATCGATGGCACCTTTTCATTGTTCAAGTTATAATAAACTTAAAAATCACAGGATTTCCCACCCCCACCCCCCTTTTGGGTCTGGTTTGACATAAGGTTTTATTGACTTGGGACATGCCCAGCATGGAAACTCCTTCCATTCAATCAATATGCATTCATTAAATGCCTATTATGTGCCATGCGCTATGCTAAGACATGGGCTATAAGGAAAGGTAAAAGACAGTCCCACCTCAAAGAGCTAACATCTAATGGGTGAGAAGATGCAGCTTAAAACTTTTCTACTATTTATAAGCTTTTGGGATCCTAGATTCAGAGCCAGAGGTCATAGTGTCATAAGATTAGAGGTGGAAAGTATTGTGAAGATTATCTAGTCTGACCCTCTCATCTCATAGAGAGGAAATTGAGGCCAAGGAAGAGTCTTTTGCAGTTGCTTAAAGCTCTGAAAGGTTAATTGATCTGCCCATAGCCAGATAGCCTTCATCTGTAGGAGAGAAGTCTTGACCTCTGACCAGTCCTCTCTCTCCATTATGCCATGTTACCTATTAAAACATTAATATTGCCAATATTTTGGGATTGGGGGGGAAAAAAAAACATTTGTTTCATTTGTTTTCTCCTCAACAAGGTAAGCACAAAATGGCAAGAGACAGTCAGTTGCTGTAGATTTAGTTGGTCATAAATATGAATCACAAGGTATGTTCATAACTTTTCAGAAGATTTAGGATGAACCATTTAAGCAATAAAAATAGAATTAGAGTAAAAATGTCACTCTTGTCAACATTTGGATGTATAGAACAGCTCTCAGCTCTTTCCTTAGTGTTCTTGTTTTTTATTGGCAATAAGGAAGTGTAATAAGAATGTAAATTTTTAAGATCTTCCCTGCCCCTAGGCTAATGTGCACCTGAAGCCTGGGGTGGGAGGCTTGTTTTTCAGTAGATACTTCTTGATTGGCCAGTGAGTCAATAAGGTTGTTACATTCTCTGAGCCAGGAGAAGGCTATATAAGCCCTGATGGGGAGCTTTGTTTTGGGACTCACTTTGAGAAGTGTTCTGTGATTTGATCTGAATTCTGGGAAGCCGTTGTTGAGAGTCCCCCGGCTTTGAAAAACCCAGAATGTGGAAACCCAGATGTTGACTGGGTATGGATGTAATGGTTGGACAGTTTGGAAATCTGTCTACTTGATGTTTCTGTCTTGATAATTATGCCTGTATACTTTGAGGTTCAGGGTGCTGACCTTTTCTCCTGAACAAGGTAAACGATATATGTCTGACTGATTAAAGTAAGCTTGTTAACCCATTTTGAGTTGCTTTCCTTTAACAAAGCAGATCCAAGAACCTGTGGTAGCTGCAAACCCTGAGAACGCGCTTGGGGTGCTTGCTGCTACAGGAAGGGAAACTTTAAATACCACAGGATCTAAGTGAGCATATATGGTATTCTTCTGAAACATTCTAATATTCTTATTTCAACCCTCTCATCAACACTAGCATTATTCATAAAGCTTCATTCTAGCCTCCACAATTCAATAGTTAGTCAATTCGGTCTGTGAACAAATGATTCAAATCTTCCATTTGTCACATCGGGGACAAAGCAAACAGTTGATTGGCTAAAGTTTATCTTGCAGACAATCATAACCATGAAGACACTACTACAGATGACATGTAGAAGTCATATACATTTTACATGTATGAAAGGAGATGCAGTATAGTAGGTAAAGCACTGGGTATGAGTTAGAAGGCTTGGGTTAAAAACCCTGATTTTTGCACTCAGTATCTGTGATATCTTGGCCATGTCACCTACCTTTTCTGGTCTTCAAGTCTCCCTCATTTATAAAATGTAGGCATTGTATTAGATGACTTGTAAGTCCCCTTCCAACCTGAAATCTATTAATAAAAATGGGTTAAAGTGATGTTTTATAACTTGTATCTACATGACCGTGTTTCCCCGATAATAAGACACTGTCTTATTATTTTTTTTGGGGCACAAAAACACCAGAGGGCTTATTTTCAGGGGAGGGCTTATTTTAATGAACATTGACAGCAATTTTAATAAACAGGTAACTGTGAACAAAAAAATGTACCTTTATTCAATAAGCAAATCACTGGGGAAGAACAGGATGATGCGCTCACTGCTGCAGCTCTGATTGGATGCAGCTTGGAGCACAGCGTGCTTTTCACGGGGGTGAGGGGGACGGTGCATACAGAGGGTACCGTAATGTAGCGTGTAGTGCAGGGGATCACCTTCACTACAGTAGCAATCTCAATAGGGCTTATTTTCGGGGGAGGGCTTATTTTAGAGGAATCTTACACAGTAAGGGGAGGGCTTATTTTTAGGATAGGTCTTATTATCGGGGAAACACGGTGATACAAAGGAACAGGGATAGCAACTGGACCTGTAATTTCACTGGTAGAAGCAATCCCTTCCATGAAGAAGCTCCCTCTGCCAATGAAGGACAGAATCTTCCCTCTTGACTTATAATTTTCAAATACTGCCCAGAGCACTGGGAGACAAAAAATTGCCCAGGGTCACTCAGTCAGCAAGGAAGCATGAATTCAGAGGATAGACTTGAACTCAGGGCTTCCTGGCTTCAAAGTCAGCACTACTATATCTTCTCTCTCTCTCTCTCTCTCTCTCTCTCTCTGTCCATACATACATATATATGCATATATGTTTATCTTTGCCCCAGAAAATATTAAATATTTCCATTATTATGAACAATGAAACATAACTCATTATCCTTTCTCTACACGTCTTTCTCTGTCTCACTCTGTTTCTTTCTCACTCTCCCTTTTTCTCCCCTTCCCACTTATATATACACGGAATACATACACCAATATCAATGGAATGAATGTGTTTAATGTTTCTTTATTTCCCCCCCCATGTTCATATAGCTACTAAAAGATAAAGTGACCCCTGAATAATGATAAATTAGTATTTCATTATGTGATTTAGTCAGGTTTTGGAAACATCAAAATGGGTTTTGAAACAGCAATTTAAAGAAACATTTAATCCCTAGTTTGTTTGTTTTTTTCTATGTGGTCAAGATAAATCAATCTTCATGAAAACTACAAACACCAGGTTGAATATAGTGCATCTACCCAAGCTATTGAAAGGCATGCCCCTCCTCCACCAGGGGTCCTTAACCAAAAATCATAGCACAGGGGCTGCTTCTGCTTACCTACAAATGCCAAGCTCTGCCAATTCAACAAGCAGTGTTTACAATGTTATGAAGATTAACAGCTGAACAAGTGATGAATTTGAAGTCAGATGCCCTGGGTTTAAATCCTAGCTCTGCTACTATTCCCTTTATGACCTTGGGCAAGTCCCTTAACCTCTCTGGGTCCTCATTTTTCTCAACTGTAAAATGAGGGAAAGGGGGTGTGTGGTTGAATCAAAGATCTCTAAAGTCTTCTAAATCATATTATCTTATCACTTCCAAGGACCCAGATCACACTGTACTTATATCCAAGGCCCAGTATAGCTAGCCTTTCTCACTTAAATTCAGAAGAGGCACTAACTTACAATACATCTTCATCTTTTCTGCCTCCTGGGCATAAATATTCCCCAAATAGCCCTTGAATTTCCAAACAAAGAAGCTATGTTTATTTTGAAATAAACAAAGGGCAAAGGAAAGTTTGACTCAAGGACCTCACCTTTCTTCAGCACAACCTCAGTGGATATCTTGCTTTGCAGTCTCAGCAGTTTTGATTTTATCAGTATAATCTTAACTCTCTGAATCAGAACTATTCCTTTTATAAGACATTACACTCTATTTCAAACTATTACTCTCTTGATGAAATTAAGAATGATCATCTTGGTGGAGGCCAAGGCAGACAGGTTATCAGAAAGGCTTAAAATTAAGTCCTCTGTCTGTTAAGAAGATAATGTCAAAAACTTCAGCCTTGTGGAGAATATAAGAAAAGGAAATGAGAGAATAACGTGATAATAACGAGCATTTATATATTATTTTAAGATTTTTGAGTCATTTTACAAATTATTTCTCACAACAATCCAATAAGGTAGGTATTTTATTATTCCCATTTTTCAGATGAAGAAATTCAGAATATGAAGAATCTGAGTGACTTAGCCAGGGTCTAAGGAACGATTTAAACTAGGTGCTTCCTGGAGTGCAAATCTGGAGTGCAAATCTGACACTCTATCCACTGCATCACCCAGATGTAGTTTAGCCTCAGGTCCTTATGTCACTTTCTCTCTCTCTCTTAAATTTTTAACTGGTTCTTTTGCATCTCCAAGCATATTCTGGCTGCTTTAGTTATTTTTTTTCCCTGTCAGTAACTGGAAAAATGTGTATGCTATCCCGAGACCAATAGAAATTATTGCTTTTCATTGGAAAGAAGGAAAAAAAATATAATGGAATTATTTCTCATCTTTCCCTCTTTTCCTCCCAAATTAGCATAAGCCCCAAGCTCCATCTGAGTTCGTTGGGCACAGTAAATGTGAATTCTACCAGAAAAGTGGGATTTAAAAGATTAGAAATCTATCCCTTTAAGCTCTCAGCTACACTGTGAAGAAACAAGAGAAATGCTAGGAAATGATCATTTTTGCTATCTTTTGCTGAGTAATACAAGAGATCTGTTGAGTACCTATTTCTAACTCTTTTCAAGATTCTCCAAATGATCTACTTTAGTGGCATTCTTTAAAGACATTTTATTCAGACAACTAAAAGTCATCTAAGTAGATGAGTGCCATCTGATGTAATGTCAAGATGAAAAGAATAACAAAAATGCAAATGCATTTACAATAAAAAAAAATCAAACCAAGTTCATTATCAACTTCAGGGGCAGGTAGGTGGCACAATGAATAGAGCACTGGCCCTGGAGTCAGGAGGACCTGAGTTCTTATATGACCTCAGACACTTAACACAAAGACTAGCCATATGACCTTGTGTGAGTCACTTAACCCCAACTGCCCTCCAAAAAGCAAAAAAATAAAAATAAATAAACTACTCTAATTTCAGTGTCTCTGTTTATGGCAGCACCCTGGTTGAAATCTTGGGATTATCTTTGTCTCTTCCCTTTCCCTCGCCTCTCCTTTATAACTTGTTGCTAAATCTTACCTATTTTAGTTTCGTGATATTGCTCGTACTTGTCTTCTCCATTTCTAAGGTCATCACATTAATTAATGTAGTAGGGAGGTTGGCCCAGTAGACAGTCCTAGGTTGGCACTAGACAGTTTGAATTCTACTTCTAATATTCACTAGCTTTGTGAACCATTGACAAGGGTTTCATTTCTAAAAATGGATATAGTAATAATTGTGGTAACTACCTCACAGACTTGGGATGAGATACAAAAAGAAATAATTTACATAGAAACATTTCAAATCACATAAAGTCATATAAAAATGAAATTTATTATAATAACTACTGACTATAATATTAATAATGCCCTGATTTAGCTTCCAGCTTTTCCTTTTCCTTTTCCTCTTCCATCCATACTATTTTCCTTATGCAAAACACTAATTAAGTCTGTCATCATATGGAAATTTAAAGTGGATCCCCATTGTCTATTCAACATAAAGTTAATAACATTTTGCTTGGCATTCTAGATCCCTCCTTAAGCTAATGCCACCCTCCTTTTCCAGTCTTATCTCACCTCATTCCCCTTCATACTCTTTAAGCAAGTTAGATGGAACTATTTGTTGTTCCGTGAACCCTCTCACTTTTTAACCTCTACATTGTTGTTCATGCTGATCCACACAGCTAGAATGTTTTCCCTTCATTTCCTTACTCACAGAATTAATTATCCATCCTTTAAAGCCTAGCTCCAATTTTTTGGCGCCCTAGGAATTCTTTTCTCTTTACTTTTCGCTATCTCTTCTATATAAGATCTTGAAAAACATTTTGTGTTAAAACTCTCATGCATTTATAACATAGTATTGTATATTAAAATTATTTGTCTTCATGTTTTATTCTATTAGTAGACTCTAAGTATCATTAATTCAGAGCCTTGACTTCCATGGGAGAAGCCAAGATGGCAGAAGAGAAGAAGCAGTTGAGCTCTCTGAACATTCCCTTCCAAACGACCTTAAACCAACACCTCAAATCAATTTCTGGAGCAACAAACTTAGAAAAAAGTAAGGGTGACATTTTCTAGCACAAAACAATTTAGGAGGTTAGAAGGGGAGATCTGTGATAGAGACTATATGTGATCTCTGTAATAGTTCTGGGTGCAGGATCAGGCACTGTCCACTTCATTGCCTCTATCCACTTCTGGATCAAAGTACCAGGGTGGGGAGGAGTGCCCACTGTCATATAGTGGTCACAACAGTGGTGGACCTTAAAAGTGGCAAGAACAGCAACAACTTTGAGAACTCTCAAATCAGGGGTGGTCATGATAAAAGAAAACTGGTCAGAAAGAGACTATAGGTGACCTTTGTGATAGCATGCAGTGTGATCCTTCAAAGTCAAGAAACAGGCTATAAAAATAAGCAAACAGCAAAAGCATTAAAATAACCTAACCATAAAAACCTACTATAATGATAGGGAAGATAAAGAAACAAACTTAGAAGAAGAAAATGTCCAAAGAGTTACAAGATTCAAAAGAAGTATTAAACGGTAAACATGAAAGCTAAATCATAAGGGTCTCTATAGGATTAAATGGTTTACATTCCTATATGGTCAGATGATTCATGTAAATCCAAAGAACTTTATCATTATTAAAGTAGTTAGAAGAATTCTGCATAGACAGACACTACTGTAGTAAGTGAATTATGTTGGAATGATAAAAAAAAAATGGATGGGTAAGAAAGAAGGATGCACTGGGGAAAGGGGGAAGGGAGAAGAAGAATGAGGAGAATTATCTCACATAAAAGAATTGTACAAGGAAGAGCTTTTACAATGAAGGTGAAAATGTTTTGGGCAGGACAGGCAATACTTAAACCTCAGTTTCATCTGAATTTGTTCAAGGAAGGACGAATACACATACACACATACACTCAATTTGAATATGTCTATCTTATGTGACAGAGAAGTAGGAGGGGAAGAGATAATTGAAAAGGGGGTGTGTAAGATAAAAAGGAGGACAGATTTAGAAGTAGTGGTCTGAAGAAAAACATTCTTTTGAGGAGGAAAAGGGCAAAAAGAGAGAGGAAGATAAAATGGAAGAAAACAGGCTGGAGAGAAACACTAAATAGTAATCATAAATGTGAATGGGATGAATCCATGCATAAAAAGTAGATATCAGAGTGGATTAGAAATGGGAATCTAAAAAAAAATAATTGTTTACAAGAAATAAACTTTAAACAGATAAATATATAGAGTTAAAATACGGGGTTGGAGAAGAATCTATTAAGTTTAAAAAGAAAAAAAGGTAGGGGCAGCAAACATGACCTTGTTATGGTAAGGGAATTTGAAGATCTTCCCTGCCCTTAATAGGCCTAAGGGAATTTGAGATCCTTTCCTGATTTGAAAATATACTCTGCCCCTAATAGACTGGATGTGGACCCAGGGAGACTATGGTAGGAGGAGTTTGCTGAAGAGTGGAGCAGAGTCCAACAGGAGAAGCTTCCTAAGGGGAGGCTTGTTTTTCAGGAAGGCCCACACCTTGTTACTTTGTAATTAGGCAGTGAGTGGGTCACAAGGGTTGTGATGTTCTCTGACCCTGGAGAATGCTGTATATACCTTTCAGGTGAGGTTTTGTTTTGGGGCTCACTTCTGACTACAGTTGTGTGTTTTGGCTATATGAGACTTTGGGCAACCGTTGAGTCTCCCAGCTTTGAAAACCCAATGTTGGTGCTTCTCTCTCTGGTAGGTAATGGTCAGACATTCTAGCGAAGCCCTATCTGTTCGTCTACTGAACAATGTTATTTTCTCTGTCTGTGTTTTTTTTTATCTGCTTGTAACTTCTCTTTGTATTATCTGAAGTTCAGGGTGCTGACTTTTCCCCCTGAACTAGCTAAATGATATATGTTTGATTAAATTAAGGTTGTTAACTCTTTTTGAGTTGCTATCCTTTTAGAGAAGCATATCTAAGAACTTGTGATAGCAATCATCCTGGGTATGCTAGGGTGTTTGCTGTCACAGACTTCAGACATAACAAAAGCAAAAAATATACTTAATTGAAAATATAGGAGGGAAAATGATGTCTTGCTAAAAGTCACCATAGACAATGAAGAATATCAATATAAATATGTATGCATCAAATGGTATAGTATCCAAATCCTTAAGGGAAAAGTTAAATGAGTTACAGGAGCAAATAGTAAAACTATAGTAGTAGTAGACTTTAACTCACCCTTCTCAGAACAAGATGAAACTAGCCATAAAATAAATAAGAAAAAATGTAAGACAGTGAATATAGTCTTAGAAAAATTAGATATGCTAGCTCTCTGGAGAAAATTGAATGGGAAAAGAAAGGAATTGTTTTTTATCAGCTGAACATGGCATTTTCTCAAAAACTGACCATTTATTAAAGTATAAAATCTTCACAACCAAATACAGAAAAGCAGAAACATGAAATGCATCTTTCTAAAGACTGTACTGCAATACAATATATTCAATAAATGACCATGGAAGCATAAGTTTAAAATTAATTGGAAACTAAATAATCTAATCCTAAAGAATGTGGATCAAAAAAAAAAAACAAATCATAGAAACAATCAATAGTTTCATTAAATTGACTATATCTAGAACTATGAGACAATATATCAAAATTTATAGGATGTAGCCAAAGCAGTACTTAGGGGAAAATTTATATCTTTAAATGCATATATCAGTAAAAGAAAGCAAAAAAAAAAATAGGTCAGTAAATTGGGCATATGACAACAAAAAATGGAAAAAATAAACACATCCCTAAATAATTGAAGTCTTAAAATCAAAGCAATGATTACTAATTATATATATATATATGTACACATATATACATGTACATATATATATGTATATATATATAAGCTAGGAGGTGTTTCTTATAATAAAAACAGTAGAATAAATAATTGTTTAATTTGATTTAAAAAAGAAAACTAGATTACCAATATCCAATATGTAAGCAAGGTTGAATGCACCATCAATCATGATAAAATTAAGGAAATATAACAAGTTATTTTGCTCAATTATATGCCAGTAAAATGGACAATCTAAATGAAATGGTTGACTATTTACAAAAATAAAAATTATGAGATTATGAGAAGAAATACAATACTTAACCCCATCTTAGAAAAAGAATTGAACAAGCCATAAATGGGCATGCTAAGAAAAAATCCCCAGGATGAGATGGATTTACAAATGAATTCTACCACATATATAAGGGATTATTATTTCCAATAATATAAAAATTTCTTGAAAAAATATGTAAAGAAGATGTCCTACAAAATTACTTTTATGACACATATCTTTGGGATGCTGAAACAAGGAAAACAAAAACAGAATGAAAAGTATAGGTTAATTTTTTTTTCTAATGAGCATTGATATAAATATTTTAAATAAAATACTAGCAAGAAGATTACAGCAATATATCCCAAATCATATACTGTGACCAGATGAGATTTATGACAGAAATGCAGGGTTGTTCAAGATTAGAAAAACCTTAGGTGTAATTAACAGTGGTGCAGTGGATAGAGTGCCAGACCTAGATTCAGGAAAACATCTTCCAGAATTCATGTCTGGTCTGAGACACTAGCTGTGTGACACTGGTCAAGTCACTTAACTTTGCTTTAGTTTCCTCCTCTGTAAAATGAATTGAAGAAGTAAATGACAAACCACTCCAGTATCTTTGCCAAGAAAATCCCAAGAATTAGACACAACTTAAATGAATGAACGATAACAAAAATTTGCTAATTTTTACCCACTTATTCAATATCATTTGCTTTGCAATTGATGTTAGTTTTCTGTTCTTATGGTATAGTAAAACTTTCAAAATAACCACTTAAATTTGAAAAGATAATTAATAAAGAAATAATTTAATTAAAAAAATATTGAGCAAACACTTATTGCAGATCAATGTACAAATCACTCATGGAGATACAAAGTTAAATCTGATAGTCTCTATTGTTGTTTTTATTACTATGTATATTAGAAATATAATTCATAAAGGCAGTGACATTGGTGGTGAATCTTGAAGGATACGTTAATATTTTAGCAGTTATGAAAGATGGAGGCCATCACACACTTAGAACAAAAGCCAAAACACAGATACAGGGACAGCAAATAATCTCGTTTGCCTGGAATTTAGAGCATATGGATGGAAATAGTAAATATAAGGTTAAAAATTAGGATGATATTAAAGTATTGAGAATTTTAATGCAAATTTAAATTTTCTTTGGTGCATAAATTTATTCAGTCATTTTTCAGTCCCGTCCAACTCTTCATGACAATTTTCTTGGCAACAACACTGGAGTGGTTTGCCATTTTCATTTTCCAGCTTATTTTACAGATGAAGAAGTGAGATCAACAAGATTAAGTGACTTGCCCAGGGTCACACAGCTAACACGTGTCTGAGGCCAGATTTCAACTCAAGAAGATGAATCTTCCTGATTCCAGGCCCAGGGTTCTATCTACTGTACAACCTAGCTGCCCTAATTGGTACATAATAGGATGCCACAAAACGTGGAAATAAAAGCAATATTATTGAGGCATCAGTGTGAAGCATGCAATTGAAATAGAAAGACCAAACTGTAGCATAATGCACTTAGATCTAATGAATGAAAATGTTAGAGTGGTGGCTGGACTTGAAGAGAAAAGAATAGTTCTGTGAATACCGCAGAACTAGAAATGATAGAGCATGGCAACCAATGGATTAGTATACTACTTAAAAAGACATTGAAGACACTAATAAGGTTTTGAACATAGGTAAACAGTACCATGGGGGAGGGGGAATAATCAACTAAAGGAACAGATTTGGGTGAGTGATAATTATTTTGGGACATTTTATTTGAGGTGTTAGAAATTTAGTTACAAGTATCCATTCAGTAGCTGGAAATTTGAGTCTGGGTCTCCTAAGAAAGAGAAGGGTAAGAGATGTAGGTTTTAGAATCACATTACTTGGAATCTTTCACTTATTGTGCTGCTTTTTCTCTATTATTGCAGTTTCTTTCCCTCTTCCTCTTCCCCACCTCCCAGTTCACGTCTCACAGAGTGTATGTATCCCTTTAAAGGGACTTCCAGGTGTGACTCAAATCTTCCTTTTAGATCAAAGGTCATTATAGTTCTGAATGACTCAAAACAAAGATGTAATTATTTCTTTCTCTGAACTACAAATCCTAAAATACTAGTCTTTTCTCAAACCAATAAAATGAAATCAGCCAAGGCAAATGTTTTCAGGGGGTCAAAGAGGATGATGACTGAGAAAGAAAAGCATTACATGGAAAATAGTACATCATTGTTAACTTTGTAGAAACAAGATTGAGTGGTAGTATGGTGTGGATGGAAGATAGCTACACAGGATTTATAAAAGATTTTGAAGTGAATAAAGAAAAGTGTTGTGTAGAGAAAACTTTTCCAACAAGTTCGATGGTGAAAGAGAGATAAAGCACAGAAGCCTGAAAAGTGAAAATACTAGAGGGAAGATGTGTTTCAGTACTGAGCAAGGAGAGTGGTGATGAGAATATCTCCATGCAAATACGAAGGAGCCCATGAAGAGGGCAATGATGAAAATAGATAACTGAGATATGAAAAAAAAATGTACTGGAGGAGGTAGAAAAGAAGTAAATAGGGGCAATCAAGTACAGATTAGCTTCAGCAAGGAATAGGGATTTCCTTTCTCTAAAGCTAATGGAAAGAGGAATAATATTAATAATCACATTTAAAAACTTTGAAGTTTGCTATTCTTGGACTTTGCAGTGATAAAAGGTGATGAGATTATCTGTTGTGAGTATTACGGATGAGTATGGGAATGGGGATTTAAGAAGAGAGGACAAGTTTGAATGACAGCTTAGGGAATGATTTATTTAGTAATTATTAAATAAAAGACTTCTTCAGGAGTATTGAAGGCCAGCTTGGATTATATTGCATATATTTATTTATAATAGACGAAATTCCATTTACAAAATCTAGTGTATATATTTCATGATTTTTTTTCTGGGTCAGTTCAGAAAAGATAAGCATTAGAACTATGGACCCAAAGTAGTAGTCCTTTTCATTGTAAATCTCTTTTTAATTGAAATGAGGAGAAATATGTATTCTTGGATTATAGAGATGCGAAAAAATGTTAGATTGTAAAGGATCAGTTAACAGAGTATAGCAAGTAGTGCTTAAACTTTAATTTTCATTAGATGTGGAATTTGATCAAAATCTTCTCTGTATTATTGCTATAGACTGTCTTTCAATTTATCCCAGCTTCATTGAAATTTAGTGTTGCAGTTAGTAGGGCAATTTACTGTTTTTCACTTAGAAATGAATTCCTAATTTGTTTTATGCATGATGGGAAACTGAATTGCATTCAGATGACTCTAAAAATTGTATTGGCTCCACTTCTAGTTAAGTTCAAAGTTACTTTTATGGAAAGCGTGGCAGGTTTCCTTACATGTGAAGTATGTATTGCTTATCTCTATTGTTTTAACACTATTAATTTGCATCATTAAAAATAAAGGAATTAATAAACAAAAAAACCTAAAATATCATTAAAGAATTAGTGAAACTATTCATCAAGTTAACATAGCAAAAATGCATGCAGCATTTTATAAAATAAAAGAAACATAAATTCACTGAATACATAGTGACAATAAGAATATTGAAGAGAAATGTTTTAGGAAAGTGTATATAACTATATCCTTGTACAAAGAATATCAGATCAATGATGACTGATAATTAGAGATAAACTGCATGAAATGCACATGAACCAGAAATTGTTTCAAGATGAGAAAAATGTATTATTTGGTAACAATATTCATTTTGCTATCTAGTTTATCATTTTAGGACATTTCCATAATATGCTTTGAAATGTTAAAATCCATGTAATATTATCACATCTTGGGGCAGCTAAGTGGCACAATGGATAGAATTCTGGGCCTGGAATCAGGAAGATTCATCTTTGTGAGTTCAAATCTGACCTCAAACATTTGTTAAATGTGTGACCCTAGGCCCTAGGACCTCTAGATCCTTAAGTGCAGCCCTTTCACTGAATCCAAACTTCACAGAATAAATCTGTTTCATAAAAGGATTTGTTCTGTAAAACTTGCACTCAGTCAAAAGGCCATACCCAAGGACTTAGAAGATCACATGTGTTCCCGAGGCCAAAAGTTCCCCACCCCTCCTAGGCAAATAAATCACTTAACCTTGTTTGACTCAGTCTCCTCATCTATAAAATGAGCTGGAGAAGAAAATGAAAAACCACCCTAGTTCTGTGTCAAGAAGGCCCCAAATGGGGTCATGAAGGGTCAGATGTGACTGAAATGACTGAACAACAACTACCGTATTACCAGTAGAATGTGAGCCCTCAGGAGAGGGACTGATTCAATTTTGTCTTTGCATCCACTGCATCTGTGACAGTGTTTTACACATATTAGGCACGTAAATATTTTTCCTGAACTGATCATCACATAGCTTTTATTACAAATTACATTTGTGATTTTCACATTTCCTAATATTGAGTATACTTCACCTAAACAAAGTCATTAGGTGTTGATTTGCATTGATGTTATCTTTCTTTAAATAGAATTGATTCATGGGGTACAAATATATTTATTTGGTCCTAGTCTATATCTGAAGACTTTTCCCTGTGCCCACTGTGTTAAATTGAATTGAATAACTGTGAAGGCCACATCCCTAGCATAGCTAAAGGATAAAGCCTCTGAGAAAAATTAGGCTTTGAAAATTTATTTTTGTGTTGATATTTCCAAGGACTATCAATGGCTGACAGGTAAAGGTAGTCCAGGGGGAAAAATGTTCTTATCATTCATAGACAATCTAAACTATGTGTGACTCACTGTCAATGCAAAGATAAAAAGGAGATATATAAGACTGGGAGCCACTTTGTTTCACAGGTTGTCCTGGCCAAACATGTCATTACTAAGTGTCCAGCCTATTGGTCAGGCTTTACTTAACTATACCAATCCTTGAAAAGTAGACATAGGGTAGGGCTAGAATTATACTCACAATATTTCCATTTTGGAAGAATGGGGCAGTACTTGTGTTCTGCCCGAACAGGATGGAACTCACAATACATCCATGCCACAGTGAGGCATCACTATAGGATGTAAATAGGGGAAATTGAGGAAGAAAATTTTCTTTCAGTCATTATTCATCTGCTTTTGCTGAGCTTATATCCTCTTACAGCTCTCCTTTATGTATCTCTTCCCCTCATGAATGTAAGCACCTTAAAAGCCAGGGCTGTTTTGCTAATTTGTATTTGTATTTACAGTTTAGTATAATGCCTGGCACATAGTAAACCTAAATAAATTATTTTTCATTAAGTCATTCAATTTTCTGCTCCCTTATGTCTTCTAATGTGATATTTCAATTCATACTAAAATGTTTGTAATTTATAAAGGTTTAATTTATATCTAGTTATTTTATACCATTGCCCTTAGGACCTCTGTGTTGCCGGTAAACTGAAACATTAACTCTTCCTTTTATCTTGTTTTACCTTCTTCCATTACCTTAGTGTAAATATCTCATGGCTGAAATGCACTCCCTCCACATCCCCATTTTGGTCGTCCCTTTTCTTTTAAGGGCTATCACAGGCACCACATCTCTGAAACTAACCCTAATCTTTCTACCACTGGCTGAAAGGTTTTCCTCCTTCCTCAAAGTTCTCTCAATCCTCTGTTCAGGTCTCACCTTGGTGGTGCCTTCTACATTATAGCATGTGTGTTTGTGTGCATGTTATACCCTCCTTCGTTGATTATATCCTCCCCCTGTAAACTCCTTGAGAGAAGAATAGTTTTCCTTCATATTTATTATTCCCAATGCCCAGCAAAGGCTTTACTGCGCACAAAAAGATATTTAATAAATATTTGTTTTATGAATGAATATATTTACTAACCCAAGGACATTTGCATTTTAACAAGGGACTCCAGGAGGCAAAGACTAACATTCTACAGATAGAAATTCAAATACCAAGACAGTAAGAGAGTTATTTCTCAGTAAGGGATGGGGAGGGGGGGAGGGAGGCTTCTGTAAGCCTGCAACTCTTACCATATAAACAGCTAATGACTTTGCCCATCAAATGCTGGGTAACAAACACTCACTATGTCAGGCACTGGGAAGAAAGCTATAAAGAATGCAATGATCTTTCCTCTCTCAAGAATTTTATATGAGTAGGGCCAGTTCTACTGAGAGATTCTACCTGAGGGTCAAGGTAAGAGTAAGTAATGATGTCATATTTTCTCCCCAAATCAATGAGAGAGCCTAATATTTTGTTGTGTGTAAAAGACACAATTCCTGCCCTTAAATACTTTATATTCTACTTAGGATCTTAAGCCCACAACAGATAAAAAGACTATTTATCTCTGGAAGACAATACTATCGAGGGCTAGGTTATGTGGGATATAGCCTAAAAGAGTGATATCGGAATTTTTTCCATTATGTACTTAAAGGATAGAATGTAATATTCTCTTTTAAAGATATTATTTATTCATGCCTTTTGTCTTTATATAACAGTATTTTCTTTAAGAATCACCTCCCTCCTTCTGTGGATTGAACCTTCCTTATAACCCCACCAGAAGAAAATCATCTAAGTGAATACATCTAACATTATTTACAACTCTGTACAATAGTAAAGTCACCTACTTTCCCTGTTATCAGGAGGGAGATGATTTTATTATCTGTTCTCTGTTCATTAGTGTTCCAGTGACTCAGTTTGGCTGAATTTTATAGATATCATTTTTATTGTCAGTATTGCCTCTTTGTTACTTCCTGTTTTATACTAAATCAATTCATGCAAATCTTTTCATGTTTATCTTAATTCATATGTTCTACATTTCTTGATATTATATGACATTCATATACGATATCTACTACAGTTATTCTCTAATCAGTAGACACCCACTTTATTTCTAGATTATTGCTACCATTGAATGATACTATGAATTTGATTGTATTTCAGCCCTGACTTTCTTGGGAAATGTACTAATTAATAGGATTGCTAGGATGAAAAGTAGGGAAAATATAGTCACTTTTCTTGCATAATTACAGATTGATAGCTAGTGACTGGACCAATTCCTCACTCCACCTTGAATACATCAGTGAGTCTGTCTTTCCACCACCCTTCTAGATATTAACAGATTTTGCCTCCCTTCTTCTTTGCATATTTGCCATGTGTATGGTAAAATCTGAATCATTTTATTTTGCATTTCTCTTATTATGATTTGGAACTTCAAATGCAATTGATACTTTGCAATTCATACGAAAATGGTGTTCTCACATTCTTTGCCATGGTATCATTTGTACTGATCAAAATGGTTCATTAAAATTTAGGAACCAATTGAAAACAGACAATGATCAATCACTAAAACAACACGATTTCTCCTTTTTTTTTTAATGAAGCTTTCCATGATTTGCTCAGCCAGAGATGTGACAACTCTTTCTTCTAAAACACTGTAGTACTTTGGAATTATTCTTAGCTAGTTATTTTCTTCTTTAAAAAAATAAAATTGGTCAGTCCTATAGCTAGGGCAAATAGCTCTTTTAGAAAAAAATATTTTAGATTCAAACACCAGAACTCAAATATAGAAATAGAGAAAAGAAAAAAAAGAAACATATTATAAACTTAAATACAAATTAAGAAAATAAAATAAAAGCATGTCATGCACAGCAGAACATAAGAGAGGATCCAAAATATATAGCAAGAAAGCCTATATGACAAATACTACACATTGTGTTGAGAGCTCTCCATCAATTCTTTCCTTCCTTGTAAGTTTTCTTTTTTTCTCTGATGTGCACTTTTTACTTTGTTCTTTTTTCCCCCCTCTCTCCCCCAAGGCCACAATTAAGTGAAGATATATTTATGTATATATGTGTGTATGTATGTGTATATATGTATAAATGTATGTTTATATGCACACACATATGCTCATATATAGACATATACTTTCCCAACAAAATTCTACATGTGATCTTTGTTTTAGTGTTTGTGCATATCCCTTAGCTCCTATCCCTCCTGACTCCTCTACTTTACTTCTACCCTCTATCTTACCCTCCTATTGCTTAGCCTATCCCCCCTCCAAGATTATCTCTTCCATACTCCCATTCTCAAAAATCTAAATGCCCATCTATGCCCCATTTTAACCTATTCCCTCACCCTCCTCTCTAAAGATCCCTCCCTTATCCTCCCAAAGATTCCTCTTTTCCCATTCTCATTAATCTCAGCACCCTTCTATAGCCCCTTTTAACCTATTTCTTCACCCTCCCCTCTATAGATTCCTCTGTTATCCTCTCCTCCCTCCCTATCACCTTACCATTTTTTCTTCAGAATTTAGAAGACTTTTATTTTTAATATATGTGTATGTATATGTATATATATACACACTCACACACACATATGTATATAGATCCCTCTTGAACCCATTCCTGAGGAAATAGGTTACCAGAACTACCAGGCCTCCTCCCCCATCTAATTCCTCTGTGTCAATTCTTCCTCTTGCACTTCATTTGTATAAGATAATTACTTTTTAACTATTCCTAGACGGTTTTGCATTTTAAATTCATAACATACTCAGTTCTACTCCAATCTTTCTTACAAACTACCCAATTACTAATGATAATAGACTTACATTTTGCATACATAAAAGGGAAACAGTCTATCCTTATTGAATCTCTTATAATCAATCTTTAGTACCTAGCTTGTTTCTCTTGGCTCTTGTATGTCAAATCTTCTATTAAGTTCAGGTTAAATTTTTTTTTTAAACAAAGTCCTGAAAGTCTGGCAGTTGATCATACATCTATTTTTTTCCTTCAGGATTATGTTCAACTTTCCTGGGTATGAAATTTTTGACCAGAACCTCAGTTCTTTTGCTCTTTGATAGTGTTCCAAGACCTGTAGTTCTTTAAAGTTTCTGTTGCTAGGTCTTGTGTGATTCTAATTATGTCATCATCATATTTAATTTTTTTCTTGTTATTATTAATATTTTATCCTTGATCAGGGGATTTCAGAATTTTACTATAATATTCTTATGAATTTTCCAAATAGAAATTCTTTCAAGTGGTGATGGATAGATTTTTTTTTTCCTATTTCTACTTTTCCCCCTTGTTCTAATGCTTCAGGATAATTTTCTTTATTTCTTGTATTAGTGTATCAAGATTCTTTTTTTGATAATAGCTTTCAGATTATCTGATTATTCTTACATTTTTTTTTGTTGATCTGTTCTCCAGATCAGTTGTTTTTGTTATGTTTCACTTTCTCTTCTATTTTTTTATTCTTTATATTTTGTTTAATTATTTCTTGATCTCATAACTTTTCTGACTTCATCTTACCCAAATTTAATTTTCAAGGTGCCATTTTCTTCCTTAAGATTCTAGATCTTTTTCTAATTGACTTTCTTTTCATAATCTCTTTATTTTTCTTGGATTATTCTTATTTTTTTAAGTTTTTCCTCAGTCTCTCTCATTTGATTTTTAAAATCTTTTTTTTTAAGTTCTACACATTCTTTTGGGGCAGGTGACCATTTGATATTAGTCTGTGGAATAGAAGAGGGCTTTTTTTGGTTCATTATCCTCCTCTGAAGATGAACCCCAGTCTTCTCTATTCCCATAATGACTTTCTATGTTTGGATTCTTTCTCCTTTGCCTGTGCATTTTTTTGGGGGGGGAGGGTGTAATAGTTTAGTATTTTATAGTCATCTCTAGTTCTGGGGTATGAAGGATAGTGCCTCTGACTTCAGATGCTTGTTCAGTTCTTCCCTCTCACCTTGAACTCAAACCAAGACTTCCAGCCTCCTGTAAGTGCCCATAGCTAGTGTCATCCCCATCCCACTGCTTCTACACTCACATGGCATGTGCTGGTTCCTTCTTGCTCCCACCACTTTCTGCAGCACAGCTGGGTCTGGCATTCCTTGTCAGCAGAGGTTCCCTCAGTCTTTCCTGGCTCGATGCCAATTCCCTTCACAATCCCAGGGGGGGGAAAAATTCCTGTGGTTTGGGGCTCATGCAGCCTCCCAAACCAGCTAACCTCAGGGCTTGTCACTTATTGTTTAAGCAGACCCCAGCCTTCTCTGGATTGTTCCAGGAGGACCCCTGTTGTGCACCTATTCTTATTTAATTTTACCCACACTTTATTGGCTGGGAGGTGCTGTTTTACCTCTTTGCAGTTGAAAAATCTTGAGAGCTTGGAATTTTCTGACCTACTCCACCATCTTCCCAGAATCCTCTTAGATAGTAGCTCTTGCAATCAACAATTAACATTAAGGAAAAGCTAGAGAACTACCCCAGGGGTGTTTCATTGTTATAGCCTTGTATCTAGGAGAAGAAAGACTCCTCTAGCTACTGATAGATTTAACTGGGGTATTTTAGTTGGTCTCCTGGTTGTTTGGATCATTTGTGGGGCAAGAGGTAAGTCTCGCTGCATTGTATATATCTCCTGAGAAGCCATTTCTTGTATTTGAGACTTTTTTATTCGTTCTTACCATGAGCAGAATATATCTATATGTTTTCTTTTGGGGTCTTCTGCGTCTTATGGGACTATTAAGTAACATCCTTATGTAGCAAAGGGTCAAAAAGTTCTAGTAAAGCCTGTCTGATAAGATAGCTTTTTATATAAAGCTTTGTTTATACTTCTGATAAGGCAGTTGCTTTGAAACTTTACTCCACTGCCTTAGGGCATTTTAAAGTGAATTTTAATAAAAATTAAGACCCTATCTTGGCCTCCCTTATAACTGTTTGTGTGCCTGTCTTAAACTTTTACTAGCTTATTAGCAAGATGAAGACTATTTAAAAACAACAAATGACAACCCCTAACTGCTCAGTGATACCAGGGTTTGACCACAAAAACCTATTATGGTTTGCATCTTCAAGCCCAATAGGATTGAAGGTAATTTTCCAGAGAGGAGTTTCACTGACTCTAACCAGTATGAGGCAAGGAGAAGCCTCAGCCTCAACCATTTGCCTATCTGGGCCCATTCTGCTTTATACAATTCACCTACTTACTCCTTTAAAAAAAGTTATTTAGTATTTTATTTTCCCCCAGTTCCATGTAAAAACAATTGTTCTTTTTAAAAACTTTGAGTTCCAAATTTTTCCCTCTCTCCCCACACCCCTTCATTGAGAAGGCAAGCAATTTGTTATAGGTTATAAATGAGTAATCATTCAAAACATTTCAATGATAGTTATGTTGTGAAAGAAAACATAGATGCCCACACCCACCCACCCCCCAAAAACCAAAAGAAAAATAAAAAGAAAACTTCTTAAAAAAAAGAAGTATGTTTCAGTCTGCATTCAGATATCATTTATTCTTTCTCCAGGGTGGGTAAGATTTTTCATCATAAGTCCTTCAGAGTTGTCTTAGATCATTGTATGGCTGAGAATAATTAAGTCATTCACAGCTGGTCATCTTATAATATCACCTACTTATTCTCAAAAATTCCATTCCTGGACTTTTGATTTAACAAAATAGGGAAAGAAAGGGAAAAGTGGGAGAAGGAAGACTATGAAGGAGAACATTACAGCTTCACATTATAGAGCAAGTTTGATTTCTTTATAGAGATTGTGGAAGAGGTCCTCTAGAGTAGACATTAAACTTTTCCAAATTTGCCTCAAGCTCTCAGATTGCTGTAGTGATGCATCTGCTTGGGGGATCAGTTTTTTTTGTGATTTTTAACATGTAGTTTTGCTATGTTTTTTTCTTCTTTCAATCAAAATCCATGGAGGCACATGGCAACAGGGGAAGAATGACTTCATTTTTAAATAAAGTGATTAAACATAGGTCTGACTAAACAGTATTACAAACATTGGCAAATGAACTTAGTTAACAGCTGTACATGCTTCATTTAAGCAGTTAATTCACATCTGATCTGTTCAATTCCAGATTGCTGCAGTAGACTAGGGAGAAATAGTATGCTTGGTTAACACTTTTTTTTTTTTCAAGTGCACATAGGTTCCCAGTTTCATCAGCCTTGGTTGAGCTGAATTAGAATTAATGAGGAAAAATATAACCATGAGGGCAAGACAAATACAGCATGTTCAGCAATATGAATTTTGTTTAGCCATCTTGGTAATCATGGATTCTAACGAGTTTTATCTTTTTTTTCTTTTCTTTTTTTTTTTTTTTTTGCTGGGGAGGAGGCATACTTGTCAAGAAAAGTCCAAACTTCACGTTTCATCTGTACTTGGGTTCAGCTCTCTTAGGTTGCAAATGGGGTCTAAGTAAAATGTAAGCTCCTAGAAGACAGGGACTTTCTGTCTCCTTTTAGTTTCTGAGAACCTACAATAGTGCCTTATGCTAGGTTCATATTGTAGCCTCTAAATAAGTACCTATTCATGAATTTTTAAAAAGGAATCTCTAAGTGTTTACACCAAATAGATATGTTCTTTTCTTTAACCTGTTATTCCTTGTATGTAAAATGCTTACCTTCCTACCTACTTGAATACTACTTTACTTTGAAGGCCACATTTCAGTCTTGCTTTCTTTTTGAAGTCTGATGTTTCCATCCTCTGAACTCTTATGGTTTACCGTCCTTATAATCATTTAACACTTTTTGTATTTGCTTTAGAATTTTTTTATGTGGACAAAATTGGACCCCAAACTAATGGATCTCCAAGCAGTTTTAGTTATACCTAATGTAACCTGTCTCTCTAATCATATTATAAGCCCTTCAGAGGATTCCAGGTATTTGAAAATAGAAAGATGATTAATCTTAATGAGGATGGGAAATGAAAAGTAATTTGAATAAAAAATATGAAATAATTACAAACAGAATAATGTAGTGTACTCCCAGAATGTTAGGGTGCTAGCTGAAATAATTAGGAATAGACACGTGGGTCCTAGGGTCCTGAAAGAACTCACTTGGACAATTCCAAAGTTAAAGAAAGGCATTTGTTGGGATGACCCACCCAAGTGGGTGCTATTCCCATGTTAGAGGAACAGAGAATAGGCCCAGCTTCCCATGGGAAGCAAAGATAGTTATTGGGGTTAGGTGCCTGGTTTAAATCCAATTTTGTGGAATGGGGGAAAGGGAAAAAAAGAATGGGAGGAGCAAGCAGGACTCCAAAATGCCTGGGATATTAGGTAGTCAGTAGGTGCCTTTATCATACACATAGGCAAAGAGAATAGGAAAGGGGAGGGGAAGAGTTGTTCTGGAATTGTGGAAGCACACAGATAAGCCCATGGTGAGGGGCTCCAATGAAGAGTCTTCTTTGATCCCTTTTCTGACTGGCCACCTCTTGCATCTTATCTCATGTCTCACATCCTGCATCCTGTTTGCTTCATCTGCCTGGAGCACTCCTTTCTACCTCATCACATACTATTTCAGATGATTTGAGAAAAAACTGAATAACAGGACAAAGTTCTGATGGAAAATCACAGGAAGCTACTAAAATAGCATTGGGTTATTTTATGCATTGGAATAATTTAATTGTAAATAATTCCTCAGTAAGGTAAGATGCTTAGGTTGAATTGATAAACTAACCAATGCATTTTGGAGTATTTCAGTTGTAGGAAGTTTTTCTTCACCTTTACACTATTTTTTTTAAATCTGCCATTTTCATTAATCTTAGTTTCTCCCAGATAGGCCAAAGAAGAATAAGTGGGATCTCTTTTTGACCTAATAGGTTTTGCACACTTCTCCAAAGTCCAGGAACTCTTTTGTTCTTTGTTGTCTTCCAGAGAATCCAAAATATCACCTTACCCATTAAATGTTCAACATATTTTTATCTTATTTTCCTAAAAATGCCATCATATTACCCATCAACCAATATGTATGAATTACCTACTCTACTGCTGGCATAGTTGTGGGCAATAGGGTACAAGGACAAAAAAAATGTAACAGCCCTCAAATTCAAGGAACTTAGATTCTTTTGGGGGTGAGGTGGGGCAGAGCCATGTACATAATAATAATAGCTTACATTTACTTAGCATTTATTTTGTATACGGAACTGTACTAGGGGTTTTATAAGTATTATCCTCAAAACAGCCCTTGGAGGTAAATGCTACTATCACCCCTATTTTAAAGAGGAAATTGAGACTTGCAATTATTAAATGAATTGCCCAGGGTCACAAACGTAGTAATTGTCTGAGGCCAGATTTAAATTAAAGTTTTTCCCTGACCCTAAACTTCTTCCAGGCACTGCAATGCTGTGCATCACCTAGATGCTCCAGAGACATATCAAAATTAATTGGTGGTATAACTTTCACAAAGTACCTGGCACATAGTAGGTGCTTTAAAAAGTGATTGATTAAAAATATACATTCCTTTCTATGAAATAAACATATCAGAGTAAATTTATTTCTCTTGATTGGGTCAAACCTTTCATAACTGAGAGTTTTCTATCCCAAGCCAAAGCATTAATACATTTTAAATAATCATCTATCTATAGTGATAGAATCATTGATCTGGCACTGGAAGGGAATTTGGAGGTCATGTAGGTGAAACCTCTCATTTTACAGATGAGGAAATTGCAGCCCAGCCAGGTTGTGATTTTCCCAGGGTTGCATCAGAGATGGGAATTAAACCCAGGACTTGTGACTACTGACCAGTGTCCTTTCTACTACACTATGCTGCCTCCCTAATATAGAGTGTTGCGCCTGGGAGTCAGAAAGTTTTTCAATTTGGCCTCAGACACTTAGTAGCTGTGAAAACCTGGGCAAATTACTTTATCTCTGTTTGCCTCAGTTTCTTCAATTGTGGAATGGTGATAATAATAGCATTTACTTCCTAGTTTGTTGTGAAGATCAAAAAAGAAAATATTTGTCAAGCCCTTTGCACTAGCTCATGTTGTTGTTGTATGTATCCTTCATTCTCGAAGAGGACCTTGACATCAGAAAGATGATGACATGACTTGCAGTTTGTGATATGAGTGAGGGAGGGCTGTACAAGGTCACCAGCCTCGCTTTCTCCTCCAGAGCCATCTGGGTCCAGTGACCAGATATTCATTAGGGTGACTGGAGATGGCACAGGATGTAATGGGAGACCCTGTTCCTTTTTAGGTTAAGGTCTTTTCAAGTTCTCACTTTGAGTGAGTTAATGCACATTTAGTGAATAGGCTTCTTTAAGAAGTTACTCAAGGGATGGCCCCTTTAATCAAAAAAGAAAAAAAAATTGGGAAGGGAGGACCCTCAGGGTTCCTGGCCAAAAGAGAAACCATTACTATTCGTAGTTATATTCACCCTGTGCTAGGGGCAGGAGCCTATTCTCCAATCTGTGAACTCCAGAGTGAATTGGATTGTTGTTCAGTCATTTTTCAGTTGTGTCTGACTCATCATGACCCCATTTGAAGTTTTCTTGGCAAGGATACTAACGTGGTTTGCCATTTCCTTCTCCAGCTCATTTTCACAGATGAAGAAACTGAGGCGAACAGGGTTAAGCAATTTGTCCATGATCACAGAGCCAAGTTAGTGTTTGGGGCCAAATTTGGTCTTGGGAAGATTCATCTTCCTGACTCCAGACCTAGCACTCTACCCACTGCTCCATCTAGATACCCATATAAAATGCTAGTTTTGGTTGTTGTTGTTACTATCAGTCTTTTGAATATGTGATTTGTTTGTGCTTACTCTGGCCTTCAGTTCATGTTGCCATCCTATGGCTTGTATTCTACTAGGGAGGGCAACAAGCATCATTTGAGATTGGAGCTCAGAAGAGTGTTTTACAACCTGATGTAGGACACACACACACACACACACACACACACACACGTACATGATCTGTACAAATTAAATGAAATCTCAGAGGATGGCAATAGCAGTGAAGGTGGGGTACTAGAAAGGTCTCCTATAGAATGTAGGATTTGGACAGTCTTAAAGGAAGCTAAGCATCAGAGATAGGTTGAAGGGCATTCCAGGGATTGGTGACAACCAATGATAAGGCACAAGGTGGGGAAATGGAGTGTTTTGTGTGAGGAACAGCAACAAAGCTGATGCAAGGTAAGGAGAGTATAAGCAGGGGCAGAGTTGTGAAAGTCTTTAAAGGAAAAAAAAAAGATGCATTTTTGCTTAGAGAAGGGAGCTTTTGAAATGTATTGCCTAGTGGGAGAACATATTCAGATCTATGCTTTATTACTCTGGTAGCTGATTGAAGGATGTATTAGAGTGGTTATGATATTTGAGGTGAGGCAATAGGTTGATGAAAGCTTGTATGAGGGAGATATTCTCTACACTATGTGAGTAGAGAGAATGGGGCATGTAAATAAGATGGTATAGCATTATGAAAGACAATACTAGGTAACATGTTGGTTATATGGAGGAATCAAGAATGAGGCATTCAAAAGATGACTCAAAAGTTTCAATTTTTAGTTACAGGGAGAATAGGCCTCCACAGTAGCAGGGACATTTGCAAGGCAGGAGAATTTGGGATGTGGACACAGAAAATGAATTCTGTTTTGGGCATGTTGAGTTTGAAATGTCTTTGGGACATTTAGATCAAGCATCAATTGATTATTTGAGATGGGAGCTCAGGAGAGTATTTTAGGACCTGATGTATAGATATGGAAATCAGCTACATAGAGATAATTAAACCCATAAAAGCTGGTTAGAAATAGCAGCAGAAGAGAAGGTGGCCTAGGACAGGCCCTTGTAGGGGCGTAGTTCGGTAGGTTTACTGGCTCTGCGACACTGGGCAAATATTCCCCATAGTTCCTACAGGTATAAAATGTCCAGAATAATATCAACTACCTGCAGAATTATTGTAAGGATCAAAAAAGATAATGTAACTAAAGTAATTTGCAAACCTCAAGCAGCTATATAAATGTTAGCTGTTAGATATTGTATTCTACCTAGTAATTACTCTGGTGTAATTTCAGAACAATCTCACTAAAATAGAAAGTAAAATATTGGTCTAATGAAGAATAGCTCAGCTCAGGAAGTTAATCAAACATACATTGCCAGGGGTCAGTGTGCCGAGTGGCCCCAGTGAACAGAAGGGCCCTGTAATTGGTGACATACACACGTCTAAGAGAAGGTAAGAGGAGTGTAAGCTGGGACTGAGTGGTGAAAGGACAGGGCTCAGGATGCGTCGTTAAGGATGCAGTTATGAGTGACATCATAATGCATTTTTCACTTCTTTTATATTTTGTGTCTCTAAGACCTTGAGAAGCTTAGAGAGCCGATGGTTGCATAAGATTCTCCAGATACATTTAAAATACACAGAAAAAAAATGAGTAATAATAATCATCATTCTTTAATGTTAGCAAAGTGTTTTATCTCTTATGATTATCACAACAACCCTGCTAGGTAGATGTTGTTGTTATTATTATCTTCTTTTAAGTATTTAACAGATGAGGAAAGTGAGGCAAACAGAGGTCAAGTGACTTACCCAGGGTCACACAACTAGTAAGTGTCCAAGGTAGGATTTGAATGTAGGTCTTCAAACATTCTACCCTTTCTACCACCTAACCTCCTGGGAAAATCGATCAGGTAAACTAATTCACCAAAGCAGCACTGGTCTCAAAAAAATATAATTTCTTTCTTATTCTCTACTTCTATAACTCAGAAGCAAATTATCAGGCAAAATGGGTCATCCTGAGTGACCTAGGAGTTCATGATTTTCCTACTTTTATGTGTTGTGGATAAGTCCCTTTGGGTTGGGAGAAAACCTGAAGGCCTAGGTATGGATATTGGTAAGAGGGGCTGCCTCCCTGCCCCCTTCCTGATTGTGGTAACAAAGAGCACCCGTGCTAGGCTTTTGAGAAGCTATACAGTTTAGAGTAATTCTTTTCCCTGCCCTTAGAGAGCTTACATTCTAGTGGTTAGATATGAGATAAACACAAATAATGATAATAGAAATAATACCTGGCAACTGCATCAGACAGATACAAAAAAAAAGTTATGATGCATTAGGGGAAGGAGGAATGATCAGTTGAAGGGGTTGAGAAGCTTCAAGAATCTTTGAAGTGCACTTTTAAAAAATGTATGAATTCAACAAGTGAGGAGGAACAGTAACATTTAAAGAATAAGGAATACCTAAGTAGGTATATAAGATACCTAAGTATCTATGTTATACCATAGATAGTTCTCTGGACCTAGAATTAAGATGATCTGAGTTCAAATCCAGCCTCAGATACCTAATGGCTGTTTGACCTTGAGCAAGTCTCTTAGTCTCTGACTATCTCATTTCACAGATCGATAAAATGGGGATAATAATAGAGCCTGCCTCCCGAAGTTGTGGTGAGAATAAGATGAGATGTTTATAAAGTGCTTTGAAAGTCTTAAAATGCTTTTTTTGTTGTTGTTCAGTCCTGTTTGCCTGCTTATGACCCCATGGACAATATCACACCAAAATAGTTACCCCTTCCACATTACAGATTTTTCCATCTTGGTTTTACTTTTTCACAGGCCTGCATGCAAAATCAAATGGGAATTTTAGGATAGTTTTGTGGAAGTTTCAGATGATACACAAAGGTTAGCAGATGACATAAAAACCATTTAGAAACTCAGCAATATATAAAATATATGTATAGTATTACATAACAGCAACGTGTTTTTTTTTTCTTTTAAATACCATAATAATTCAAATTTCTTCTGAGGTATGAAGGGAAGATAAAAAAATTCTGTGCAGATTTTCTAGACTGCAAGGATACTGTACTCCTAACCACCATGATGTAGAAGGGATAACTATACTGTCCATGGGGTTTTCTTGGTGAAGATACTGGAGTGGTTTGCTGTTTCCTTTTCCAGTAGACTATGGCAAAAAGGTTAGGAGACTTGCTCAGGGTCACACAGATACCAAATATCTGAGGTCACATTTGAACTCAGGTGTTTCTGACTACAGGCCCAATACTCTAGCCACTGAGTCACCTATCTGCCCCTAACACAGTATATAAAAATGCTGGCTATTATAATTAACAGTATGAACAAAGCCTCTAGATTGAGACAGCACAATGCAAGGGTCAGACTTATTCAATCAGGTAGAAGAAAATATGTGGTAAGAGGTATAAATCTGAAAAGATAAGATGCTGCTGGAGTGGGAAGGTGAGGCACCTTAAATCCTAGGCAAAGGACCATCAATTTTATGGGAGAAGCAACAGAAAGCCACAGAAGGTTTTTTCAGATACCATTGAAAATGAAATTCTTTGATCTTCAGTGAATTGGAAATGTGGCTAGACCTTCATTCTTTAATTCTTATTCAATTCCTGATCCTTATACTACCTGAGAATTACCAATTTTAATACTCCATCCTTTAGAAGCATTAGGTAATTTGCACTACAGAAATGATAGCTACCAATAAGAGCTCCTAATAAGAATTATCATTTTATATAGCATCTACTATGTGCTAAGCACTGTGCTTAGAACTTTACAAATATCACTTTTGATTTTTACAACAATCCTCAGTAGTGGGAGGTATTATTCACATTTTACAGATGGGTAAACTGAGGCAGACAGAGTTTTTTTTTTTTTTTAATGATTCACCATGGGTCAATCAAGAATCAATAAACATTGTCTATTTTGTACTGGGCACTGTGGTAAGCAATGAAGACATGAAAGATGGCATAAAATAGACCCTGCCCTCAAAAAGCTTACAATTTAATGGGGGCCACAACATGCTAACAAATATGTTCAAAGCAAGCTTCATACAGGATAAATAGAAAATAATTAAGAGGGAAGGCATTGGAGTTAATAGGAATCAGGGATAGCTTCCTGTCAAAGGCAAGATTTTTTTTCTGGGATTTAAAGAAAGCCAGTGATGCCAGTACTTAGAGCAGAGGAGGAAGAGTGTTCCAGCCAGAGAAAATACACAGACTGGAGAAATGGAATATCTTGCTTCTGGATCAGTAAGGAACCCAGTGTCACTGGGTCAAAGAGTACATTTCAGGGAGTAAGGTATAAGAAAACTAGAAAGGTAGGAGGGCCTAGGTTATGAATGACTTTAAATGACAAACAGAGCATTTTGTATTTCATCCTGGAAGCAATAAGGAGCCACTGGAGTTTATGGAATTGGGAGTGATTATACAAGATCAGAACTACACTTTAGGGAAATCACTTTAGTGGCTGAATGGAAGATGGATTGGAGTGGGGAGAGACTTGAGGCAGGCAGACCCACATGCAGCTTATTGCAATAGTCCAGGAGTGAAGTGGTAAGGGACTGTGCTAGAGTGGTGGTGGGAGAGGAGAGAAGAGGGTGAAATGGAGGGATGTTGGAAAAGGTGAAATCAATAAACCTTGTCCACAGATTAGATATGAGGAGTGAGGAGACAGTGAGGAATCCACGATGACTTCTAAGTCATGAGCCTGAGGAACTGGGAAAATGGTTTTGCCCTTTATAGTAATAAAGAAGGTAGGAGGTGGGGAGGGTTTAATGTTAAAGATAATGAATTCCATTTTAGACATAATGAGTTTATGGTGTCTTTTGGACATTCAGTTTGAGATGTCTGAAAGCCAGTTGGAGATGCAATATTGGAGGTCAGTAGAGAGAGTTAAGGGCAAGATAATTGAGAATCATCAGCATAAAGATGATAATTAAATCCATGGGAACTGATGCAATCACTGTGTGAAGCAGAATAGAATGAGAAGAGAAGAGTACCCAGGACAGAATGCTGACAGATAGCTATGGTTAGAAGGAATGCTCTGGAGGGGGAGCTAGCAATGGAGAAAGAGACTGATCAGTCAGAAAGGTTGGAAGAAAACCTGAAAAACTAGAGAGAAGAGAGTATTAAGGAGGAGAGAGTAACCAACAGTGTCAAAGGCTACAGAGAGGTCAAGGAGAATGAGGATAGAGATTTAGTAAAAATTGAGATTAAGTAAGAGGTCAGTGGCTTCAACATTTAGGAAATCACTATTAACTTTAGAGAGAGCAATTTCAGTGGAATGGTAAGGTCATAAGCTAGATTGTAAGGAGTTAAGAGGATAGTGAGAGGGGGCAGCTACGTGGTGCAGTTAATAGAGCACCGGCCCTGGAGTCAAGAGTCCCTGAGTTCAAATCCAACCTCATACACTTAAAACAAAAACTAGCCATGTGACCTTGGACAAGTCACTTAACCCCAATTGCCCGCCAAAAAAAAAAAAGATTTTGAGAGAGAAAGGAAAGGCACCTATTATAGATGACCTTTTCAAGAAGTTTAAGTACAAAGGGAAGAAGAGATATAGAATAATACTGGGGTGGAGGAATCAAGTGAGGGTTGTTTTCAAGATAGGGGAGGCATAAACATGTTTGCAGGCAGTAGGAAATAAGCCAGGGGACTGCGAGAGATTGAAGAGGGGATATGACAGAGGGGGCAATGTAGAAGGAGACAGGATGGAATGAGATAACTTCAAAAAGTAGAAAGGTTACCCTTGTTAAGGAGCAAGGCCACCTCACCATGTGAAATAGGAGTGAAGGATAAAAAAGTAACAAAAAAGCATCTGAGTAATAGGAGATGAAAAAGAGATTGAGAATAGGGAGTTTACATAAAATGGTTTTAATTTTTTTTTCTCTGCAAAATATGAATCTAGTCTCTCAGGTGTGAAACAGTTCACAGAGATATTAAATATCTGAGGATGAATTTGAAATCAGATTTTCCAAGTTCCAGACCCAGTGCTCTATTCACTGCACCATCTAGTTGCCTTAAATAGAGAAACAAATGAATTTTTTTCAAGCAGCGTTTTTTATGAGGGAAAGAAATAGCCTGAAATCCATTTGCATTGGTTTATAAGGATCTTTACACATGTTGAGTTTACACCGAAAACTGATCTTAAAGATTGCATGTTTAGCTCAGTAACAGTTATGAAAAGATTGAAAAACTTAGAAAATCCTTATTCCCAAACATCATCAATAATCATTGATACATCACAATATACTGGAAAGGGTATTTAGACTTAAGAGAAAATCTGAATTAATGAAGTCTGAATCTTAGCCCCAGCATTTACTAATCATGACCAAAATGCAGGTCACTTTACTTCTCTGAAATTCAAAGCCTCCTTCTGCAAAATAGGAATAATAATTCATGCATTACCTACCTCCAGGGAATATGAAGGAAATATTTTGCAAGACATTGAAACATTAGAAAAATGTGAATTCTAATAAATATTTCTGAAACTCTCTCCTAAAAGAGTTCAAAAGAAGCATAGTACATACTGAAGCTGAGTTCATATCTCCATTTTGACACTTGTTAGTTCTGTGACCATGGGCAATTCACTTAACCTCCTTAAAACTCATCTACTGAGTTATAACTGGAAAGTAATCTGTATGGATCTGATGTCACTGTGGCATCTTAAAAATAAATGAACTAATTAAGTACATTTTCAATGAATGTTCTTTTCCTTTTGTGACCAAACAGGAAGCCTTTGACTATGATTATATCTATTCTAAATAATTACCAGATAATTTGTGACTAAAAAACAAAACTTTTCCCTGGACTAAAAACTAAATATTATGACTTCTGATGATACCAGCCATGCCTTATAGTTACAACTTGTGCTAGAATATAGGCTATTCCCCCTTTCTTCCTATCATCTTATCACCCTCACTGAGAAGAATTGTACCTTGCATATATTTGAGACAAAATAAATGTCTATTTTTTTCCTTAAGAGTATTTTAGGTTATTTTTTTTCCAATTACATGTTAAGATAGCTGTCAACATTAATTTTTATAAGACTTTGAATTCCAAATTCCCCCCCCTTCTTCTCCCCTCCCCAAGATGGCATGCAATCTGGTATAGACTATAAGTGAGGGATCATATTTCCACATTAGTCATGTTGTGAAAGAAGAATCAGAACAAAAGGGGAAAAGTACAAGAAAGAAAAAAAAAGAGAGAAAATAGTGTGCTACAATCTGCATTTGGACTCTGTAGTTCTTATTTTTTGTCTTTCTTGGAGGGGGAAAGGCAGGTCAATTGGGGTTATATCACTTGCTCAAGGTCACATAACTAGTAAGTGTTAAGTGTCTGAGATCAAATTTGAACTCAGGTCTTGCTGACTCCTGGACTGGTGCTCTATTCACTGTGCCACCTAGCTGCCTCCAGACTGTAGTTCTTTCTCTGAATGTGGGAAGCATATTTCATCTCGAGTCTTCTGGAATTGTCTAAGATCATTGTATTGCCAAGAAGAGACAAGTCTATCAGAGTTGGTCATCACATATTGATGCTATAACTATGTCAATGCTCTTCTGGTTCTGCTTTCTTTTCTCAGTATCAGTTCATTGAAGTCTTTCCACGTTTTGCAGAAATCTGTCTGCTCATGATTTCATACAGAGAAGCAGTATTTCATTACATTCATTAACCACAACTTGTTCAGTCATTCTCCAATTAATGAACATCCCCTCCATTTCCAATTCTTTGCCACCACAAAAAGAGCTGGTATAAATATTTTGGTGGGTCCTTTCCCCTTTTTTTATTATCTCTTTGGGATATAGAACTAATAGTGGTATTGCTGGATCAAAGGGTATTCACAGCCTTACAGCCCTTTGCATATAGATCCAAATTGCTTTCCAGATTGTTTGGATTACTCCACAACTCCACCAACAGTCCGTCAGTGGTCCAATTTTCCTACATCTTCTCCAACATTTAATATTTTCTTTTTTTGGGGTAATATTAGCCAATCTGATAGGTGTGAGGTGGTACCTCAGAGTCATTGTTTTAATATGCATTTCTCTAGTCAATAGTGACTTAGAGCATTTTTTCTGTATTACTATGGATAGCTTCAATTTCTTCATACTAAAACTCCATTTTCATATGTTTTGACCATTTATCATCTGGGGAACAAATAAATGTCTATAGAATAAAATTGAGGATACTAGCAAAAATTCAAATTCATGCTTGATTAAATATTTCTGATCAGGCTTGATAGCTAAGCTATACAGGGAATGACTAAAAATGTACAAAATCAGAAGTCATTCCTAAATAAATAGAAGGTTAAAGGATATCAACAAATAATCCTTGAAACAATTGCAAATCATTTAACAATAATGTGAAACAAAAATGTTCTAAATCAATAATAATAAGATAAAATGCAAATGAAAACAAATCAGAGACCTTGTCTCACACCTAGTAAATTGCTAAAGGTAAAAAAAAAAAAAGATGGAAAAAGTCAACTTTATTAGACGTTGTAGAAGGACAGGCACATTGATACACAGTTGTGCACTGTGAATTGGTCCATCAACTATGGAAAGTAATTTGGATTAGGTAAGAACTTGACTAAAGTGTTCATATCCTTTGACTACCTCTAGACATATGCCCTAATCAATCAAAATACATATATTAAGCTTCCAGAAGTTAGATTCCACACCAGGGATACAAAGCAAGGCCAAGAAAGCAAACAACAGTCTTTCCCCTCAAGGAGATCAATGATAAAGGAGAAACACTATATTCACTAAAATAATTAGAGCAGTGATTCTGTGGTAGATGAGAAGTAGAAAGCAAGTAGATTACAATTGAATGAGAGATTACTAGATGAAATGAACTATTGTGTTGTCAGAATTAATAAATGTTAAGGGAACAGAGATTCAGGGGAACACTTATATGAGGTGATAAAACATCAAGTAAGGAAAACCAGGAAAATAACAAAACAATTGTCTAAAAAATAGAAATGAAAAGTATCCTCACAAAATAACCAAAAGTAATAGAGTCATGACATCATATAGGCTGAGCTGGTCCCAATGAAGAGCTATAACGATGCATCTTTTTTTCTTTCTTCTTTGCAGAGGTGGGATACCAAGGATATGAACCCCTACATGTCACATCAGGCCCTAATGTATTAATTAATTGGCCTGAAATTCCTTTTCTCATTTCTTTTCTCATTCTTTCTTATATGTTCTAATTCTCAGGGAGAAGAGGGTGAAAATATTGGGAAATATAGTGATAAAATTGGAAGATATAAATAAAAAAGTTTTAAAATAAAAATTAAAAATTGAAATATTTGCTGGAAAAATGTTACATGCAAAAAACATGTGGCACTAAATAGGAAATCCAGACTTATAGCTGAGAATTAATTTCTTGACCAAATCAAATATGGGTGTAATCAAAAGAAAAGGAACTATAAATCCTAATTAAATCCATGCCTTTATCATGCAAAGTTATAGTCATTGCAATGTTAACTTTTCCTTCCTTTGTCATGACAATTATTAAGCAAAGGGCTATTGATGGACTTATTGATAAAAACGCCCTCCCAAAATGCACTTCAACATAAGTTTACTATTATATTTTACAATGACTCTTTCTACCCAGAAAACCATCAACAATACTTAATGCTTAGAGAGGGAAAAATCAGCTGGAGGTTTCTATCAGAGTCCTTTTAGATTTAGGTGAAATTTTGTCTCCTTTTTTTTTTGATTTATCTGTCCTGCAGCCCATATATTTTGAGGTTTCATTTTAGGACTGAAGTAAAAGTGAAAATATCTGTTCTCATAAGATCTGCAGACAATTCTGCTAACTGAAGGAGTCTGGAAGGCTCAGACAAATACCTGAATTTTTTTTTTCTACTCTTTTTTCCTTTCTGAAAGCCTCCTGTCTCCCCATGGAAAACTCCATTATTTTCTCTGACACCTAAGTTTGTAACAACTATCATCTTTGACTTTCCTCTCCCCATTCCCTACCTCTTCTTTCAGGCTACAACCCACTACTTCTTGCTTTGACAAAATGTGAAAAGTTTTTACTCATTTCTCTCTCAATCTACTACAAAAAAACAAGACTTGACCCCCCCCGTTTTGATTATTGCCACCCCTTTTTCTGATTTCCTGACATTTGCCCTCTGTCATCTCCAGTCTATTCAAAATGTCATTGCTCAAAATCCTCTCCGTCCCTGCTTGCTCTGATCACATTACAATCTTGCTCAGCTCTCCTTACAGGTTCACATCAAAGTGGAAATGTCCTCTTTCACCTAGTCTCAACTATTAAATGTGGTCTTTCATTTTTTTTCTTTTGTTCAGTTGTACTCTTCAAATGTTTTTCTATATATCTGACAGAATTTCTTTGAGGTCTCCAGTTTATTAAGTAAGCAATGTATATTCAGTCTTTTTAAACGACAACAAAAAAAATAATGTGCATGGACAAAATGTCCATGATAGTTTACTCATATATCCTTAGGACATCAATCACTTCCTAGAGACTGGAAAGGTCAAGGGTTAGGGAAACATTCAGTCCTTTGTCTAAGATTATATTAGGTACATTTCTCTTTTCCAAAGCCAACTCCTCTACATGTGTCCTTTCCCATTCCTTCCCATTTCCAGCAGGTTACTGCCTCAGTTGTCATTATTGTCATTGTTATCATTGTCATCGTCATCCTCATCTCCTCACATCTTCAGCCTCAATTCTCTGTTGTTTCCCTTTTTACCCCCATCAAACCTACCCAGTGCTTCCCCATCCTTCAGGAAAACAAAACAAAACAAAACTTTACTGGGATTTACCCTCCCATCAAGCTATTCACCTTTATCTTTCCTACAATTACCAGCTAAACTATTTGGAGAAACAAAAAGCAAAACAAAACAAACAAAAAACCTGCCTATACTTGTTATCTTTACTTCCTATTTGCTTGCTCACTCCTAGATCTTTGTAATTCATCTTCTGACCCCAACACTCTACCGGACCTCCTCTGCATAGTTACTAATGATCTCTTAGCTACCACATCTGGTGATCTTTTCTTGACCTACATGTTGTATTTGACACTATTGACCACAAACTCTTTTGTGACATTTTGCTGTGTGTGGTTTTTTTTTTGTTTGTTTTTGTCTTGTATCTCTGATGGTTCCTCAGTCTCCTTAACTTATTCAAAATCCATGGCATATCTCCTACCTGTGATCTGCTCCCTGAGGTCCTTCCCTAGGTTCTCTTATTCCACCCACCTGCAACTTCTCTCTTCATAAACTCATCACTTCAAATAGGTTGATTTATGATACAGCCACAGTCTCTACCCTGATCTTCATTCCTCTATGTTATTCCTCTTTGTTATATATTTCAAATTATATGGTTCAGAGACATCTTAAACAAACATGTCTAAATTAGAATTCATTATTCCCCCACCCCACCCCCAGCCTGCAAGCCTCTCCTTTTCCAAATCCTCTCCTTTTTATAAAAGGAAGTATCAACTTTACTTTTTTTATCTTTTCAAGTTAACATGCTTTTATTCAGTGCCTACTATGTGCTCTATGTGCTAGGGATTGTGCTAAATGCTGGAGATACAAAAGAAGGTAAAACAGAAACAACAATAAACATTCCTGCTTTCAAGGGACTCACAGTCTAATGAGGGGAGGAGGAAGGTGGTGATTTCTAGAGGAAATGAAAACCCAGGGGATTACCTCAAATGGTGGGGATTTCCTTCCTTCCTTCCTTCCTTCCTTCCTTCCTTCTTTCCTTCCTTCCTTCTTTCCTTCCTTCCTTCCTTCCTTCCTATATATATATGCATATATATGTATATATATGTATATATGCATATATATGTGTATATATATATATTCTTAGTTTTCAGTATTCAATTTCATAAGTTTTGATTTTTCTTCTGTTCCTTCCCCTTCCCTCCGCCTCCCCCCCAAGATGATATGCAGTAAGTTATGGCTCTACATATACTTCCTATTAAACACATTTTCACATTAGTCATGCCAGCATCGACTTTCTAGTCTCCTTGATTTCACAATGTTATCATTATCTTTAACTTCTCAGTCTTCTTAACTTCAAATAACAATTAGTTGCCAAATCTTCCCATTTCTAACACCACAAATATTTCTAGTACCCAGCTCCTCTCCACTCATATAGCTGACTATATTATTTCAAAAGCTCCCTAATTATTCTATCTGATTCAAGCAAGATTCTCACAATTCCAGTCCATCCTATATACTGCTGTTGTATTTTCCCTGAATATAAATCTGAATATGTGATTCTGCTATTCGACCAGCTCTGATGACTCCCTATTGTCTCAAGGATAAAATTAAAATTCCTTTATTTAGTTTTTAAAGCCCCCACAACCTGTTCCCTAGCTATCTTTCTGGCCTTATTCTGAGATCCAGCTAAGATAACCTTCTTTCTCTTCCTCACTTTAACTCCGATCTCCATGGTTCTGGCCATCCCCTGTACTGGGGGATTATCATTTCATCTTCATCTCAGTTTCACAAAGTAGTCCCCTTTTTAATAATTAGTTCAAGCATCATCTTTTATAATTTTATCAGAACTCCTTATACTGATATAGATATAGATATATAGATATAGATGTCACTGCTATGTGGTCTTGGGCAGTTGCAGTCCTTGAATATTTCATCATATTTTTGGTCATCCTGGGGATTAGTGTCTCTCAATTTAGCTAATCTGTCCCTTAATCATGTGGCCTATCAGTAATCTCAGGCATGAAGCCTTCTTTGATAGATAAGAAAAATATTCCTCTGCTGCTGTCTCCTCCTGGAACTTCCCTCAGCACTTAGGACATCTTTTCTAGGGAACATCAATCCTTTTCTGCTGCCCTTTGTGAAATATCCCTCTGCAAATCCTCTTCTTTAATTTGTGAGTTTTGCTTGGATACTATCTCTTTTAAATGGTCCCAACTCAGTCTCTGTTCCATTTCTAAATCTGTTCCTGAATTCTGGACATCAAAACATTTCCCTGAATGAAGTACCTTTATCTTTTTCTCTTCCCCAAGTTTCTGTACCCTTTTATGAGTTGTTCTCCCTTATTAGAATATAAACTACTTCAGGGCAGTGGCTGTTTTTCTTTTTCATTTGTAACCGTACCTTTACTACATAGCATAGAGTTTAGCATATAGTAAATTGTTATTAGATGATTCATTGTTGTTTTTGCTTTCTTCCCTCTTGAACTAATGTTCCACTGATCTGGATTTGGAGAACACAGAGTCCTTTGTACACCACAGTAAGGTATCAGAGAATCATCAGTCAACAAACTGTGTTAAATTCCATGTGCCTGGTAATTAATTATTTGGACAAGGTGATCATTCCCCCATGCACAAAACTTCTCAATTAGATAGATTGAATTGACTGACTAGAGCTCTCTCTCTCCCTTCCTCCTTCTCTCTCTCTCTCTCTTTTCCTTTCTCCTTTTCTCTCCCTTTCTCCCTTCCCCTCTCACCTCTCCCTTTCTTGGAATAGTTATATAGATAGGTATAATTATATATATTTACATATCTATATTTTTTGTTTATGTATTAGTTGACCTACACAAGCAAAAATGAAAAAAATTAAAGTGATATATGTAGTTATAATCTTAATGACAAATAAATATTCATATGTATTATGTATTAAACTGTATTAAATACATATAATTATATAAACTATATTGAACTATCTCCTAACATGATAGAATTTATGCTCTCAAAGCTTTTTTAGAGCATCTTTGGAAAGCATATGTATGTGGTATGTATGTTTATATATTATATATAAACAGAAATATATGTATATATATATATATATATATATATATATATATATATATATACATATATTTCTTTTTGGAGGGGGGAGAGCAGGGCAGTTGGGGTTAAGTGACTTGCCCAAGATCACACGGCTGGTAAGTGTTATGTGTCTGAGGTCAGATTTGAACTCAGGACCCACTGACTCCAGTGCTGGTGCTCTATTGACTGTGCCTCCTAGCTGCCCCATCACAAATATATATTACATAAATCTATGTATTTATGTATTGAGAGAGAGAGAGAGAGAGAGAGAGAGAGAGAGAGAGAGAGAGAGAG
>NW_027185799.1:19889879-19893832 GCF_028583685.1 Petaurus breviceps papuanus
AGAGAGAGAGAGAGAGAGAGAGAGAGAGAGAGAGAGAGAGAGAGAGAAAGGTAGGTTATATCATACAGTAGAAGAAAATACCTGACTGAGCTCAGAGGAGGTGGCTTCAAATCCTACTTCTGATTATAAACTTTTTGACCCTTAGGCAGTCATTTAATCTCTGTGGTCCTCAATTTCATCATTAATCAAATTATGCAGCTGTATTAAATGACTTTTGAGGTCCCTTTCAATTTTCCATGTATGATTCTCTAGATTTGACCTTATAAGCGTCACTCAGAGTTGATAGAATAAGATTCATGTTTAAAGTATTTTTCACGTCTGGAAGACCATAACACCTTTAAATGAAAGGGTATAAGTGAAGGACTGAGGGGGTAAAATAGCATGTCATATTAATAACATATATTCTGGTGAGCAAACCAAGCAACCAAAAATTAAAATGTGGTAGAAAACACTGATAAGAGAAATAGACAGGAACAGATGATGTTTCCTTTAACAATTGTAACAGAAAACCTAGACCACTATATGCATCTTAAATGTTCCATGCACGACATGGAAACCATTATCTCCCATCCCCCATCCTCATTCCTGTCCTAAACTGACCCCTCCTTCAAACTTTACTGTTCTTCAAAGTACTGTCATCTTCCTAGTAACCTCCAGTTTATCTGAGTCTTTCCTCTCTCTTGTCCCAGTCATTTACCTTTAAGATCAAATACTGAATGAACTCCCTAATTTGGCATTTTAATCACTTTTTAAAAACTTTAAACCCTTCAAAAATAGCCTTCAAATTTCTTTCAAGCTTTGTAGCTCCCCCCTCATGCCTTCCCCTCTCATACACTCCTTTGGTGAAGTCAAACATTGTTTCTTTTCCTCCAACACAAAATCATGTCTCACCTTCATGCCTTTGGAAAGGCTCTCTCCCTGCCCTCTAATTCCCTGTTCCCTTGATTTGACCTTTAGAAAACATATTTTCCCTTAAAGATCATTTCAGACATCATCAATTACAAGACATTTTTTCTTGATACCTCTAACTGCTAACCACATAATAAAAAAGTTGGATTGATTTTCTATTTTTTTTAATGTGTAGGTGATGTCTCCCCAAACAGAGCATAAGTTCCTCAATGGAGAGTGAGCCTGTTTCACTTTGTTCTTTGTATATCCAGCACCCATAATAATATCTGGCACATCATAGATGCTTAATAAACATTTTCAGATTTGATATTAATCACTTAACAATGCCTGCGAGTTCTCCTTCCAGGTTATCTCTTGAGCCATCGCTATTTTTTTCCACTAACATAACTACCTCTCTAAGTTTAAGTTCAAATCATTTCTTACCTAAAACACTATATTGCTTCCTAATTGACTTTCACTCTCTCTTCCATCCAATTCATCTATCATTCAATTGATAAGCATTTATTGAGCACCTGCTGCAAACCAGCAGCTGTGTGAAAATAATTGTTAAACATCTGTTTCTTTGGGGAAATAAATATGCACATGGCACACATTTAAGTTTAATCTCTGTTATTAGCATTTTCAGCAACACTTTCTTAAGTGTGGACAACCAATAAAACAATAAATTTAGCTTTTATTTAGTTGGTTTTGGAGCTATAAACACTTGTACTGAAAATTTGTCAAGGCAGCTTCAGCGCATCAGTCACTGGCCTGCAGTCAGAATTCAAATAACCTTATGTTTTATTTCCCAAAGCTACCAAAAAGCTTAAGTCTGATAGTATCATCCCTTTACTAGCTCTAGGAGAAGTCTAAAACTTCTTACTCTGCCATTTAACACCTTCTTCAATCTGGTTTCTGTTCCCTTTTTGAACCACATTTCATATTATGCAACTTTATTATCTGTATATTCCAACCAATCTGAACTACACCATTTCCCAAATTTCATCTCTCCAACTCCTTGTACTTGCCCAAGTTGATTGCTTTCTCTAGAATACAGCCTTCTCACATCCTACTTTCAGAAACCTTGCTTATCTTCAGGGCTTAACACATGCTCTTTCTTCTCTATGAAACTTTGGAAAACATGCCCCACTCCCCATAGGCATCTTAAATGTTCCATGTGAATAATGGAAACTTATCTCCCCTCCTCACCACAACCAGCCTAAAACTATCCCCGTCCATTTATTAGTGCCTATTCCATCCTCAATTTTCCTTTAAATAATGATCTGGATGTATGTAAGAGTGGAATATGTCTCTTGAAAGAAGGGAATTTTCTCTATTTTGCCCTAATATACTCATATCCTAGCATAGTGACTTAAAAATAATGAACCAGTACTCATAAAAAGTTTATTGAATGCAACTGAGGAATAATTGAGGACTTTGGGAAACATATCACAAGACTGGCAAGATGGCTTAATATAATAATGATTGGGGAATATCAATTATCAAGACATCAGAGAGAAAGAACTTCTGTTTTCTTTCCCATAGGAGAGTGACCTTTTGATCTTTGGATTGTCAAGGACAGAATAAAAAAGACTAATGGTGAGTTGATTCATAAAATAAGTAGCAGAATAAGTAAGGGAGTAGTTAGCTGTCTTTGATGAATTTAAATTAGCTGACCCATGTGAATTAGATTCATTGGTCCTGAGAGAACTGGCAGATGTAATTGCTGAGATACTTTCCAACATTTTTGAAGAATCATAGGTAGTGAGGGTGATACCATGCAATTAGAGAATGGCATATATGAGAGTTTTCAAAGAAGAGAACATAATGGAGTCTTCAAATAACAGGAGAATATACTTGACATCTATGCCTAAGAAATTTCAAGATCTTATAACTAAAGGGTCACTTGTGATTATAACTTTTTCTAATTGTCCACTAAGAATTGCATGGACTTCATCCAGGACAATTTATGAATTTCTAACTTCATTTCATTTCTTTTTTTTTCTTTTTTGGATAGAAATATTAGACTGCAAGATTGATGGATGCTAAAATTATACTCTATAGATTTTAGTAAAACATTTGGAAAACCATTCATGTTGTTCTTGTGGAAAAGGTCTACATGATAACATAGATTCAGAAGTCATAGAATAACTAAGCCTCCTAATAGAGTCTTTAATGATTTTTGTGGGGTCAACTTGGAAGAAAGTCTTCAATGGTGCCCAAGGGATCTATATTTGCTTTTCTTTTATTTAAAGAGGGGCTTTAATAGATATATAGTTGTAATACATGACAAATTTTCAGAGTACAAAAAGCTTGTAGGATTATTAACACATTAGATGACATAGTTGGGGACAAAAAAAAATCTTGATGCCCTAAAATGGTAGAATTAATGTAAAACAAATTAAATTTTCCACTTCACTTTTTTAAATCACCAAATTAGGAGATGAAAGAGACATGTCTATAAAATAGTCCATCATAAAATTATCTGCATGTGTTTATATATATGTTTGAGGGATATGGGCAATAAATTCAATATTAATTAACTATATTAATTAATTAACAATGATAAAGCAGCATGTGATATTTTACTTTAGTAAGAGACCCATAGTGTCCAGGAATGGGGAGGTGATAGTGTTCTTGTTTTTTGCCCTAGTGGATTGTGTTGAATTTTAGACACCACATTTTAGGGGGGGGGGAACTGATAAACTGCAGAACATCCACAAAATCACTGGCTTTATTAGACCTGGTTGGGGATTCAGAAGTCATCTAACTCAAATATGACTGAGAAAAGTAGACTTATTGTTGCACCAAACCTGAAAAGTGGCCCTCTATTTTTTTTTTTTTTTCTTGAAGACTTCCATGATGGAGGACCTTCTCACTCCCTAGAGAGACAAACCAATATACTTTTGAAAGATAGCTTTCATTTTTTAGGAAGCTATTTCCTTTCACCATGTTTAAATGTACATCTTCTCTTCTTCCATACATTGCTCCTACTTCTGCCCTCTGGGTCTGGGCAGAATGAGTCTAATCCATCTTCCTGTGACAATCTTTTAAGTCTTTTTTTT
>NW_027185799.1:19893842-19990384 GCF_028583685.1 Petaurus breviceps papuanus
CTTCTTCTTCTTCTTCTTCTTCTTCTTCTTCTTCTTCTTCTTCTTCTCCTTCTCCTTCTCCTTCTCCTTCTTTCTTCCTTCTTTGCTAAATATCTCCAGTTTGTTCATCTGATTTGGAGAAACAATTGGGCACAATGTTTTAAAAAGGAAAAACAAAGTCTCATTTAGGTTTCCTTTTAAGGAAAAAAAAACTTGACAATAGTTGCAGATATTGAAAAACTCAAAAGGTTTCAAGTTCTTCCTTATTGCAGCTCTTAAATCAAAGATGAAATAGTCAGGTCAGGTCAGTTAAGTTGTGTCGAGAATTCTTGTACAAGTATAGATTGGACTGTGAGACCTATGGCATTTCTTCCAGCTTTCAGATTTTGTGATTTACAAATTAGTATTAGATTCTAACATATTTGGAAGATGGTATAAATTGGTTTATACTTGTCAGTGGCTCCTCACATCAGTCCAATATCTATTGAGTGGCTTCAGTGGGTAAGACCTTATACTAGATATTGTAATACATTCAAAGCATTCCAAAAAATCACAATATAACTGTGCAGTAATTTTATTGTGTTCACAATATCTTCTTATCCTTTAATCCCCTTTTGCTAATTTAACATACCATAGAAAATCTGGAAATATCCAATTCATTTCACTACTCTTCTCTGATTTGATAACATTTTTCTCATTCCTTCCCCCCCCCAGTTTCATATAACAATGAAAATAATCACAATAGAGCAGATATGAGAAATTTTCCTTCTAGAAACCAATCTTTTCACGAGTTTTAAAGCTCAACTTTTTTTTTGTGCTCTTTGGAAGATTTTGGATTGATTTGGAGCAGAACTTCAAGTTCTGGGTTTTAATATTGGCTTTGTCTTTGTTACATTGGATAAATCCTCCCTGCAACCCCAGCTTCTTCATCTGAAAAATTAAATAATTTCCCTAGTTGATGTTGAAGCTTTCTTTTAATTCCATATTTCCTGTGCTCCTATCAACTCATTGTACTGCTTTAAGGTATTACAAAGTGTTTTGTTCACAGCTAAGAGGTACATGGTGCAAATATCAGTACCCCTGTTTTATAGGTGAGGAAACTGAGGTATAAAAGGATAGAGTGACTTTCCTGTTTTCACAGAGATAAGATAAGAACCTATCACCACTTCTTGCCTTTAGATGTTCTCCATTTGATCCTGTCACTCTAATCCTCTTTCTTCCATTTCCTGACGATATCTTCTCATATCATAAGCAGCTTCAGGTGTTATTTTTAACATAAAAAGGAAGACCGAGCTTTGGAGACACTTTTGACCCATTAATCTCTGGCAAGTCTTGCTCATACTGCTACACTGACCTCAGAGCCAGCATGAAGGCAGAAGTAGGGAATCATTCCCATTACTTACTTTGAGATGAGTGGCATCCTGATGGAAAAACTTGTTTGAAGGGTGGGGAAATTGAGAGGAAGCAGGGTATCTACTTTTTTTTATTATAGTGTAAATGTGGCTAGAGGTATAGGATAACAGCAGAAAATAAAACTGCCTTCCTGGTGGAGAAGAGAAAAGAGAAAAATAATACTAGCATTTCAATTCCCTAAAGGGATTCGACAAATCAGGGAGGAAATTTTAAGTTCACACTTCTCTTACATCTTTTTTTTTTTTTTTACCTTTTTATTTCACCTCTGACCTCCTCAATTTGGACATATTTAATTCCAGGAGGATAGTCCCTGAGGAGACCCCATGGTGACTTGAATGGCAAAAGGAACCCCAGCTTCAGAATGGGTGTGTTTAATCCCTTCTGTCACCTCTTTTCAGTCAATGATCACAAGGCATTTATTACTGGTAAAATTCCAGTTCATGGTATGCCAATGTGACTGTGTTACAGAGCAGCTTTCCTTCTGAGAAGGGGGATGGGGAAGGAGAGGGGAGAAAAAAAAAAACGTCCAGATGCAATTATGAGTGACCTTGCAATGCTGAACTGGCACATTCTGCAAAATCAATAGCCAGACAAGTTTCTGTGGCAGATCCAATAAAGGGAAAGAGAGCTTTGTGTGGGGAGGGTGCTGCCAGTTTGCGGGGAGGAGAATGGGGGAAGCCCAGGAATTGGAAGGAGGGAGGCAAGCAGATTAAAATGAAGTGGTAGTAACACAACTGTGCCAGACTGTGCATGCTGGGTTTGAAGCTGAAATTTGATTCCCACAAAAATGACAGCTGTTGCAGTTTTGGCCAATTAAAGGGGGGGGGAGGGAAAGGGTAAGAATTTTTTGGTTTTTGTAATATAAAATAGGCATTTGAACACTAGGAAGCTAGTAAAAAATTATCAGGATTGAACATCCAGGTTATTGCTATAGAAAAAAAAAGCTTTAAAAAAAGAAAATCTAAATATTAATAAAAGAGAAAACTGTATCTCTGAAAGTGCATATACTTGTGTATGAATATGTGTTTATTACATAGCCTGCTCTGCATGATGTTCCAACTGCACTAACTTTTGGGACACCCAGTGTATAGCATTAGTACCAATAGTAGACATGCTTAACACACACACACACACACACACACACACACACACACACACACTCTCAATCTTGCTTTAGGAAAGTTTTACTTAGCTAGCTATCACTTTTAATTTTCCATACTATGAAATGCTTCATTAAGTATAATTAATGCAGATTGTGAATCTTAAGAAAACAGAATGCTTAATCAGACTCCTGAACAGTCAGTCAACACATTCACAAGACATCTTTTTATCCAACTGATAGAGTTGTTACTTTCTCTCCCTTCCTCCTCTTCTGTAATGCAAGTCAGAAAATGTTATTCATTGACTGGAAGCCTTCCAAAAACTAATAGAACTGGGAATGGAATACATGCACCCCTGTCTCTGCCTCTCAACTTATTTCCCTCAGCCCTCACTTGCTGTCCCAGGGGAGTCACAGTTAAATTTTATTTGAGGTGAGAGAGGTCTCTTGTTCTTGTTATGAATGTCCTGAATATCCTGAAAATATTTTACTATAGGATAAAAGAGAGGAAATCACTGGCCAGCACAACCTCCTAGAATAATTTTAAAGAAAACAGGATTTCTAAGGTGGAAGGGAAATAATCTGAACCCTTCATTTTACAGAGGATGAATCAAACACCTAGAGAAATCCAATGGCTTGCCCAAAGTCACAAATTGAATTAGTAACAGAGCCAAATTATAACCTGATTTGTGGCAAAGTGGAAAGAGCCCTGGATTTAAGAGTCATAAAAATCAAGTTCAAATCTTATTTATGTTACTTACAACTTGGGACCTTGGGCAAAAGCACTGAGCATCTCTGATCCTTATTTTTTTTTTTATCTGTTAGTAGACAGATTATTAAATCCTAATGTATTGGCCTAGGTAATCTCTTCTCTTTCCTTTTTTTTGGAAGGCATTTGGGGTTAAATGACTTGCCCAAGGTCACACGGCTAGTTTTTGTGTTGTGTCTGAGGCCAGATTTGAACTCAGATCCTCCTGTCTCCAGGGCTGGTGCTCTATTCACTGTGCCACCTAGTCACCCCTAATCTCTTCTCTTTTCACTCTACATTTTTTATTTTATGACTTCAAGTCTAGAACTAACTATAATATTAGGACACTTTATGTTAATCACTCCATAGAAAATTTATGAAGAACTTATGCAAGACATTCTGCTAAGCACTACAGTTAGGAGGAAAATCAGAAACAGTCCCTACCCCTGCAAGATTACATTTTAATTGGGGAAGGATTGGAAATGGATGTATCATCCCAGCAGTACAGGAAACTCCCAGTCAGGAAATCACTTCCAACAATGCAGGTCAGCTCCTTCTCTCCAATTTGTACTCTTAGAGAGTTACATATATAATTGAAGAGTTAAATGACTTGCCTAGGATCATACAACTAGCATACAACTCTCTCCCTTCTCTCTCTTTTCCCCCTCCCCTGATATAGATTATAACACCTTCATGCCATCACATCCTATATGATACTTGACCATAACCTCACATCCACCACATATACAGCACAACATTCCAGGAATCCCCTTCTTTGCATTGTTATGGTAGACAAGGGACCCTTGCTTCATAGAAGCTATGCCAGTGAAACAATATTCTTGGCTGGTCCTTCAAAGCTTGAATAGTTTTGTTTTGACTTGACAAAGTGCCATGCATCTATTATCTGAAAACCAGCTTTATCATTTTGCAATCCTCTTCCAAGATCATCTATTAATTACATGCATTATCAGTCAACCATTTGCTAAATAGCTACCATGTGCAATTCACTGTGCTAGATTTTAGGGATGCAAATTAAAAAGTGATACTATCTCTGCCCTCAGGGAGCTTACATTCTACTAAAGGGATATATTATATTTGCAGAGAAATAAAATTATGACATATATAATAAGTGCATAGTAATTTGGAAAGGAGACACTAAACATTATAGGAATTAGAAAAAAAACTATTGAATGATGTGACATTAGCCATACCTGAAAAGGAGCTAGGGGTTCTAAGTTGTGGAGGTGAGGAGGAAAAGCATGGGAGACAACTTCTGCAAAAGCACAACAAAGGGAGAGGAAATGCCAAGCAATAGAAAAAAGTTAAAAGGCCAGATTGACTGAACTATAGAGTGTTGGAGAGAAAATAATACATAATTAAACTCAAAAGGAAGGTTGGAGACAAATTGTGATGGGTTTTACGTACCAAACAAGAGGAGTTTATATTTTCCCCTAAATACAAGGAGTAACCAGTGACTCATCTCTAAGATGAAGGAAGACAGCTTTCACTTTAAAAGTAATAATTTGCAAGGGAAGACACCAGTGGCAAGGAAACAAATTAGGAAGCTATGGAAATATTCCAGATGAGAGGTGATGAAGACCCAAACTAAGATGGTGCCTTTGTGAGTAAACAGAAGAAAACACGTGTGAGAGATTTTGAGAAACTATAGTTGATAAGTTCTGGCAATTGTTTGTATATGGGTAGTAAGTGAAATTGAATTGCTGAGGATGACTGCTTAGTTGTGAACATGAGTGACTGGAAGAATGATGGTGCCCTCAACAGAAGTAAGGAAGAAGAGTAGTTTTAGGGACAAAATGAGTTCTGTTTCAGACATATTAGATTTAAGTTGCCTACAGGACATCTACATGGAAAGATTAAACAGGCAATTGGTGACACAGAACTAGTACTTAGGAGAGAGATGAAATCTGTATATGTAGGCTCAGGAGTCATCACAGAAAAGACATTTGAATGTATGGGGAATGGGCAAAGTCACTGAGAGATTATAGTGAAAGAAGAACTGAGTAAAGACTGAGGGGTCATTTCCACTGAGTTCTCTAGATAATTATAATGAACCTGCTGAGGAGCTGCAGAGCAGTTTCACAGAAGCTCAAGAAGGAAAGAGTATCCAGGAGAAGATAATGATCAGCAATGATAACAGATAGCTAGGATGGAGACCTTGATTTCATTGGTATCAGAGGATTCCTAGCAAGAAAACTTTCTCTACAAGTACTAGTTGGTACCTTCAGTGAAACTGATACTCTTAGAGAGTTGTCTTGAAATCACTGAGCTATTTAATAGCTTGCCAAGGATGATTCAGCCAGCATGAGAAAAGAAGATTTAAACCAATGGCTTCAAGGCCATCTCTCCATCAATTGCACCATGCTGTCTCTCTGCTAAAAGAATACCTAAAGAAAACTGTTTTAGTAGAAAAACAATCTAAGGGTAAAAGGAATAAGAACTGTGGTTTGGGGGTCAGCCTAGAATTAATTGTGTGCCACCTTTCTTTGCACATAGTATAAGTCTAAAATTGAGACTATTCAAATATCATGAAACAGATTCTAAGCATAAGTGAGAAATTATCTAGTAACTTGTCTTGAATGAATAGGAAATCAAGATCATCATCCTTAGATATTTGACCATAAATTATTTGGACTGGACAGCCTAACTTCCCTTGATTACTATTCATATTTCAAAATAAAATCACACAGTTGTGTCCTCTTACTTTTGGAAAACATTTTCAATTTGCTTAATAGAGTGCTTTTCATATATCTTGATGAAAACATACAAAACAATACATATTACTGCTTTGTGTTCATTCAAGACTTTTGAAAGTCTGCTACTTTTACAATTTCCATGTTATTTGTTTCAGTATGTGGTTATTCTCTCCAACAGCTCAGATCACTACCTTTCTGACATCTCTAGGTAACCTTCCTGAATTGCTGGGGCCATTACTTGATGGCCACCATTCAGAGGATAACCTTCTCCAAATTACTAGTTGAAAAGTCTAAGGTTTATAGAATTCTGCTTCTCAGTAGTACAGATAGCCAATATTAAAATATAAAAAAAAAATCACCCTGTGTTGAAGTCTTGGCCTTCACATAGAAGTTATTCCTCTGGCAATATTTATGATAGTACCTGCTAAAAGCCCACAGAGGCAAGTAGGTTGTATACTGAATAGAGTGCTGGGCCTAAAGTCAGGAAGACTCATCTTCTTGAGTTAAAAATTTGGCTTCAGACACCAGCTATGTGACCCTGGGAAAATAACAACCCTTTTTACCTCAGTTCCTCATCTGTAAAATGAGCTGCACAAGGAAATGGCAAATGACTACAGTATCTTTGCTAAGAAAGCCACAAATGGAGTTATGAAGAGTTAGACACAACTGAAAAAACTGAACAACAGACACACACACAATAATAGCAACAACAACAACAAAACCTAGAGTCAGGAGCCCAGGTCTTTCACAATACAAATTGAAAAGTGTTCAACGATGTCATAGGCCTTCAATTCAGATGTCAGCTCTGTCACATTGTACCTGTGCAAAATGGGGCAGTCACTTTACTTACCAGAGCCTCAGTTTCCTTATTTGTAAAATGATGTGGTTGGGCTTGGTGGCCTCTATGATACTTTCTGGTTCTATGGCCATATATGGTCTATACTGAATAGGGATGGATCCAGGTTCTGTGTTTTTCTTCACTGGGAAACTGTGATGTATGGTTTTTCCCCATATTGTAGAAAAAGAATCCCTGCCTTCATTCAAAGCACAGTCCTCCTCCCTGTTCTCATTCCCCCTCCTAAAGACAACCACTGCTTATTCTACTGTTTATTATCATTCTTTATTTTTTTAATATTATTTTTATTTATTTTTTTTAAAGCAATCGGGGTTAAGTAACTTTCTCAAGGTTACACGGCCAGGTGTTTCTGGGTGGGTGCTAAGTGTCTGAGCCCAGATTCGATCCCCAGGTCATCCCCACACTGGAGCTAGTACTCTTACTAGCTGTGCTACCTGGCCGCCCCTATCATGCTTTCTTGAAGTTAATTTGTATTGGTTTCTATATATTTTCATTTTATTACTTGGGTACATTGTATATCCTTGTAGAAGAATACAAACTCCTCGAAGTCAAGGTTACATTAATATGTGTATTATGCATGTGTGTGACTGTATGTGGATGTGGATGTGTGTGTGTCTTTAATTATATCTCCATTGCCTATCAAAGTGCATTGCACATAGTAGGGGATTAACAAATGTTTATTGAATTCAGTGGTCACTTTCTTCTCCTGAGCTTGCCAAGGAGTACCTGCTTTAGGGATTGATAGATTTAATGCTTTAGTAACAGTTTTCTGACACAATGAGCTCATTAAAAATTTGATCTGAATGATCTATCTGACATATTTTCATGTCTCAAAATATTTTTTCCTCTGGCCAACTGACATCTCTCTCTCTCCCTTCCTTCTCTCTTTGCTCTCCCCTAATATAAATTATAAAACCTCCACTGATATAGATTATAACAAAGAAAAGAATTTTCCATATTAAAATTGAACTAAAATCCAGAAAATCTTAAATGTTTCCAGATTCACAAAGGATATGAAAATCCTAAACTTTCCTGTTCTGCTGAGGAATTTAAAATAAGTTACATCCTGCCTTAAAAAAATCATTCTCTTCTGTCTTGTGTATTTATGGTTTTTTCCCCTCTTTTATATTTCCACTTGCCAATACCATTTGTCTTCAGTTTCACAAGTTAATTTTTAAAAATATTTTAAGTAGAAGGAGGGTGGAAAAGAATAAAATTGCTGTTGCTCATACCCAAGTCTGGTTGTTATCCCAATCCCACTGTGCCTGGCTTATACTTTGCTTTACCAGGGAGTGTCAGTATTGAAATATATTTTAGAGTCAGCTTCATGACATCATGCCCCAACTTCTATTTTTGGCCCACAAATTCAATTAACTAACCACCTCTAGTGTGTCAGCTCTTGCCTCTGATGTGTTTGCCCCAAGGACCACTCATTCCTTTAATTGCCTTGTCTTGCCTTGTCAACAAGTCCTGGTCCATCATCATCTCACTGCTACCCTTCAGGTTCCTTTTTTTCTGGGTACCCTTGACAGATGCTCTATATGACCTTTATCTAGCTATCCCTATTAAGGATAACATGGAGAGCATTGCCTTTGAAATACTTGTGTACTAATCAGTAGTGGAGCATTTTCCCCAAGGTGACAGCATATCTTCTAGTACATTTTCTTCTAACTTTTACCTGGAAAGATGTTACTTTTGTACTGGCTTCCAAGTTAGTTTCTTGAGGCTTCACCAGAATCTACTCTCAGGTAGTCATTCATCTATAGAGCACTGGACTAAAGGCCAGGAAAAATGGAGTTTGAATCCAGACTCTGAAACTTAGAAACTGCATGACCTTGGAAAAGTCACTTGGGCAACTAGTTTTTGCTCTAGATTTTTTGGTATGTACAATGATGACAATGATAGTACTTTTTTTTGTTATTCAGTTGTTTCAGACATATCTGACTGTTCATGACCCCATTTGGGGTTTTCTTGTCAAAGATTCTGGAGTCTTTTGCCACTTCTTTTTCCAGCTCATTAATTTTACCGATGAGGAAACTTAGGAAAACAGGTTTAAGAGAACTTGCCCAAGATCACACAGCTAGGACATATCTGAAGCTGGATTTAATTCAGGTCTTCCTGATTCCAGACCCAGAACGCTGTCCACTATACCACATAGCTACTATAGGTGGTGGTGTAAGGATCAAATGTATGTTATGCAAACTTTAGAATGCCATATAAATGCAAGCTATACCATGAGAGTATTGTATTTCAATGCAGGCTTTGTATCTTCCCTATGTACCAGACTTCAGTCAATTTATTCATAGGGTAATAGCACTGAAAGACTGATATCTGAGGGACATTAAAAATAATCTATTTTAACCACATAATTTTATAAATAAAGGAAATAAGCAACCAAGAGTTAAAGTGACACTCTCTGGTAAGGCACATATGAGCCAGGCACAGTAGAATTGGGGTAACTACCAGACTTGGGTATGAGCAACAGCTAAACAGCCAGTCCCAGATAGTAAGCAAAAGAGCTGGGATTTGAACTCAAGTCCAAAGCTCTTTCCACATTTACATTATGTCTCTATGACTCTTTTTTACGTATAAAATAAGCTTTGAACTAGAGCAGAGGTGTGAAACAAATAATTAAAATGTATTTGGAAAACATTTAACAAAATTATTAAAAATGAAATAAAACACATAACATATTACATTTTTAAAGTAGGTCAATATGTGACTGGCAGGGATCATTATATAAGGATTAGTGGTCCCTGTTTCTATTTGAGTGTTACCCCAAACGACTAGGTGATCTCGATGGTCCATTGCTTCTCTGAATCCTATATTATTATTATTTTGCCTTTTGGAGGGCAATTGGGGTTAAGTAACTTGCCCAAGGTTACACAGCTAGTTTTTCTGTGTGTGGGTGTTAAGTGTCTGAGGACAGAACTGAACTTGCGTCCTCCTGACTCCAGGGCCAGCGCTTTACTTACAGCGCCACCTAGCCGCCCCTGAATCCTATGATATTATAATATTGATTTTTAAAAACGCCATTGACTTCTAAGAGCTTTAACCATATATCTTTTCTCCAAGCCTATAGATGTTCTCTCTGCCTGCTTCTTAATTACCAAGCATACACACATACTTTCTCTCTCTCTCTCTCTCTCTCTCTCTCTCTGTCTCTATCTATCTATCTATATAGGGTCTGTAATGGGGTTATGGAAGATCATACAGGACAATTGCATTGTTCTAAGGGAGAAAATGGTAATGGTAAGACTTAGTTTCTGACTTCAAAAATTTGAAATCAAATTCAGAGATGAGACAAAAGAATATAAAACAGCCAATCCCAATCAGAGATATTCTAACCCATTGAGAAGTATGAGATGCAGTGGAAAGAAGACTGGATTTGAAGTCAGAAGATCTCAGTTTAAATTCTATGTTGGTAATAAACTAGAATGGGACTCTGGAAAAGTAATATCTCTGGCCCTCAGTTACCTAAACTATAAAATGAAAAGGGAAGGAAGAGGGAGTTGATGACTCCTATTGTTCAACCTTTCAGTTTTAAGGTGGTATCTATCCTATGGCAACAACCTCATCAACCCTTGAAAGTCACTGATACAGGTAAAATAAAATGTAATGAGCATGTGAGTTTTACAGGTTTGGATTTGGTATCAGGAAGACCTAGGTTCAAATCCTTTCACTGATTCCTAATAGCTCTGTGCCAGTACACAATCCACTTAATCTATTCCTGTTTGTTTCATCTGATAAATGAGGATAATGATTTTTTTCAATGTATTAAACATGGGTCATAGCCAAGGTGGTAAAGATAAGGATTAATAACAGTTCTTCCAAATTCACCTCCAAAATACATTAAAATCATGCCTGAAAATGAATCCTGGAGTAGGAGAACCAATAAAAGTATAGGTAAAACAATTTACCAGCCCAAGACAACCTGGAAGGTTGGCAGGAAAGGTCTATTTCACTGAGGTCAGAATGGAGTGCAGTCCAACTCAACCTTAGCCTGGCAAGCCAGCATCAGACCTTGGGGGTAATCAATAGGCCACTGGTGAGGTTTATGAAGCTCTAAGACCACAGATGGTAAGGGTGTTGGACAGCTGGAGAGGAGGAGATTACAGGGGACCCTTTGCTGACATTGGGAGCAGGACTCTGTTGTATTGCACATATGCAATTCAAGGTTGCAGTCCCAGGATACAGAGGAACACTAGCAGGAGTGGGGACCCTGATTGAACTTCCATGGTGAAAAAGAGTGCTTGTAGTCACTTATAGGACAGAGCCCAGGGCAGAAGAGCAGTGATAACACATCTTATTTCATACCACCTTAAAAGAATAGAAAGACTGCGCACCTTCAAAGTTAGCTCTGAAAACTGGAAAGAACTTGAAGATTGAAACAGTGCCTCCTCTACATAGGGAGCAGAGTCCAACTTAAATATAAAGTTAAAAGTCAAGAAATAAGTTGGAAGAATTAGTAAGCAAAAAAAAAAAAAAAGAACCCAACCGTGGAAAGTTATTATTGTGATAGGTAATATCAAAATGTATAGTAATTTAGTGTTTGAGAAACCCAAAGATCCCTGGTTTTGGGAATAAGAACTCACCATTTGACAAAAAAAGCTGAGACAAATGGAGAGTAGTTTCTCAGAAACTAGGTATAGACTAGTATCTCACAGTGTATACAAGCTCAAAATGGGTATGTGATTTAATCATAAAGGGTGATACCATAAGCAAATTAGGGGAGCATAGAATAGTTTACCTGTCAGACTTATGTACAAGGGAAGAATGTATGACCAAATGAGAGATAATAGTCATTACATAATATTAAATAAATAATTTTGATTATAGTAAATTAAAAATTTACATAAACAAAAATCATTCAAGATTTGAAGGAAAGTAGAAAACTGGGGAGAAAATTTACATGATGTTTCTCTGATAAAGGCCTCATTTCTCAAATATATAAAGATATGAATCAAATTTATAAGAATACAAATAATTCCCCAATTGATAAATAATCAAAGGATATGAACAGGCATTTTTCAGATGGAGAAATCAAAACTCTCTAATCATATAAAAATGTCCTAAATCAGTATCAATTAGAGAAATGTAAATTAAAACAACTCTGTTACCACCTCACACCTATCAGATTGACTAATATAACAAAAAAAAGAAAAAAAATGACCCCACTGGCATTGTTGTGAACTCATTTAAGCATTCTGGGAAGTGATTTTTAACTATGGCCAAAGTGCTATAAAGAGTACATAGGGGGCGGCCAGGTAGCACAGCAAGTAAGAGCACCGGCTCCAGTGTCAGGATGACATGGATCGAATCCCGGGCTCAGATACTCACCACCACACCTAGAAATAACTGGCCATGTAACCTTGAACAAGTTACTTAATCCAGATTGCTTTAAAAAACATAGCCATAGCTGAATCTCAAAAAGATTATGTGTGTGTGTGTGTGTGTGTGTGTGTGTGTGTGTGTGTGAGAGAGAGAGAGAGAGAGACAGAGAGAGAGAGACAGAAAGACAGAGAGCGACAGAGAGAGAAACACAGAGAGAAACAGGGAGACAGGGACAGAGAGAATGAGAGATCATACACCTATATGTACAAAAATGTTTATAGCATCTGTTTTTGTGGTGGCAAAGAATTGGAAATTTAGGGGATGTCCATCAATTGGAGGATGGCTAAACAAGTTGTGTTTTATGATCATAACAAAATACTACTATCTATAAGAAATAATGAACAAGATGCTCTCATAAAAAACCTGGAAAGGCATACATGAACTGATGCAATAGGAGAAGATTGTATATAGTAATATTGTACAATAATCAACTGTGAATGATTTAATTTTTCTCAGAAATACAATGATGTAATGACAAGCAAAGAATTAGTTAACACCTTGTTTCAGCTATTTAATTATTTACAACATTGTTTCAGGTTGAGCTTTTGATTATATCAAGTCTTTTGTTAAGAAGCAGAACTTGTGAACTTCACAACTTGAGAATACTAGAACTTGTGAACTCCTGTTGTTGATGCAACAGGAAGGGGAGGAGCTAATGATCATATATAAGGAGAGGCCCAGGGTGGAGAGAGAGAATTGAGAACAGAACTTGTGGTGGCAGAATGGAGAAGAGAGAAGAACTGAGGAGAATGAGAAGGGAGCTCTTGTGGTGGAGAAGGAGAAAACTTGTGGTATCCTGGGATTCTGTGTTTGTCTGTTCTGTCTGTGTTGATGTTTGCTTGTGATACTTTGTACAGAAGCCCTGGGACCTTACTGGAAGCCCTGAAAGAGAATTTTCTGGTTGTTTGTTTACAGAAGTCATTAAGGAGGGTTTTGGAGGTCCTAGGACTTTACTGATGATTTGTATTGACTTCTTGAACCTTTTCTGTGGGTCCCTGTTGATTTCACAGTCAGATAATGAATTGATGATGGGGCTGGCAATGCGTATGAATGCTGTTTCGGCTCTGCTAAGCTATGTCTTCCCAGAAACAGAAATTATGAAGGACTTGAGGTGAACTGGACACTGTGAGCTTCAATATGGAATGGGTATTGGACAAGGAACTGGACAAGGAGCTGGACAAAGAGCTGAGAGCTGCCTCCCTTTGAACCTAGGTGACAGTTGTGTAGATTCAGGCAGGAACTGGGACCATGGAAGTTGAGAGCCAGCCTCGAGTCAAGATGAAAAGATCTCTTCTTGGATATCTGATGCTGACTGAAAAGATTATGATTCACGGTGATCTAGGGGTATAGAACTTTGACCTTTGTATTTTGTGTCCACTAAGGAAACAAGCCTCCTTAAGGATGATTGAATTAAGGACTTACTAAATGATTGAGTTACTAAATGATAAGAGTTACTAAATGATTGCACTTTGTTTAAAACTATGTGACCACTTTGGTGAAAACTATGTGGCTATTTTAGTGACAAGTTGTTATCATAACATTGTGAATGCTGTACTTTGATATCTGTGAATGTTTTGCCTTAATATACTGCTGAATAAATAGAGAGTACAATATACTATGTAATCAAAACCTTGAAACTTTTCACAGAGCAGTCCTCTGGAAAGTTGCCTGTGCTTGGCTTTACAAATGATTTAAGACAGTATGAAGGACTCATGATGAAAAATATTATCCACCTCCAGGGAAAGAAATGAAAGGGCCTGAATGCAGTTCTAAGTGTATATACAAACACAGACATATACATATATGCATGTATATATATATATGAAAATTATTTTTAAAAGGGAAAGTATATATACACCCACCTACACATATACATACATATGCACACATGCACATATACACATATATACATGCATATACATATGCATACCCATATACATATATTTTCTTTCTCTTGGGTTTTTTTTTGGCCTGTATTTTTCCTTATAACATAATTAATGCGAAAATATGTTTTGTATGACTACATATATATAACCTATATCAAATTGCTTATCTTTTCAATGACGGTGGAAGGGAGGGATGGAGGGAGAGAAGTTGAACTCAATTTTTTTTAATGTTAAAAATTATTTGAAAAAAAGTATTAAATATTTATTGTATTCAAGAACTGTGCTAAGTGGTAGAAGGAAGGAAGGTAATAATCTTTTTATTAAATCTTACTATGTGCCGGGTATTGTTCTAAGGGCTACAATTTTTCCTATATTAATCCTCATAACAGCCATTTGAGGTAAATGCAATTATTATCCTCATTTTACAGTTGAGGAAAACTAAGACTGACAAAAGTTGTGACTTTAGCCAGGGTTACATGGCTATTTAATGTTTCAGGTTGGATTTGCACTCAGGTTTTCTTGACTCCAGGTCTAGGACACTATCCAAAATAAATAAAAATTCTATGTATTTCCTGCTCTCATTGTTCTCACATTCTAAATGGAGAAGACAATACATGTAGAAGAATTTAATTGTATGGTAAATGAAAGGGGCCAGTAGTCTTAAGTTTGTAGCTATTGTATGAATAGCAAGGCCTAGGTATCATTAGGGTACATTTACAGGTCATATTTCATTGCTAAGGATAGATGAAGGGCTTGCTGGACGGACAGATTCTGTCATTGTTTCTTCCTCCTAGCCAGACACTTATCACTTATCTTCTTTTTGGGAAGAACACCATAATCTCTACATTGGCATGGAGGTTGTCTGCTTCTCCTTCAGTTAGAGGAAGGGCAGGTCAGCACATTGGAGTGGAGGGAGATAAGAGAGTAGCATAAACTTCCTGTCTCTCCCTGGACTCCTGAAATGGCACCCTGGTGTCCGAAGTACTTATTTATAGGGTGACTGTGAAGCTGAAATCAAAATGTATGTATGTAATTTTATTGTGAAGCTGAAATCAAAATGTATGTATATAATTTTGTATGTACATAATTTGGCAAAGTTTAAAACATCAAAAATATCAGTTGATATGATTTATAATTACTATTTTATCTTTTGCAGTGAAGTTCCTACAGAAACATTCCTGGGACAAGTTGCTATTCTAATTCTTTCATATTTCATATTCTTTCAACAGACTATTGCACAGGTGGATAAAAAAAAACCTGCTTTTGTTAATTAAATAAAAGTACTGGCATGTGGGTTCACCTTCTGCAGGCTCACTGAAAAGCATCTTTGGAAAAACTTCAGTAGCAAACAAGATGACAGTGATAAAATGCACCTCATTCTGTCCCCACAGGAATTTTACTTCTTTAGCTATGTCTTTATATCTTGAAAGCTTTTTTTTTGTTCAATGTAACTTAGAACTGCTGAACATTTAGTATGGTGATATCTATTAAAATGTTCTTAAATTTTTGTAGACCAATGTTATGTCTGGACCATTGTGGTCAACAGTTTTATTTATTATAATGTTTAGTTCTTTGTTGCATTCTTAAGGATATTTTCAGATCCACATCAATAGTATGGGGATTTGTTATCTGTTAGTTATGGGAGATAGTGAGCTTCTGTATAATTCTAGCCACCAGGTTGTGCCTTGTTGGGGATTCAGAAAATACTATTTTTTTTTCAACCTGCAGTGATGTGTTACATAATTTCTACCATTTCCTAGCATGATCCTCATCGATAACTAATTTAGGAAATATAATCCTTCTGTAATTCCTGGTGAAATTGAACTGCCTTTAATGCTTCTATTTCCATAAGCAAATCTATATGACAACCATTTGTTCAATGCTTCCCAACTGTGCGACACACTGATTATTGGTGTGCCTATGGACATCTTATATGGTGTAATGTAATACCAAGGAAATGCAACTTCCCAAGGTTCAAAATACCAGCATAGGTGCTCTCCGTTTTTTTCAGTGACCAACCAAGAACAGAGAAGATCAAAACATGACATCATTCAAAATACAGCATTTACTAAGTGTGATTAAATAATCTCCCAGTACTACCCCACCCCAGGACCTTCCAATCATTCAATCAATTACAAAGTCCCTGTTCTAAATACTACTCCACCCCTAGGCTGTACCTTCATTTAGTCTACCACAAAGCCCCTCTTCTCAAATGGAGATTAGTTTCCAAACATAAGTAAAGTACCTTCATTTGTTCAATCACAGAGCACAAAAAGGTCAAAAGTTCCCCACCCCTGGATCACAATTGAATCTACCCCAGAGTTACATCATGTTTAAGCACAGCACTTAATACCCAAATGGAGGTCTTTTCTTCATCTTGACATGAGGCAAGTTCTCAGCAATCTTAGTTCCTGGGGAGACAAGGCTTAGCAAGGCCACAAGATACATTGCCAGTCCCTTCATCAATTCATCCTCCGTCTGTAGAACAGTCCTAGAACCCCTGAAAACATCAGCAAAACCGTCTCCCAGGATTTCTGTAAACATACAACAAGAAAATCCTTCTTCAGGGCTTCTGAACCAACAGAAAGGTTCCCAGACCCCTGCAACAACAGCACTGTCCTTCACTAGTGGACAGTATTCACTCTCTGTCTGCAGGACAGTCTCAGGATCTCTTAGCCAGCAGCCAGGTTCCAGGACTTCTTCAACAAAAGGACTGTCTTTCACCAGTGGACAAATCTGGCAAAACAACGTCAAAACAGACAAAGTACCAGCAAAACAGCCATGTCTCCTCAGTCCTTGGCAGCTCAGGGGGCAGGTCCAGGGCGATTCAAAGTGGCCCCCAGCAATTCTCTCAGTCTCTCTCTGCCTCCACGAGGTGCTGCTTCCAAAAAGTTCTTCTGCCTCTCTCTTGTCTCTCCAAATCCACGTCACCAGATCCTCCCAGTTCAGGACTCTCTTTTTACATCAACAAGTCCATCCCACAGGTGGTATTAACAAGCTCTGGGTTTTAACACAATCAATTTGAAAACCAAGCCAATACAGGGGAATCTTTATATTCCATTACTATCACATATGGTCACTTTGTGAAGTGGTGTCTCTTTGTTAGAAAAGCATTTCTGCAATTCATAAACTGTCTGTTATGATCTTTGAGAATATCTCTCAGTCATATTTCTTTTTTAATGAGAAAATATGATTTAATAGTTGTTTCAGTAGTTTATTATGAGGGTGATTAATATTATTCCTACCATTATCATTATTATTATTTCAATCATCTTTTTATGAGAATGCAGAGGAGAAAAAAGAAACATTTATTAAGTACTACTGCGCTTCAGATATGCTGCTAAAAGCTTTAGAAATATTAATTCATTTTATGCTCAAGACCTTAACACCTAGGTACTGTTATATCCATATTGCAATTTAAGAATCTGTGGCAGACAGAGATGATGTGACTGACCAAAGATCACTCAAATTAATAAGTGTCTGAGGTTGAATTTGAACTCAGGTCTTCCTGCCTCCAGCCCCAGCTGTCATCCATTTTACCATCTACCTGACTGGGACAAATAATTATTTTACTAGTATTCTTTTGTAATTAATGTTCTATAGACTGTTGCACAGGTTTGTAGTTGAGTGGAATGATTAGAATGTAAGTATATCCTCTGCAGTCTCAACAGCAGTATCCTCAGTAGGACTTCAATAGCAGACGCAACAAAAGGGATAATAGGACCATTAGGACCTTAAATGATTTTGGTTTCCTCAGCTCATTATTTTGATAGCTTTTCATTCCACATAACTTGGAGATTATGAGTATTTAGTATTATAGCATATATTCAATATATGATTCTTAAAGGGGTTTTTTTGTCTTTTTTTTTGGAGGGGGGAAAGTGGGACAATTGGGGTTAAGTGACTTTCCCAAGGTCATTGTAATGGCAAGCAAAGAAGTACTTAGAGCCTTGTTTCAGGTATTTAATTATTTAGCACCTTGTTTCAGTTCAAGTTTCCTTTGAGCCTTGCAGGTGGTTATATCAAGCCTTTGTTAAGAAGCAGAACTTGGGGAGGCTAGGTGGTGCAGTGAATAGAGCACTGGCCATGGAGTCAGGAGGAACTGAGTTCAAATCTGGCCTCAGACTCTTGACACAATTACTAGCTGTGTGACTTTGGGTAAGTCACTTTACCCCAATCGCCCTCCAAAAAGCAAAGAGGAGGAGGAGGAGGAGGAGGAGAAGGAGGAGGAGGAGGAGAAGGAGAAGGAGAAGAACTTGTAAAACCCACAGTGGGAGGGGCTTGACAAAGATAGCAACAGGAAGGACTTAAGAGGAGGGTGGAACAGGGAGGAGCTTATGACCAGATAAAAAGCTGAGCACAAGCTGGGAGAGAGCAGAATTAAGAAGGGAACACTTGTGGTGCCAGCACTCTGTTTGTCTGTCCTGTCTGTGTTGATTTTTGTTTGTAATACTTTCTATAGAAGCCCTGGGACCTTACTGGAAGCCCTGAAAGTGGATATTCTTGTTGTCTGTTTATAAAAGTCCTGGAGGAGGGTTTCAGAGGTCCTAGGACAATACTGACAATTTGTGTCGAGTCCTCAGACCTTGTTTGTAGGTCTGTGTTGAGTTTTCAGACTTTATTTGTGGGTCTATAGTGATTTCACAGGCAGATAGTGAATTAATAGTGGTGCCGACAATGTGCATGAATGTTGTACTGTGAAGGACTTGAGGTGGACTGGACACTATGAACTTCAATGTGGAACTGGACAAGGAACTGAACGAGGAGCTGAGAGATGCCTAACTTTGAATCCATGTGATAATTGGGTAGATTCAAGCAGGACCTGGACCTATGGAAGAGGAACCATGGAATTTGGGAGTCAGCCTCAAGTCAAGATGAAAAGACATCTCCTTGGGTACTTAGTGCTGACTGAGAAGATCATCATTTATTGTGGCATGGGGTGGGACAACTTTGTACTCTGTACCTTGTATCTCTTAAGGATGATTGAGTTAAGAATGATTGGAAACTCATATGCAGTCAAGAAGAAAGAAGACTTTTTGACTGAGATATTAAGCCAATGTGACTTAGGGGTGGAGAACTTTGACTTTTGTACTTTGTGTCCCTTAAGGTAGCTTGCTCCTTAAGGATGATTGAGTTAAGGACTTACTCAATGATATCTTTTGTTTAAAACTATGTGGACATTTTGGTGAAAACTATGTGGACACTTTAGTGATAAATTGTTATGTTATAACATTGTGAATGATGTTCTTTGGTTTCTGTGAATGTTTTGCTTGAGTTTACTGCTGAATAAATAGAGAGTTCACTATACTATGGTGATCACTTCCTTAAAGCTGTTCATAGCAGCAATGTTCTGGGAAGCTGCTTCTGCTTGGCTATATAGTCACACAGCTAGTAAATGATTCTTAAAGTTTTTTGGATGAACATTATGTCTAGGCAATTGCTACCAAAAATAAAGTCTGTGATAATAATTTGGTTGAAGAATACTTTACTGGTTGAGCATGCCAGGTATTTTTCAGTTTACATTTGTAGATGATGATTTATCTGTCTATGAGATATAGATATCTTCTGATGCACAATATTATCTATAAGAGAATGACTTTAGGTTATTTGGTAGGGGCTGTTTATATGGGCTATAGTGATATCTCACAATTTCTAATCTTTTCTTTATTAATTCAAACTAAGTTCAAACTCTGTAAAGATAACCCATTTGTAATTTTGAGTTGCCTTTGTAATCTATTCCTATACATGAATCCACAAGACATAACCATTTGTTCAATATTTCTTCATGAATATATTGTTAGCTGAGTTCATTAGGATTTCGCTCATGGAAAGCTATTTGATTCCAATCTCAAACCTTGACTTTTTTGTAGATTCTATCCAGAGGTGAAATTTTCATTTTCATTACACAAATGTAACATTGTGTAACATTTAGACAAATCAAGAAGCATTTAGTAAGTGTTTATTCAGTACTAAGCTATAAAGATTTAAAGGGGAGGGTGCTTCACTATTTCTTGGAGAAATGATGTATGCCTGATCCAAACATATTTTAGTAAGTTTTTGACTTGAATATTTTGTCAAGTGCTCTAAGAATAGTGATCAGTCTTCTCCCTCCATGTTGAAGGAAGCATTGATCTTTTTTTATATCTGTCTTTATATCTATCTTAGCCCTGAATTTTGTTAATATGATATGGATTTTTGTTAAAATAATTTCTAGATTTATTTTGATTCATTTTACAACTCTAAAAATGTTCACTAAGACAGATTTTACATAGGTTTCAATTACTTTAAAGGTATTATTCTGATTCAGTTTTGATTTCAGGATGCCAATGTCTTTTAATGTATTCAACTGTAGCTTTCTCATATCTTTACCCATGATCTGTCTTGAGTAGAGGAGGCCTAGATATTTATAACCATTGACTTCATCTTTTGAGTCACTATGATCTCTGTATTCGAGGGTCATACTTTAGTTGCTATCTTTTCTTTTTATATGTAGAGAATTTTGTGCTTATCTAGTACAATGATATTTTAATATTATCAGAGAAAGATTCCATGAGATGAAAGATACTTGTTTTTGTTGAAGACAAAGTAGTCCATGTATATAAAATAATTGATATGATATTTTTGTTTTATACCTTCTTTAATTTGTATATATAGTTCTATGTAGGAAAGGTGATAATGAATTTAAGGATAGGGTCAATACTTAAGAATTTATAAACGCAATATGCTAAGGACAAATGTACCTCAAAAATATTGTGTAAAATAAGAATCCAAGGAATGAGTGTGCTGTCCAAGATCTGATTTCACCTGGCAATTAGTCTGAGATAAATCAGTCACTTACTCAATAAGCAGTTAAGTACCTACTATGTATCAGGCACTATGCTAAGTGCCAGGGGATACAAGGGAGACAAAAAACAGTCCCTACTTTCAAGGAACTCATAACCTAATTCAGGGAGACAACATAAAAACAGTTATGTGCAATCAAGTTATTGTCAGGATTTATTGGAAATAATCAATAGAGAAATAATCAACAGATTGATGGCACTGGAATAAAGGGGGATAAAGAAAGGCTTTCTGTAGAAGGTAAAATTTTATGTGAGATTTGAAGGGAGCCAGGGAAGCCAGTAGGTGAAGCAGATGATAAGGAAATCATTCTAGTCAAGGGGAATAGCCACGGAACATGCCCAGAATCTTAAGATGGAGCTCCTTTCTTTGAGGAACAACAAGAAGTGTCACTGGGGTGTGGAGGAGTACGGTATAACAAAGAAACAAACAAACAAAAAAAGCATCAAAAAGGTTGAAGAGAACAGTTTATGAATGATTTTAAATGTTAAACAGAATATTTTATGTTTTGTCCTGGAGTGATATGGAGCCACAGGTATTTATTGAATAGGGGCATGATATGGTCAGATCTATGCTTAAGTAAGATCAATTTGACAGCTGAGTGGAGGTTGGACAGGAGTATAGAGAGTCCTGGGGCAGAAAGACCAATCAGCAATTTATTACAATAGTCCAGGTATGAGTGAATGAGGCTCTAAAAGAGTAACAGTGTGTTCAAGAAAAGTTATGAAATTAAAATCAATGAGCCTTGACAAAAGACTGCATATGAAGTGATTAGGGGGAAAGAAAGTGAGTCAGAAGTTAAAGATGATAGTTGGTGAGCCTGAGTGACTGGAATTTTAGCACTTCTCTGCATAGTAATAGGGAAATTCAGGAGAAGGGAGATTTGGAAGGAGAGATGCTAAGCTCAGTTTCAGACCTGCTGGATTTAAGATATCTATGGCAATGATGTCAAATTCAAATAGAAATGCAGATTACTTTTCTTTACCAGAGAATCCCAGTAAACCACATATTTACAATAGCAAAATATTACATGTTTTACCTTGTTTTACTTATTTTCTTCAATATTTTCTAATTATATTTGGTTTGTGCCACACTTGGGAATTATGTGATTGTTGACCAAGTGCTTGACACCTCTATGGGACATTCAGTTTGAGATGGTTAATAGGTGGTTGGGGATAATGAATGAGTGAGATATGGTAAAGGAGAAAGTATTGTTGATCCAGTTTAAGCAAAAGTATCAGTTAATGGGCAGCTAGATGGAACAGTGGATAGCATTCTGAGCCTGGGGTCAGGAAGAACCAAGTTCAAACGTGTCCTCAGACACTAGCTATGCAACCCTGCCCAAGTCATTAACCCTCTTCCCCTTAGTTACCTTACCTATAAAATGACCAAGAGAAGGAAATAGTAACTGATGCTTTGGGTCTTTACCAAGAAACCCCCCTGTTGGGGGAGGAGGGTCACAAAGAGTGGGACACAACTGAAAATAACTGAAAAACAGTGTATTTTACTTTGTGGGGTGCAATGGGAGGCTAGTGAAACAGGAAAAGTTTGTACAAGGTAGAAGTTTAAAGTCTTCAAATGACAGGGGCAATATCAGTGCAGTGGGAGAAGTAAGGAGATGGGACAAGAGATAGTTTTCCAGGGTAGACCACAATTCTTTATTTAGATAATTCAGACCAAACAAGAATACAAAAATGAACAAAGTTCATTGGTCAGTGTATTTTCACCTGATCGATTTTTCCCTGCCAAACTGTTTTCATCTCATTGATTTTTGCTTCTGATTGAGTTGTATTCATCTGCTCATGGGAGGTCACTTCATTTCCCTTTTACTCATTATTTTTGGCCTGCTCAGCACTTCTCCACATTAGTGTGTCTCTTTATACTAATCTCAATTGTCTGCTGTCAAATGAATGTGACACTCTCTAGGCTTCAGAGTGACTCCTGAAGCAGATGCATAGAAAGCCTTACAGAGCATACCCATCAACTCCATTTTAATTCCATAGGAATTATGTAACTGGGAGTAATTTTAAAATTTTAGTCTAGTTCTTATTAAAATGAACACAGGCTCATTAGAATGCATGCTCACCTTAGAACTCAAGACAATTAACTCTGCTTGACTGAATGGGAGAATACCTTGACAACCTGAGAAGTTGGTGAATCCATAGCAGATAATTGGCAAAAGATATAGTGACATTGGGGGTTGAGCTGAATGATTACTAAGATCTCTCTCAGCTGTATATTTGCAATCCTATCAGTTCGTATTCACCTTGCGATCACTAGTCACAGGTCTTCTGTTGACAAACCTGGCAGAATGAATGTACCACCAAACCAAGTGACTCCTGCCATACTCAGTTTATACACAGGTCACATCACCTTTGTGACATATTCAACCTTAGCCGGGAAGGGAGGAGGGGAACTATATCATACATGAAGCTATGTTGAAGTAAAAAGCAACATGCAACAGCAGGGGAAAAATCACTGAGTTTAGAATCAAAAGACCCATGTCTTTTATAATTGTGTGAGTTTGGCACATCAATGAATATATTTGGCCTCAGTTTTTTCATTGGTAAAATGAGGGGACTGGACTAACTTGATCAATTGGTTCCTCTCCAGTTCTGAATCCTATGATTTTTAGATTTAATTCATTCATTCAAGTTTGATGGAAGAAAGAAATCCTTATAATTTTAGCTATTCCAAAGTGAAATGATTACCTAAGGAAATGACATCCTTTCCACCCCTAATTCCCGCTGGAAGTCTTCAAGTGAATGTTTGATACCACAAAATGTGATGTTATGAATGATAATCATGTCAGAAAGGTGTGGAATTTGGATGACCTCTGATATGGGGTGATTCTAGGAAGAAGCCTTTGATTTATTCCAGTCATGTTACTTCAAAGCTCATAAGGTTAAATTAATTTTTCAACTGTCTGGGCCTATTCAAAAAGATAACACCAGTATCTATGAGTTTTGATAGCCAGTTACAAGTTGTTCTTTATAGAGGGGGGAAGTCCTCCCTTCAGCTTTGGGTGCCACTTTTTTTTATCTCAGGCCCTATTCCTCAAAAATCCAGTGATTAATCCTGGCCATTTCCTGATAGCACCTAGCTGTTGCTAATTTACACTTCAAAAAAGATTTCTTAAATTAATTTCCTGGACAAACTAAACCACTCTGCTTTGGAATTCCTGCCCTGGATATATGTTTATTTCTATGAAAAGTCATTCTGTCTAGCCAATGGCAGACTGCCCAACTTTGCTTCTTCCAGGACATCCATTTACCAGCCTTCCCTGGTGTTGCCCAATGCTACAGTCTTTAAAGGGGAACTCTAAAGGCCCTGCCCCTGGAGAAGGTCATATCATTCAGATTTGACATTCTTTTTGGGGGCAGTTCTATACTACTTTTTGCCTATCTTCTTTCTCTTCTTCTTACTCTCCATGCATACAACATACATGCATACCATGCTCTACTTGCTCTGGGAACAGTAAAATAATAATTAACAACAACAATAACACTCCCATTGCTTCTAGGAAAGACAATCTACTGCCCTATGGGTCCACTTAACAGCTCTGTTACTTCCCAGATTAAGATACCCTGGATTAGCTATTCCTCCTCTGTGTTTACTCCTCCTATTAAAATATAGTTCCTGGATGGTACCATCTCTCCTTTTGTATTTGTATTTGTAGCATTTCTTCTAGCCAGAACTTGATACTTTTTTCATTCACTCCATAAAGTATATTGAAGAGTAGTAGGAAACACTATGGCACTTAATTTCCATGGTCCTTAGTGAAAACCTTTGAAAAGTCCTACTCCTGCACCTTAACATTCTGTGATGACCCCAGTTTCTCTGTTTTTTTTTTTCTTTTGCTTTTTGGAGGGCAGTTGGGGTTAAGTAACCTGCCCAAGGTCACAGCAGTTTCTCAAATGTATTCCAAAAGAGAAGAAGCCATGATGGCAAGTTTTATCTTGTTGAAAAGGCTTAAAACAAAGTCATGGAGACAGATTATTTTTGTCTTTCACAGCCAAGCCTAGCTAAATATACTGATACTGATCTTTCAAATTACTATAAGAAGCTTTCTTGTCAATCGACAACAAAGCTATCACAAGTGCACTCCAACATCTTTTTGTTATATGAGGAAGTACAGTATTAAAGAAGACAAAGAAAGTAAGGGGAGCTGGATACTATTTAATATTTAGCAATCAATCAATTAATAAATATTAAGTGCCTACTATGTGCTAGGCACTATGCAGAACTTTGCAGATCAAAAAGAAGAAAAAGAATTTCCCGGCCTTCAAGAAGCTTCCTGTAATAGCAAGCAACCTAGTATACCCAGGATGGATGCTAGCACAGATTCTTTTACCTGCTTTTCTAAAGGAAGACAACTCAAAAGGGGTTAACAATCTTAGTTTAATCAAATCATATCATTTACATAGTTCAAGGGGAAAAGTTAGCACCCTGGATTTTAGAGAAAATACAAATAGAAATTACAAGCAGACAAAAAATACAGACAGAGGAAATACAATTCAACAGACCAAGAGACAGGGCTTCTACTTATCTAACCATTACATAAATACATGGTTAGTTAACAGAGAGACAAGCATCAACATCCGGGTTTTCCAAACCATGGGCTCAATGGATACCCAGAGTCTCATCTGGCCAAATCACACAACTCTTCCCTTAAGTGAGCCCCAAAGCAAAACCTAAACTAAGAGCATATTTACCCTTCTTCAAGGTCAGAGGACATCACAAACTTCATGACTCACTGCCTAATTATAAAGTAACAAAAGGTGTAGGCCTTCCTGAAAAACAAGCCTCTACCACAATCAAGCTTCTCTTTTTGGGCTTCGGTGAAGCCCATTAAGGAGCAGGGAAGATCATAAAATTCCCTAGGTGTATTAAGGGGCAGGGAAGAACTTAAAATTCCCTTACCATTGCACTTAAAAACTTCAAACAAATATATGCAAAGAAAGCTATATACAGGAGAAATAGGAGATAATTAACAGAGGGAAAACATTAGAATTAAGAAGAGTTGAGGAAGTCTTCCAATGAAAAGAGGGATTTTAGATGAGATGCAAAGGAAGTGTGTGGGGTATGGAGACCCTAACCCAAATTGACTACTCGGAAACATCTTAAAGTGAAGGTAGAAAGTTTTATTAGAATCTAGCGAGAAGCAGGCAGTCCAGTCTCTGGGACAGTACCAAGAGAGGAGGCCTAGGTACAGAAGCAGAAACTGGGTTAAATAAGCAAGGGTTACACGCCCCTCCCAAACGTTAACATAATTATTACTAATGAGGCTCTAATCTTGTTAGATATGCATAATACATTAGGTCCAACCTAGATTTGTCCTTATCTGGGCCTGAGAGTCTCAAGGTAGCTATCTACTTTCTGATTCGTCAAATCCACCTGCTGCTGCCAACATTACTTCATTTTTAGTATTATCTGGAAGTTCTCTGGGAACTTAGGTCTTCCCAAGGCTACTGTCTGGTACTTTTTATCAGTAGTCTTGTTCAGCAATTCTTGCAGTTCTATAGAAACTTAACCCTTTGTTACCTTTCACACTACCATTCCTTTCCCCAAACTAGAAACATCTCTAATTTGGTCTCAATAGTTAATCCAATCAATTGTATTAATACTCAATAGCTCTTACATTATCTTGAAATACACAATGACATATATATATATATATATATATGTATATATATATATGTGGAAGCAATATTGAACTTAGTTACAAAATATAAGGAAGTAATAAGAATATATATGGGATGTTCAGAATGGGGAAACTTCACTGCAAGTCATCCCTCACAGAAATATGTGAGGCAGGAGAGCATCCCAGGCAAGGGGCACAGCCAGACAAAATGGCCAAAGCCAAGAAATGGATTGTCCTATTGGTGGAACATCAAGGACATCAATGTCATTTGGTTAGAAGGGTACATATTTGAGAGCAAAATGTAAGAAGACTGCAAAGGTGGGAGGTGATTTAGATATTAAAAACTTCAAATGCCAACCAGAAAATTTTATTTCATCCTAGAGAAAATAGAAAGTCACTGGCATGGTCATACCTGTATTTTAGGAAAATTACTTTGAATGAAGAATGGATTCCAATGGGGAGAAATTTGGAGCAGGGAGACCCAACAGTAACCTATTGCAGTAATCGAGGTATAAGGTCATAAAGGCCCACACTAGAGTGTTGGTAATGTCAGAGGAGAAAAGGGGGTATATTTGAGAGATTTTATAAAGGTGAAATCAGTAGGTCTTGGCAACATATTAAAATTGAAGGGTGGACATATGAAGAGGTCCTCTTAAATCACTTTTGATTAGAGAAATGTGAATTAAAACAACTCTGAGGTACCACCTCATACTTACCAGATTGGCTAAGATGACAAAAAAGAAAAATAATAAATGTTGGAGAGGATGTGGGGAAGTTGGGACACTAATACATTGTTGGTGGAGTTTTGAACTGATTCAACCATTCTAGAGAGCAATTTGGAACTATGCCCAAAGGGCAATCAAACTGCATACCCTTTGATTCAGCAATACTAGGTATATATCCCAAAGAGATCATTAAAAAGTACCTACATGTGCAAAAATATGACAGTCCTTTTAATGGTGGCAAAATATTGGAAATTGAGGGGATGCCCATCATTTGGGGAAGGGCTGAACAAACTGTGATAGATGAAGGCAATGAAATAGTATCTCTCAATATAAATGATGAAAGACTTGTTGAAATGATGCAAAGTGGAATGAGCGAATCAGAAAAAAAAACAGTGCATACAGCATCAACAACATTGTATGATGATCAACTATCAATGGCTCAGCTCTTCTCAGTAACACAGTGATCTAAGACAAACACAAAAAGCTCACAAAGGAAAATCCTATTCATTTCCAATTAAAGAACTGATTGATTCTGAATGCAGATTGAAACATATTTTCACTTACTTTATTATTTTTTGTGTGTTTTTTCTTTTTGATCTGTTTTTTCTTTCATAACTGTGGCTAATATGTAAATGTTTTACATAATAACACATGTATAGCCTATATCAAATTGACTACCATTTTTGGAAGAGGGGAATGGAGGGAAGGTGAGGGAAAAATTTGGAACTCAAAATCTTGTAGAAATGAATGCTAAAAATTATCTTGTCATGTAATTGGGAAAAAAATAAAATACTATTAAAATATATGAATGAATGAAATTGAGGGGTAGGTAAGAGATAGTGAGGAGTCCAGCTTAATTCCTAGGTTATGAAGTTGAGAGACTGGGAGGATGGTTTTGCCCTCTTTAGTACTGGGGAAGGAAGAGGGGAGAATTTAGGGGAATGATGAGTTTCCTTCTTTATATATTGAGTTTAATATGTCTATTGGACATCCAATTCAAGATTAAAGGAAGGTGAGATTGGAGGTCAGCAGACAGTTTGATCAGGATAGGTAGATTTGAGAATCATCAACGTAGAGATGTTAATAAAATCCATGGGAGCTGATGAGTTCACCAAGTGAAACAGTATAAGAGGAAAAGAGAAAAAGACCTAGGATGGAGCCCTGAGGGACATCTATGTTTAGAAGACATATATAGAAGTGGATCCAGCAAAGGAGACAGTGAAAGAGCAGTCAGACAGGAAGGAGGAGAACCAAAGAGAGGGGTCTCTCAAAAACTCAAAGAGACAAGAGTACCAAGGAGGTGAAAATTTTGAGGTCATTTAGCGATTAAATCACAATTGTTGAAGTTCTCACTGCACTATTATTACTACTACTATTTATACCATTAGCACCACCACTACTGCTACTATTAATACTACTATTCTTTGCAATTGTCATGCATGACTCCTGTATTAAATCACAAAATGAAAAATGATTGCCCATAGCTGGTAAGTGCCTCCAGGTCTTTGTATTTACAGATAATAAGATACTAATTGCATTAGAACCTAGAACATTGCAGAGCCTCTGAAATTATATCTTTAATTACTTGAGAATATGATCAAACTATGCATATAGAAAAACAAGACAAAACAAAACAAATGATGGATCATCTCCCCTCATGTTGAAATGATGCAAAGTCGAATGAGCAAATCAGAAAAAAAAAAAACATTGCATGCAGTATCAACAACATTGTGTGATGTTAATTCTTTTAGAAGAAAAATTCCCAGGACATTAAACAATGGCCCTCCTGAAGCAAGCTAACATCAGGACATGAATAAGAATTACAAACTTGGAAGGCACGGATGGATTAAAATATGTACCACAGAAGAAAATGTCCACATAGGTGAGACCACAAATCTGACAAGTGAAGCTATATTAGTTTCAAAACTTTTAAAAATATGAATTAGATTTAGAAAAAAAAATCTGTACTAAAAAATTATCTAGGACATTTAATCAAATTTTCGAGTTGGTACTAAAAATTAAAATTGTTTTTAGGTCATTGTTTTCCTTCATCTTTTCATTTCAAGGCTTGATTTACCTGATATTTATATTTAGCAATTGACTTTGCAGTTTTTTTAATTTAGTATGCAACATACAAGGATAACAATATTAAATACTAATCAACTTTTAATAAGAATTACAAATGCTGTACCCTTACCAGAGACAAGAAAAGCAATCAACGCAATCAATCAGTTGGTCTAATCAATTTCCAAAATGAAATTAACCCATCATCACCTAAAGAAAAAAAATATATTTTTTTTCCTACAAGGGAGAGTAAGTAATGACTTAGACAATGTTACCTACACTTTCAGGTTGAGAATGTGCTAATTCAGTCTGAATATGCTTCAAAAAGTCACCAAATCTTTCCTAACACATCTTGCATTGCTATGAAACTGAGAATACACTGTGAGACAGATGTGCTGTTGAAAGTGTAGAAAATGGTTTTTGCTTGTCTTTGACATTAGTGTTTACACAGACTGCACAGACAAGTGGTTTAAGTTTCCCCCACCACTCACTATATATCCCTTTGCAAGGTGAAGGGGAGAAAAAAAGGGAACAATTTCACATTGGACTTCGTGCATATAAAAATACTGCTATTCTGTCCCACACACAATAAATGATTAACAGAACCTATAGAAAAACTGTTTTAAATTAAAAATGCAAATATCTATGCAAATGTTTATGGTAGTTAAGATTTACTAAGTGCTTCCCCAGTATTTAATAAAATACATCTTTCCTGTCCTTGCTACTTCTTAATCAAACTGAGAACGTGATTCATGGTAAGAAAAGACTTTGGGTAGTCAGAAAGGCCAAGATGTAGACTCAAGCCAAATATCCCTTGCTGTATAAATCTTACATAAAACCTTCTGTATAACCCTTTCTGTATAAAGGGGATTGCTGACTTTATAGGTGGTCATTTCAAGTTCATCTCTCTCACTGTGTGAATTCCAACAATAGCAAGAACAATATTACTGTTTTGCTATTATGATCAAGTTCCCAAATGTCATTATTTTCTTGATAAAGGAGGTTGATTTTTTTTTCTGATGGAAAAACTTGCTGTTTTCTGGCAGGTCACTTCCATGCAAAATTCAAAGCACATCAATGTTTCCAATCAGAAGATTGCCACTTGGGTGAAATGCCTTTTTCTCACTATCAAAAAGATAAGAGTTTTTAATTTTTATGGAACACTGGAGAAAAATAAATACTATTGCTGTGAGTTGCCCATCTTTTTGCCAATGCCTAAGGCAGGTAGGAGCCTTTTTATTTTAATGTGAAAACAGGAGCTACTTCATGATTCAGAATATTTGTTTCAAGCAACTGACTTCTGGCCTAGTAAGGAAATATCCCCACTCCTCCACATCAAATCAGGTTAATGAACTGCTTCATCTTGTCATACTCTGTATCTTTCACACTATTTTTTTTTCCATTGTGCCTTTTTAGATTTACAATACTTTTCAAATGTAGCTAAATGTTGGGAAAAATCTAAAAGTGGGAGGAAACAACAGCAACTTATCTTAGATGCCCCCTCCAAGAGTCTGTAGTCTTCTCCCTTATTGGACCCTTCCACTCCCCATCTAATGCCTAGTGTAAAAGGACCATCACCTAATAGCCACAGCTAATTTGTCCTTCAAGAAAAAGCCCTTGGGTGCTTAGGGAACTAAGACTAAAACCATTGATGCAGCTTTTAGGAAAAGTAAGAAATTCCTCCTTTTCCCAAACTTCTCCCCTAGGCTTGTGTAAGGGTTATGGGATTTAAAGATCTTCCATGCCCCGTTGGACTTGCTGACGTAGCAGGAAGGGGCGGAGCAAGAGGAAGCGGAAGCCAAGCTAGCGTTCCTTCGGTGGCTGGCGGTGGTGGTGACGGCGGCAGCAGCAGAGGCAGTGGCAGCGCGAAGCCCTTTTTGAGTTAGAACTGCTAAGGACTTTCTGCTAAGGACTCCTGCTGAGGACTGCCAGGGGCCGGAGCTGCTGGGAGCGCTCTTCCAGGACGCTGGGTGGTTGCTGTGAGTGGGGAGAGGAGGACCTTTGCCTGAGGTAGCCTGTTCTGTTTTAAAGGCTTGAAAATGTGGGTGCTTTCTACTTTATCTACCTGTGCCAATGTCATAACTACTCTGATGGCTTTCACTTTCTGGTTTTGGGACTCAGTCTTTTGGTATCTTAATAAATTTTCTAGTTTATTTCCTCATATGGCAAACATGACGTATTTTGTAATGGATAATTATATCAGCATATTTGTAATCTCTATAGGCATTGTGAATATGGCATTGCTGATACAGCTTGACACAAATTTTTCATTTTCATTTTCTTTTTTAAGACTGAATCGTCTTCTCCCACTGGGCTACTCACTATCTGATACCATGACTGATCATCACAGATGCTTTGAATTGCCCCATTTCTGATCTGCGTTAATTTACCACTCGTTAGGCAACTTGGTGACCCACTACTTCAAAGAGCTCACCATATTAATGACAATGCAGACAAAGGATAGAAATTAGCATAACCCATTGCAAAGCAGAACTCCCAAACTCAAGACTGCCAACCTCAGCCTCCTCATTAGCTGGGATTACAGGACTAGAAACTATACTCAGTGCTACAGGTGTTCCAGCTAAAGGTCAACTTGACCTGAGGAAAAGCTAGAAAACTGTACCCAGCAGTATCAATGCTATATCCTTTCCAAATATTCTTTTCTTATTTTGGTTAAATAAACTTCATTATGGTAACAAATTGTCTATGTGTGTCTAATTTCATCTCAGTACCAAAACTTAACCAAAGCAGGAATTGACTATGTAGGAAACCACTCATGCTTGCCATTACGATAGTCGCATGATCGAGGTGTTCCCTTGCCTTCTCCCTAATTATATTTCTTCTTATTCATTGTTACATTTCTTCAGTTAATTACGTGAGTGGGACAATGTGATATAGTGGGAAAAGCAGTAGATATGAATCTAGCAAAGCAAGGTTCAAATTCTGGATCTGCTACTCAATACTTGTTGAACTTGTAAGTTCTTTCACCTCTTTGGGCCTGATTCTACATCAGTAAAATGAAAAGATTGTGTGGGATGACATCTAATGTCCTTTCCAGCTCTGTACTTTATGATTTTAGGAATAATAAATTTGGGATTTTCATTGCTAACACTTAAATAAGGGCTGTTTGAAGACAATATCCTGGCTGAAATCAAAGATCTAATTGTGAAAACACATTTATCTCAAAGGCACAGATGGCCTCTGATACCGCTCAAATTATACTGATTGCATACATGGAACTGACCCTGAAATGATTTTTTTTAGTGTATTTGTAAAATTAATGCTTCACATATACATGGTCTAGTCTCTTTTTTAGACAAAAAAGATTGTAGTAGTATTACTGTGGTAGCTAGTAGTATAAAATTTACGTACAAATTAAAACTTTGCAATTCCAAGATGCTCTCAAAGTATCATTTGGATTAAGGTTGTTTGGACTTTGAAATAAAAATATAAAATAGCCTGAGTATACTCTACATGGCTATAAAAGATTTTGAAGAAAGGAACTCTGCTTTATTTTTTAAAAATATTATCTTTTTATTATGAAATTAATTATGACAAACAAATATTTCAATATAAAAAGATCACGAGAGAATACATAAGAAATTATGAGCTTCTCTCAAGGATGGCTTATTTTTAAATATATGAATATGTATCTAAAACATACGTATCTAAATTAATATATGAATATATACACATTTCTCTCTACATAAAATTTAACAAGGTGGTAATAATAAAAGTACTCTGTGTCTCTATGCTTCTATTTATTTTCTTCTTTACACTTAAAAATGTTTTACTGGTGTTCTTTTTTTGCATGTTTCTCACTACCCAATAATTTTTGCACTTTTGTAATGGTAGTTGACGTTTATATAGCACTTTAATGCTTGCATTATGTCATTTGATACTCACAATAACTCTGTGAGGTAGAAACTAATATATATGTGTATATGTATGTATGTATGTATATAAGTGTGTATATATATACATCTATATATGTGTATGTTTGTCTATGTGTATATATGCTTATATGGCCATATTAGTATACGTGAGTATAAACTTGTATGTGTGTTTATATATATACATTTATCTGTTAATAGAGATAGATACATATCATTTAGCAAAAGTATCTAAACTTTGGTCACATCTGATATGTCTTGTTCATCTTTGCATCTTACCTATTACCTAGAGTAGTTCTGTATTTTTATTAAAAAATAATGATAAATGATTTATTTATATGTTGAATCAAAGCATGGATGTTTGATATAAAAAAATGCCCTCGATCATGCCATCTTCATCTTCACAAAATAAAAGCCGTAGTTTAATATGGACATTTGTGTTTGTTAGATTTTGATTTATATAAGATATTCTATATGCTAAAGTATGCTGTAATGGAGTGTTGTGGAGTTTTTTTATTCCACTTTTTCAACTCCTACAGTAAGCTGTCTAAGATAAGTGTTTTTTTCTTCCCCACCACACCACCTCTACTCAACAACAACTTATTTTGACCAATAATTTTGAATCACCTACTGCGTGCAGATCATTGTCCTACAACTTAATGGAAAGATAAGTCAGGAACACAGTTCACTATGATTCACAACCTTAGATATTAAGTGTATCAGATAGCTGCAAAGCAAAGTGCTGTGTAAGCTCTGAAGGGGAAGGTAGTTTTCAGCCTAGCTTGGGAAAATGGACAAGACTTCCTGAAAAAAAGAGCACTTAACTTGGATGTTAAATAAGGGATTTTCATTGGGTAGGAAATCAATAGATGGAGAAGGGAAAAGAGGGATTCCCAAGTTTAAGAAACAGCATGAAGAGTAAGGAGAGTTGGCCAACAAACATTTGCTAAGCTTTTACTATTTGCCAGGTATTGCTAGGTGCAGATGACACAAAGAAAGGCAAAAATAGTCTCCGTTCCCTCAAAGATCTCATTTCCTAACGGGTGAAACAACGTGAAAATCCCTGTGTGTACAAAAGATATACAGTGTAAATGGAAGACAATCCCAGGAAGATAGAAGACACTAGCCATCAATGAAAACTTTGAAAAGACCTCCTACAGAGGGGAGAATTTGTAGGAATCCAGGGAAACCAGGAGACAGAGGAGAGGAGGAAATGTGCTTACTCAGTATTAGACACCATGCTAAGTGGTATTGCTCGTGGTCAGTCATCTCAGTCATGTCTGACTGTAATCTCAGTCAGGATTTTCTTATCAAAGATAATGCAGTGATTAGCCATTTCCTTCTCCAGTGTATTTTACAGATGGAGAACTAAAAGAAACAGGGTTAAATGACTTGACAGGGTTACGCAGCTAGTAAATGTCTGAGGACAAATTTGGACTCAGAAAGAAGTCTTTCTGTCTTCAGGCCAGGCACTCTGTCCACCACACCACCCAGCCACTGCACTGTGCTAAGTAATGCTTTACACTTATGTCATTTGATCCCTGGTGGGTAGGTGTTATTATTAGACCTGTTTTTCAGATGTAGAAATGAAGACAATCAGAAGTTAAGTGACTTGCCCAGGGTCAGATAGATAGAAAATATCTGAGGCAATATTTGATCTCAGGTCTTCCTGACTCCAGGCAGGACCAATGCTCTGTCTGTTATGCTATCTAGCATGTGGAGGAAAAGGTATAAAAACTTTGGGAAGATAGAAAGGAACCTGCTTATGATAGACAAGCAAAAGATAATTTTACACATGATCCTAAAGATAATACAGAACCACTCTGCTTTATTAAGTGTGTGTGTGTTTGTATGTTTGTGTGTGTGTGTGTTAAGGGTGACATGGTCAGACCTTAGGAAAATGACTTTGACAGCTCAATGGAAATAGAGTGGAGTGCGGAAAGACATGGGGCAACCAACCAAAAGAGAATTTTATTTGTGAAGTTAGAAGGGCTCACACTAAGATGGCAGTTGTATAAGTAGAGAATGGAGAAACATAAGATGGGTGAAGATCCAGCAAAAGAGACTGCAAAGGAATGATCATACAAGCAGGAGGACTAAGCGAGAGCAATGCCACACAGAGCTAGAGAACAGAGAATATCCAGGAGGAGAGAGGGCAAAATGTAGTTCATGGAGTTGGGCTAGAGGATAGGGAGGATAACTGAATAGTTATAATAACTGAAGTTAGTGTTAATTTGGTCAAATAAAATCATTCATTTGCACTGTTTTGAAAATTGCTGTCAAGACCATATTGTACTTATGTTTCATTATGTTCTATCAACATTTCTAAAAATGTCTCCCTTCCTGAACACCTGACAATAGATACAGCAATTACTCTATAACATTCTAATTCTACTGAGAAATCTTAGCAAGGTGATGATTTCTATTTTTGACTAAAAAACTAATGATTCCTAATTTTTCACATAAGTGATGTTTATGTATTTTGGAATCGTGCATTATTATGAGACTTCAAAAACTGATCTCCACCCCGCCCAATTATTTTCATTATGTCTTCACTGATTCCTAAAATATATTTTAAGACTATTTCTTCGCCCTAATTTCTCAACAAAAGTAATAATTTGTGTTGATGTATATTGCTATTATTATTTTATCTTTAAAGAGGTGTACTCAAGTCCATTCTCACAGTCCCAATTTATCCTACATCCTAACACTGTCAATTTTTAAAGTATTTAAGCTGGTCATGCTATTCTTTTCAAAAATTCCTGTTACCTAGCAAGTAATATTTGAAGTCCTTTTCTTTAGTCAAGACCCTTTACAAGCTCCTGATACCTAAACTCTACTTTCCCTGCCCCATTTCTGTCTTTTCCTCTGTGCCCTGTGCTGTAATCAGACTTTACTACTCTTTGTCCCTTAGCATGCCTTTTGCTTTTTCACCTACAGTCCTTTGAATTTCCACCAATTTATTAAAATTGTGGATTAAAATGCTAGCTCCTTCAAGTTTCCCCCTCCCCATTCAGGAAGGAGCTCCTTGAGATCACAAATAACTGGCCTCCTGGATGTTCCACAAACAGTTCATTTATCTCTAGGCTCGTCATTTTCTCTGACTTCCCCGTATGTTATGAACACTTTCCTTCCTCCCCCAGACTATTCACTTCCTGGCTTCCTTTAAGTGCAAACTGAAATACTATCTTCTTCAGGAAGCCTCCCTTAACCAGTCTTAATTTCAGTGGTTTTCTTCTTTTAATTACTTCCTTTTTATCCTTTTTAATAGCTTGCTTCATGTGTATGCATACACCCCTAACAAATTTTATTTATATTAATATATCCATATTTATATCTTTGTTCGTATGCTGTCTCCCCCATTAAACTGAAAGATCCGGGAGGGCAGAGAATATCTTTTTGTATCTTTTGGCATCCCTAATGTTTGACACAAAGTAAGCATTTAATAAATGTTAAACAATGGTTTTGTTGTGTACTTTTTTACACCCATTTAAATTTTGTGTTGTAGCTATGTTTATTATCATCCTGTTAGATATTAAGCTCTGAGAGGAAAAACACTGGTGTTTTTTTAATTTCAACCTTCTAACACTACCTATATGCATACATATACACACATGTGATTATATATATGTATGTGTGTTTATAATCATTTAAATGTCTCTATATAATCATATGTGTACAAAATACACACAAACACACACACATGAACATATATTTATATTTGTTTCCCCCTCCAGAAAACAAGTTCTCTACTACCAAAATACAAGATTCTCCCTGACCTAAGAATCTTGCCAAAATAGCATATTATTTCTCTTGCCTTTCTGGTCCATATGACACGTACTGTTATATGCAGCTAGATAGCATATTGGATTGATCATAGGACTTCTAGTGAGAAAAACTCAAGTTTGAATCTTTGCTCTGATTCTTACTAGCTTTGTGACTTTGGCAAAATTGATTAATTTCTTTCCACCTTGGTTTCTTCATCTCTAACATGGAGATAATAATAGCATCTACTTAATAAGGATTGTGACCATCCAAAAGGATAAAATATATAAAACATATGAAGTGTATTGCAAACTCAAAGCACTATAAAAATTCTATATAAATATAAAAACATATTAAAGCTCTTTCAAAAACCAGCTCAACTCTGTTGCAGTAGAATTTTGGTATTGTGTGGATGTGGCTTGGGGAGAAATGGTGTTGAAAGAAATATTGAAGATGGGAAAGCAGAAAGCATCAGGGCCTGAGTTCGCAGACCCTGATTTCAAATCTCAGCTCTGTGTTTTACTATCCTTATAAACTTAGTCAAATCATTCCACTCATCTTGGTGTCAGTCTCTTCTAGCTCTTCTGGCTTCAATGCCTATGCTCCAAAACCTTGTTCAGAAGGTCAAGGATAGAGTAGGTTACATAGTTGGTGCACATTTGTTGGTTTCAATACCAGTGCAAATCTGGTGCAAGAAGTATGAAATAGAGTAAAAGCACCATGGACACATTCGCTGCCTTCTATGTTGACTGGAATCTTGGGCATCACTCTATGAAATGTATCATCTTTTAAAATCTGATGCCTCTAGGAAGCTAGATGGCTCAGTGGATATTGCCCTGAACTGAGCTTGAGTCAGGAAGACCCAAGCTCAAATCCAACCTCAGATACTTACCAGCTTCAGTTTCCTCATCCGTATAATGAAGATAATAACACTGATCTCTCAGTATTGGTGCAAAGATAAAAGGAGTATGTTTTTGTAAAGCACTTTGCAAACCTTAAAGTGCTGTGTAAATTCTATTATTGTTCATCAAAAATTTAAACAGGACAGAAGTCTGATTATTATACTTCATTGCTCTACTCATAGAAAATTGCCCATGACAGGTGTTATATATCACATCAATTTACTTCCTTTGAAAAGATAGTCCTTATTTTTTTTTCTTTATTGGTTCTTTCCCTTAAAGATTCCTATTTATGTGTCAGTTCATTTTCTCTACCTTCTCCCTCCATGACTTCATAATCATGAACTGGAGAAATGAGAATCAATGAGGCAAATGTTGGGAAATAAAATTGTGCTTAGTGTTGCAAGAGATATATAACTGAGATGGGGGAGAAATCAGGTTCCCAAAATACAATGCAGATTCTAAAACCATTTTTTGGGCTCCTCCAAAATGTTCTTTTATTTCCTTCACTGTCTGTACAACCTGATGTTAATAAAAAGAAAGAAAGGATAATATTAATTATTTTTCCTCGGTGGGACTGCCTGATGGCATAGAAGGGGGAAGGGAATAATCATGTGTACAGAAGCTGCCAGATTCTGTGCTAAATGCATTACAAATATCTCATTTGAATCTCACAACAATTCTGGAATAGAGGTGCTATTATTATTCCCATTTTACATTTGAGGAAACTGAAACAGAGTTTAAGTGACTTGGTCAGGGTCACACAGATAGCAAGTATCCGAGGATGAATTTGCACTCAGTTCCTCCTGGTCTCAGGATAAGTGCTCTATCTTTCATTTCACCAGCTGCATCAGGATCACATATCAAACATGAGCAGAGAAGTCAAGCATCTAGCCAAGCCCTCATTTTACAGAGGAGGAAAGTGAGACCCAAGAGAGGTTGAGGTTCCCTGAAAGTCAGGATTCTGATGGTGATGATGATTATCATTATTATTGCTGTTGTTGTTTCTCTGTATCCCCAATACTTAGCACAATTCCTGGCACATCGATTATTGTTTGACTTATTGATTGACTTGCCCCAAATCTCCCATGTAGTGAGTGTCAGAGGCAGGATTTGAACGCAAGTTTTCTAACTCCAAAATACAGATCTCTTTCCCTGTACCATCGTCATATAAATGACATGAGGCTCTATATTGTTGAAGCTGTGTCTATCTCTTGGTTCCTTTGTGTATCCACTTTTCCCCATACACCTGAAATTATTATTCAAACATTCAGGGGACAGTCCCTAGAACAGAAAGTTTAACAGCTACTCACTACTCATCTTTCTGTCATCATGAACATAATGTAAACGAGTTAACTTGAGTAGACGAGATAGCAGGAAAGATGGTTCAGTTTGAATCTCACAAAATGCTTTGCTAAATTCAAATTTCTAAGAATCCTTTGTTATGTTCTCTCCAGGCATATTATCAAAGACCCTTGGAACATGCTGGGAGGGGGAGAATACCCCGTATTGTAATAGATGAGAGTGCCTGTAGACTGCTATTTAACAATATAACACCTTTTTTTTTTCACGTCAGTGTTATTTCTTTTGATGGATACTGCATCTTTGGGTCAGCTGGTTTGTTTATGCTTTCACAGAATTCATTTGTCATTGGCTTATACTCCCCTCCAGCAGGAAATGTACCTGATGCTGTAATATTATCATGAAAATTGCACACCCTGTATCTAATTAATGGGGGGAGAATTATATGCCGCACCTTTTAGAGAACATTTTTCATAGGCAGGGGCTATTAAACACTTTAATGTCTGTTCCCAACTCATTCAGAACATGGACAAAATAATCACCAGTTTTGATTTATAGAGATCTGCATTCAAAGCAGGAACATCACCCGAGACATTGGCTTTCAAATGTAGTTCCAATACTTATTTAGTAGGAGGAACTGGAGGCCCTGTACCTTATCAACAATAAATTACACTCCTGTTAAACTTGCTGCTAAACAAGGAGTTACAGTCCTATTAAAATCCAATTAAACATGCATCACATTTGATGGATATAATTAGAACAACTGTAGAGGGTAAATGGTTCAAAGCAGAGTCTCTGGAAGAACTTCCGATGAGAACTAACAGGAAAAGAAGACGGAAGAGAGAGAAATGCCAGGAATGTGTTCCTTCTTTACTGATGTAATAAATTTTGTCTGCTCGTTGTCTATCTTGTTTTATTTTTGCAACTTGCACATCATGTTAGAGAAGGGCTGAAAATGACTATGTGTATCAGTGAAGTCAATGGTCTATCCTTCTGCTCTTCAGCTTCTTGTAATCAGAGAGCCAACAAAAACAACAACAAATCCTGAACCAATTTAGGAATTGTAAAGACCATCATCCTAGCAATGCATTAGCTAAACATTCTGCAAAACCTCCAAACAAGCAAGAATATCACAGAGACAGTAGAGAATGTGTTCCTTTTTTTCTTTTTAATTTCCTCATTTCTAATTGACGTTTAGCTTAGGTACTATTCTGCTATCATTTTAGCAATTCCCAGTCCCAGAGCGTTGGAATGCCTTGAATGGTGGCCAGATCAAATATGAATAGAGATCATAATGTTTAAAAAAAAATCCTTGTTTGCACCTTTGCTCTGATTGAAGAGGCAAACTCAGTAAGTTAAAAAGATTTTATTCAACACACCAGGTCAGAAAAGCTTTGGGTGGGCCATCCAAGATTCCACCTATGTTCTGCCTTTTATAGAAAAGCAATTTCCACATAACAGAAAGACAATCTTGATTGGTCCACATTTCAAGTGAGGAAATATGATTAATGTTGCCTCAGGTCTTAATTGGTTCATATAATTTATAAGGACATTGGATTATGGTCTCCTTAGTCCCTGACTTATTGTAATATCATGGGAAGAGGGAGTTATCAAGCATATTGACACATACTCATTTTTAAGCAAGATTTGAAAATGGAGTCACCCACACTGACTCAGCAAAACAGCTGATTTCCTCCAATATAGTTTATGCCTACTATGTGACAAACACTGTTAGGCTCTAAGGATAGAGAAAAAAAAAATGAAATAGTCACCTACCCTCAAGGAACTTATATTCTCTGCTGTCCAAACCTTTCAATTAACATATTTGAGAACTGAGGGTCAGGAAAGGGAAGTGACATCCATGATCACACAGCCAGTAGGGAACAGACTCAGGATTTTAATCCAGATCCTCTGACTCCAAACCTAGTGCTCTCTTTACTAAAGGCAGTTATGTAATACAGTGGATAGAGTGTTAGCCTTGAAGTCAGGAAGACCTGATTTCAAAACCTGCTTCAGAATCAGGAAAGCTGTGAGATTCTAGAGAAGTTACCTTATTTCTCAGGTTTAGTTTCTTTGTATGCAAAGTAGTGGTAAAAATTGTGAGACCCAAATCAGATTATTGATGCGGTTGTTCAGCCCTTTCAGTTGTATCCAACTCTTCATGACTCTATTTGGGGTTTTATTGGCAGAGATGGAGTGGTTTGCCATTTCCTTCTCCAGATCACGAGGTACTGAGGCAAATGGGATGAAGTGACTTGGCCAGGATCACATAGCTAGTAAGTGTCTGATGCCAGATCTGAAATCAGGAAGATTATTCTTCTTGACTTCAGGCAATGATATAGAGGGGTATTCTATCCACACCACCCCCTAACTGTCCAAATGAGTTACCTATAAGCACTTTGCAAACCTTAAAGCTCTATATAAATTCTAGTTTCTACTATTACTATCTCTACTACTACTATCTTTAATCACCATCATTATTGACTGTCCAAGTAGAGAGACAGAAACAGAGATAAGAGTTTTTTAAGTTTTAATATTTTCCCCTCTATTGAAGTCATATTAATTTCTTTACTATCTCCTTTAATCTATTTAAAGTTAACCTGATCCCTCTGTCTTCCATTTTTTTTTATCAAAATGCAAAATGCTTTGAAATTGTATCATTCTTTTAAAATACATTCTTGGTATTAAAGATGAAAAGTGTAACACATAGGCTTTCTAAACAAGTACCCAATGATACAATGACAGGGTCTTTTGATCATTCCATTTACTGAAATTTAATAAATATGTGAATTTCCCTCTTATCACTGATTCTACCCAGTGATGATGTGACCCTCTAAGCCTAGGTAGTACCTCCAAGGACACCTGAAGTATAGGAAATCCACTACTTGGGGAGGAAGACACAGACAATCCTAATTCCCTTCCTTCCCCTCACTACCCCACTAGGGGAAAAAAAACAGAACTCCACAGAAATTGTCCCTTTCTTATCCTTAAATACCCCAATTAACCACCATCTCCTCAGGCTAAAATGTTGAAATTATTCTTAATAAACCTGTATTGTTCCCCTCCTACTTTCTGTCTCCCCTGGGTTCTCTTAGTAAGCATATTAACAAAAAGAACTATTCTAAGCAGTCAGGAAGAGCAACCAAACATTTTTGTTTTGGGTGAAGTTTGACAGATACAGAAGAAGCAGACATATAGAGCTAAAAGAGAATATTAAGCTTTCAGTCTTTAGCAATAGCTGGGCTGAGTAACCAAATTCCAGGTTTATCATTTCCACTTTAGACCATGGTTTAATACCATGCTTTGCAACTTAATCATATACTTAACACGTAGTATTTTGTGTATGTATTAATGTCACTCCATTAGAAGACAAGTGTTATAAAGACAAGAAGCACATTTAATCTAAACTTTGTACCTTTCTCAGAGCCTAGCACTGTGCTCTGCATATGATAGTCTCTTACAACAAGAGCGCTTGTTGAATTAGAATGTGTTTGTCATGGCAATTTTTATAACAGGGACCACCATTATGCACACATCTAGGGCCTGTTATTTCTATCTATTCACATGTACATTAAAGTTTACAGGATCTTATATCTGGAGCTAGAAAGGACCTAGGAAAACCTTTACTTCAACACTCATTTTAATTTGAGTACAAATGAGGAAGGAGGCACTAGGTGATTCAGTGGATAGAGTGGTGAGCCTAGAGTCAGGAAGACCTTAGTTTAAATTTGACCTTAGACATTTACTAGCTGTGTGACTTCAGAAGAGTCACTTAACCTCTGTTTGCCTAGGAGGCAGCTAGGTGGCTTAGTGGATAGAGCATTGAATGGCACCAAGAAGACTTGAGTTCAAATCCAGTCTCAGACACTAGCTGTGTGACCCTGGGCAGGTCATTAATCTCTGTTTTTGAACATGCCTTGTAGAAGGAAATGGCAAACCACTTCACTGTCTTTGCCAAGAAAACACTGTGGATATTATGGTCCATGGGGTCATGGAGAGTCAGACATAACAAAACAAGAAAAACAACAATATTGAGGTCAGAGTTAGGAGAGCAGGTTCAGATGTGAAAAAATTCACTTAGATGATTTTCTCCTAACAAGGCATTAGGAGATTGTTATTGATGCAAATGCAGTGGGTTAACCCTGGAACAAAGACTAGCAATGTACAGAGGGACAGAGGCTTGTTTTTATAAGGATGGGATAAGGGGGACAAGGGAAAATTTATGACCCAGGATGAGAGAGACAAGGAATATTGTGGTCCAGGATAAGGGGAAGGTTTTATGGTATTTCAAGGTAAGGGGAAGAGACTTCAGGAAACTCTGACTGAGGAAAGTCCTCACAAGATTTTGGAAAAGCAACCTTTAATATTAACCCTTAGGGCACCTTTGTATCCACAACAACAACAGATGAGGAAACTCCTGGACCTAGAAAGGTTACATAATTTTCCCATGGCCATCGAGTAAGCTTCAAAAGTAGTATTTTAACCTGGATTCTTTGACATTGAAATCTGATTTGCCCATCATGCCTTCAAATGATTTGCCTCATTATTATGCATTTCCTATTCATAATCTTATTAATACTTTAAAGTTGGAGATCATCTAGGTAGCAAACCTCCTAACCCCTATTTGCCTCTGGTCACATAGCTAGGAAGCAATAGACCTGAAATTCTGGAAATCAGTCTAACTTTTCATTAAATCTGAAGGGGGGTGGGAAGGGTGGGTGGTGCTGGACCAGTGGTTTTTATTTAAGTAGAAAACTACCCATTTTGAAACTCTAGGACCAGCTCATGTGAAACATATGGTTTTACAGATTTGCCTAGAACTATGAGGGGTGACTTGAGTATAGTCCAACACCACTATGTATCAGAGGAAGGACTGGAACCAAGGTTTTCCTAACTTTAATATTGCATCTCTATTCATTTAAGTCAAGATGCTTCTTGATAACAATACTAGCTGAAATTTATTTAGCACTTTATGGGTTGTAAAACACTTTATTTACCTTATTATATTTGAGTCTTATGACAAATCTTCTAGGGAAGATTATTTTCATGATTATCCTGATTTTATAGATGAGGATATCGACATCTTAGCCTTATATGGACAAGAACATTGGACCTAAATTTTTTATCTCTCCCAGCACTTGGTGCAATGTTCTACATATAGTAGATATTTAATATTTATTGGAATGAATGAGAATTACTGTCCTAAGTATGTCCACTATGGCTCCTGGTACAATATTTACTAGAACAAACACACAGCTAAATTCAACAAAGTCAAATTTCATAAATATTAAGTATCTGCTGTGTGCAGAGCACTGTGCCAGGTGCTGGGGAAGATACAAAGTTTAGTTCCAATCCTCTTGCCATATACTAAAATGCTCCTCATGCTGCTATAGCAGGACAGGAGGGCAGAGAATAATATGGATAAAAGGGGATACTTATGGCTCCCTCTGAAAAGCTGCTTGACTCAAAAGCTAGGCTATTTGTTTTTCTTTGTCATGAAACTCTAGCCTTTTAAGCCTCCCCTTTGTCTCAAGTGGTATATTTCCACATTTGCCATGCATTTATACTCATCTCAATACCTTCTCTCTTCTAAAAAGCTTAAAATAGAATTGCTACTGGATTTAACAGCGCTGCTAGGATCCCTGATTCTAGAGCCTTCTGAGGGAATCAATTAGTGGAGATAATAGAATCCCCAACTCTCAGAAGGGAAAATGCAACTTTACCAATGCACATCAACAATTAACGCTCCTCTTTCTACCCAGAGTAGAAGATGCACAGACATCTATTGTTTCAGTCCTACGAATTATAAGGTTATAAATACATGCTAATGCTTGAGGGTCTACTTGTATTGTCTTAAACAAAATGACAAGTTACTTTTGCCACTATTCCTAGCAAAGTTTATATGCCGTAATATTTAGAACTGGGGCGGCCAGGTGGCTCAGCGAGTAAGAGTACCGGCTCCAGTGTCGGGATGACCTGGATCAAATCCGGGCTCAGATACTCAGCACCACACCCAGAAATAACTGGCCGTGTAACCTTGAGCAAGTTACTTAACCCCGATTGCTTTAAAAAAAAATATTTAGAACTGAAAGCAAACTCACAACAGACAAATTCAACTAAGTCACATTGTCTCACACCCATAAGTGAGTTATCTATCTTTGTTTTTAAAATAAATGCTTCTCTTTTTCATGATTTTGTGATGGGAAAACTTTGGACAAAAAAGGTATGCTATTTTCATGAATGTGAACTGTAATTTCTGCTTATACAGATTTCTTTTGTACACAATTTCTAATTATGTTTAGAATTGCATATAAGCAAATCTATGGCATTTTTGATTTCCCATCATAAGTTAAAATCCTAATAATGGTAGGAGTCTAATTTAAATAACAAGAAGGAATTGGAAATTTAAAGCCATATTACAACATTTTCAAGGTCAGCTCATTTGCATTTTATGAAGCTGCAGCAAAATAATTATGTAGGCATTAAAATACTTAGGTATGTGATTAGACATTGGTTTGTAGCTTAAGCTTATTCAAGTAATGTTCCCAAATTGATTAAGGGTTGATTTCAACTTATAATTGGTTCAGTGTTTATCAGTGTGCTCTGGAGTTATGATATTGTCTATATATTTTGTGCTAAAATATTTGATTAGCTTATGATGATCCCACATTTCATGGCACTAGAAAAGTATGAAAAGATCATGAATAAACCTGGATAACATCATCTATTTTATAAGTATTTCAAGCCCACTCTACCAACAAATCATTATGGAATTCTATAGGAATATAAATGCATACCCTTTATATGTACATACCCATAACTACAAAGTCATTGAAAAGTAAAAAGGAATTGATTTGGTAATTGTGTTTGCAAGTAGAGCTACATTGTTTCCCCCCATTTTATTGAAATTCAGTTAGGTTTTGCATTTTCTATTTGTTTTTTTATATATATGATTATTCAGGAAGTTTAAAAATTGAAATAATCATCAATGATCTTTTGTTTGACTGGTTAATTCTGAGAATTCTGTCCTAATTTTAATATCAGTAATTGCATAATGAAATTTTTCCCCCTATTGAATTAATCTCCGATGAAGAGTAGAGTATGTCTTTTGTTATACATTTAACTTTATAAAAATCAAGTGATCAAGTTAGGCAGCATGGTATTGTGGATAATACCGTGCTTGAAATCTTACCACAGTTCAAATCTGTCTTTTTTCTTACTGTGACCTTGGGCAAATCACCTTGCCCCTCTTTACCTCAGGCAACTCTCTAGGTTAAAAGGAAGATAGGTTGCAAGCTAGGTTGGCGGAATGATTTCATTTTTCATAGATTTACACCTGAAAGGCAATCTCAATTCTTATTTAGTACTCATGTTATAGGGAACAAAATCCAGAGAGAATATGGGACTTGTCTAAGGTCACATTTTTACTATTGGAGTCAACACTTGAGTCCATATCCTCTGACATTAAGTCCTATGCTCTTTTCATGTTCCGTCGTACTCAAGACAGATTTTTTTATACTAGATAAAATAAAAAAATCTCACATCTATCTTTAACTTACTTTCAAAAAAAATCAGGTGACTGGCAAGTTTGTACTTCCTGTCATTCTGAATTGATGGACATTATTTCCTGAAGCTAAAATGTAAATATGTAGCAATGTTCTTACTCCATAATTCTTCATATTCCTTTTGAGTCTCCAGAAATTTTAATTCCCCTGAAATTGTTGCATTCAATGATTTCTAGCTATATCAGTGTTTTAAAAGATTGGACTTTTATAGTGGAAGCACTTTATTCAAAGTGGTATATGGTTTCTTAGATTCACTCCAAGTCCATTGCATCATCCTAATTCAGGAAGAGTCAAACAATATTGAAAGAACTGAACAACCACAATCTATCATAAGTGCCATGCAAAGTATATATGGCTGAAAAAGAAGTCACAGCTGGTTGTGTTGAGAAAACCAGAGATAGATGGCCCAAATGCTGCATTGAAACCTACTCTGTGAATATTAAGTGATAAAGAACAGCCTCCATTGAACCCCACTTAAAGATTTTTGGACGACATAAACATAAGTCACAAAGGTTAAAAAAGCAAAGAGGCTTTGCATATGGAGGGATGCCAACACTCATATGGTCATGAAGTCATCAAAGGGTTAAAGTAAGTACATTGCCAATGTCAGCATTTGAAATGCAGGAGCCACTATCTTAAAAATGAGAATATGAATGAAGAGAATAATGTTACTTTCCTTGTTCCTTAAGTGCAGCTACCTTAGAGACATAGATTCCACATTACATTACATATACTTCACTTTTAGCCTTTAACATAGGAGGACAGTATAAAATTGACAAAGATAGATTGTATACAATCTTTAACTTAATAGATGAGTCCAGGGGAATCATTCTTAGTTAAATAAAGATTAAGTGATTTGCATCTAGGTCCCACAGCTAGCAAATGTATGTTGCAGGATTTGATCACACGTCCTCCTCATTCCAAGTTATATACAGTCACATACTGGAGCCAGTTTGAACTGGCTATGACGGCTGGTTGTTAAATTTTTAGTATAAACATTTACACTTCAGAAACATGCAGACAAAGGAAGCTAGGGTTTAATTCACTGTTTTGTTGATTTAGAGACTTAGAAAAATGGTGGAGAAAATGGTAATAATACATATGAAACTTCAAAGCATATCATGTGAACATTTTCCTCTGGGAAGCCTGATTGTTAAACATTTACCAGTACACAGCTGCTTTAATCCCAGCGCTATAATAGCATATTTCTTTCAGACATCCTAAAGAAAACAGTTATTTGAAAACATTTAGAGATTTTTCAGGATAACATATGTGATTATATATGTATCTTCTATGTGTCACATGGAACATATGTAGAACATAATGTATATCATGGTATTCTACTTTTCCCCTACCACCCCAGAGCAGCTTGAGAATTGATTTACTCCAATATTCCCACTAGGGCAAACCTCTGTAGCTGGAATGAATGGATTAATGTCAATAAATCAATAGGCATTTGTTAAGTACTTAGTATGTGCAAGGTACTTTACTAATTTCTGGGGATACAAATAAGGCAAAGAAAGCTTTTAATTTGGAAAGAGTCTTTATATTGGGTAATAAAAATAAATTTCTGCAGATATCTGCAGGCTAATATTTCTTATTTGTCCCACCATGCTGTCTTCAGTTTTCCTGAGGCAGGGCTCATTGATTCTGTCACCTCCACCAATCTATCAATCAATTAATCAATATTTATTAAGCATCTCTTATATGCCGACTACTGCACTGGGAATATGATGCTTCTGGTTTGTCTAATGGTTCCACACGACCATGTACTGAGAAAAGAAATCTATTCTCCCTCCATGTTTTTGACAAAAATGAAAAGTCTTCTTACATCCAGCTTTAATTAAAAATGTAGCCACTTCACTTTTTAGTGGGAAAAATTCTTCTTTAACATTGAGTCACAGCCAAGATCCATGCTTGGAGTATCAAATGTTTAATATGGGGATGGGAGAGAAATTACTATTTTTGTCATTAGCATGTATCACCATTCTGAACTTATTCTAAGCATTAACCTTAGTGACACCTATTTTTAATGGGACCTTGCCTCACTTTTGTTTTTTATCGTCTATTACATCCCCTCACTTAATTCTTGAAACTTTTTACTTTTAATTTCAAATGACACCTGATGTACTGATTCCCAGTACATCCATATAATTGACCTTAGACAGGTCATTCTTTCCTCCTTGTTTGTAGTCTTATTATATTTTCAGCATGTCATTCATGAGAATTTCTCAATCATACTGACTGAATAGCCTTGTAGAATTTTTGGATTTGGGATCCTACCTAATATCTGAGACCTATAAACTCTCTCCTCTATGCAATTTTGAGAGACAATAACCTCTTTCTTCTCCTCCTCTATCATAGGTAGTGGTTACTTGTCCTCAAAATATCTATTTCAGCATTGAGCTCTTTTTTGTTAGAATCTGATGTTATGTTTTGTTAGAATTTTGTGTTCAGAGGATCAGTAAATCTAAGATTTTATTAGTTGTTTTGCTTTAGACAGAGAGATTCCAAACCATCTCCATCCTCTCCCTGACCCTCTATCCATCCTATTCATTAAAGACAGATTAATGTCCATGTTTGATCACATAATTTACCTCCTCAAAAACTTTGTGGCTCATATGGCCAAAAACCTGCAGTTCAAATTCCCAAACCCGAAGTCTATGATCTGTCCTTAACCTTATCAATTTAGTATTGCATTTCATGTCTATATCTACTTCAAATTCTCCACAATCTACTAAAAGAAAATGACTTATACTTAGATGAATATGCTTCATGTTTCTTTGACAGCCATCCCCTACTGACAACTTATGATTTTGCTAATGTAATCTCATTACCCTCCAACCAATGGGATGCTCTCTTATCCTGCTTCCAATGCTTTCATTTTCTTTTTTTTCTGTTGAAATACTATATATTTCAAATGCTACATGTTACAAAACTATTTCAAATACTGCATGCTGAGAGAAACATTTCTAAGTTCATTCAGACAGACCTTTTTCTAATCTAAATTTCTTTGTAAAACATTTCATCTTTTATTTTTGTTATATGAAAGCATGTCTTCTCTTATTAAATTGGAAGTTCCCTGAAGGCAGGTACCAAGTCTATACACACACACAAACACACACACACACTCACACACACACTACATCCAAGTAATTTAGTAATTTTGTATTTTCAATACTTTGCACAGTGGCTGATTTTCAATGAATACTTATTCAATTGATTTGAATTAAATTATGATCAGTATAAGACTAGGTCCTTGGGGGCACAACTTTACAAAATCAATTTAGTTTTTTGAGAGTTTTTTGATTGCTAACAGATAAGAAGCTTCTTTTCCCTCAGTTCTAAAAAGTCACAGTATGAGATGATTTGACTAATCATGGTTCATAAAATAAGTACAATGCAAATCACCATATATATTATCATTGAAACCACATCATCCATCACAGAAAGTGAAATTAATAGGATGATCTCAGACACCTTTCTAAGGTTTTAAATTACTGTTTGATCTGGCAAAGCTAGAAACTTCAGAGCACTTTCTATTAGAAGAGGAAAGCAAACTTTATATTAATCTGGGGGAAAAAACATATTTTGAGCAAGATTTAATTAGCTCTCACAAAGTTATTATGTCTTATTTTGTGGGAACTATAGTTTTAGTCTCTGTAAATAGTATTTTTAAAAGGCTAAAATTAAGTTTATGATTTTCTAAATGGTAGCTTTTATTACCTTTGTAAAGTATAATCTCATGAAACATCTCACTGTAGGAATAAATTCTTAAAATAATATGATGCTTATTATTAATAAAAATACTGAGTTATTTAAAGCTCAGCATTTAAAGAGTTTTCAAAAATTAGTTTTTATATCTCCTTACATAAATCTGTGAAATGTAATCTAGAAAGCTTAACTAATCTGAATGAGCTCTGACAATGTTTATGGTAGACCAGAAGATATATAAGAATTTTGTATTAATGGAGCCCAAAAATGAATTATGGGACAGATAAAATATGAAAAATTATGTGGTTACTTCTAGTTGAGGCCCAGGTAAACCTCAAAAAAGTCAATGTCCCCTAAATGCCACAGTTTCATCATGGCCGTGCTGCAAGAGTTAGAATTGGAATTCAAATACAGCAAAGTCCCAAATAATATAATGAATCCCTTGAAGTAGTTGTGCTATTTGAATTTACACTACATATTTCCATTGGATTGGAACCAATTGCCATATTTTATAAGACCATTACTTTGAAGTTAGAATTTGAATACATTCAACCACTTTACTAGAATTCATCATTCACACTAATCAGGACCTATCTATTTTTAGCTTAAGGCTCATCAGATTATATATTTAATGCTGAAAAAAATGTCAAAAGGTTTTCTAGTTCAGTGCCTTATTTTATAGATTAGGAAACTGAGACTTATAAAGGTGGTTATTTATCCAAGGTGATAGCGTAAGTTATAGTCAAGGTTGGAATTCAAGTTCTCTGACTTTAGATCAAACATTCTTGTTATCATCATGTTTCAATGAATTATTAAGATCCAGTAAAGTACTGATTAGAAATATTTTATATAGAAAATAGTTTTTCTTGGCTTTTTTTTTCCTTAAAAGTTGTGCTTAAATGAATGTTTCAAGCACAGCAAATCCTTTCCATTATTTTCATTAACTATGACTTGTGGTTTGAAATCTTTAATAATGGTTATGCATGAATGTAATATAACGGGATTTTGTCCCTATAATATTCAGATGACCTTTTCTTATAGGTATGCAAATTAATTCATTATTTTAAATTACATAAATGCAATCAATTGTTGGTATGTAAATAAAAAATAAAGACAACCATAATTTTGGGTTTTGACTAGAATATGAAATGCTACTTAACACAAGATCCATTAACATCTATATGTAGTAGTCAGATATTTCCCCCTACTTTTCCATGCAGTTATCTTAAGAAAGCCTTCCATATGGTTATCAGTATGAAATTGAATAATGTTTTATTCATTCCATGTTTATTAATTTGACAAACATTTAAGTGCACACCATGTTCACAGAAATATTCTTGGTGCAGGGATGTGTGTATAGTTTAGTATAAGTATATGACTCAATCATAGAAAAAAAATAATACCCACTATTACTATTCACATAATGAGAATGAGAAATAACAGATGGATAGCCTCACTGTAGCCCTGCCTGGAATCTGTGAAAAATCAAAAGAACCAGATACAGTTTTCTCCCATACTAGTGATTTTGTTCACAGAGATATTATATAAAGAACTAAAATAAATAACAGCAATAATGATGACTTTTTTTCTATATGTCAGTCAGTAAACTTTTTTTTTACACATTTTGGTTCAAATGGTATACTAAGAAACTGGCAATATAAAAGCAAAAACTAGGAGGGCTCTGTCCTCTAGTGGTTTTCCTTCTTTAATGGGGAAGTTCACAGGAAATATAGGATATGTAGGATTAGTGAGAGTGGATTGGATCTGTGATTACATGTGTACAGAGAATTCTCAATGATGAAATACCATACAGGTCAGCACTTTGTTCAAAACTTAGAGTTTTAGAGAGCTGCCTATGATACTAAGAAGTAAAATAGCATACAAAATAAAATGCAAAGAGCTTGGTAGAGAAGAGTAAGTGGAAAAGATGATGCGTTCATTCTTTTACCTATTATTTGAAGGGTCTATGGGGTACCCATTTGTAATTATTAAGGTGGAAGTAAGAGAGCTTAGGAGAAAGATGAGAATTAGATTTCTGGGTCATTTGCAAAGAAAAAATGATAGAATCCAGGAGAACTGATGATACTAATCATATAGAAATGTAGAGAAGGAAGGGAAGAGGTTCCAGGACAGAGCTTTGGGGTATACCTACACAAAGAGGTGAGGCATGAGTGATGATCTTGAGGAAGATACTGAGAAGGACTTTTCAGACTATCAGGGAGAGATTCCCAAGGCAGCAGTGTCATGAAAACCCATGGAGGAGAGTCCATAGTCACCAGTGACAAAGGCTGTAAGAAAAAGCAAGAAGTGTATAGATTGAGAAAAGGACAGTGACGTTTTTTATGACAATGAGAAGGATGATTACAGTCAAGTGGTGTATATAGAAGCCAGATTGTAATGGTTTGACATGTGAGAAGTGAGAAAGTGGAGGAAACCAATGCAGGAACTATGAATTTGGCTGTGAAAGGGAAGATAGATTTGGACTGGTAATTTGAGGGGATGGGGAGAGATGATGAATATTTGTGAGTTTTAGCATAATGAATATCTGGGTATGGTTTTTTTGAAGGTTCAGGGGATAAAGAGAAGTTGAAAATATGAGAGAGGATGATATAAGCTACTAGCAGACATATGAAAGGATGGGATCAAGGTAAAAGTAGAAGGGATGGCACTGTCAAAATGAAGGCTTATTTCTTCCTCCAAAAATAGAGTTAGGAAGAAAGAAGGAAGTACAATATTAAGGAGATCTGAAATTTAGAATTATGTCAAAGTATTTCCATTAAGTTCCAGCTTATGGGAATAGGAACACTTAAGGTAAGAATGACAGAAAAACTCTAGGGATATGATTTGGAAGGGGTGAGTAGAGATAAGGTAACAGCACAAAGTGACCAAAGCACTGGAGATGAAGCCATGAACAATCCTGATTCAAGTCTCATTTCAATCTCTTATTAGCTGTGTGACTTAGGAAAAGTAATTTAACCTTTCCTTTCTTCAGTGATCTCATGTTTAAAATGGAAAATTTGACTCATTGACCATTAGAGCCCCCATCATCCCTAAATCTATGATTGATTGAACATCTTTGGTCACTGAAAGAAATGATGGAATTGATTGCTCAGATACTTTCAATGATATTTGAAAGATTATGGTGAATAAGAGATAGATACTAGGAAAATGCAAATAATATTTTAATTATCCAAAATAGGAAGCTTTGTATACTATAGGTCACTGAGCTTAACTTTAATTTCCAGGGAAATCATAGAACATCCCTTTAAAGGGATTGTTAGCAAATAGCTAGAAAAAGAAATTATCATAAAGAGTAAGCATGTCTGTATCAATATTATGTCATCCCACACTAATACATCATTGATAAAGTTGTGAACTATTCCAACCATTATGGATAACAAATTAGAAATACAGCCAAAAGGCTGTAAAACTGTGCCTACCCAGAAATATCACTACTTGGTCAATTGGGGAATGGATGAAGAAGTTGTGGCATATGCATATGATGTGATACTATTGTCTATAAGAAATGATGGGGGTGTGGAGGCAAGATTATGGAGTAAAAGCAGGAACTTGCCTCAGCTCCTGCTCCAACCACCCCCAATACCTGTAAAAATATGACTTTAAACAAATATTAGAGCTATAGAACCCACAAAGTGACAGAGAGAAACAAATACCCTGCTGAAGGCAGCCTGGCAGGCCAACAGGATGGGTCTATTGCACTGGGCTGGGAGCTGAATGCAGTCCCATGTGAGCTGTACCAGCCTAGACTTGTGGCCCAGATTGGCTGGAGTAGACTTCAGAAGAGTGAATCACAAGTTGCTGTGGAAGTTTCCAGACTTCTCAACCCATAAATGCCAAAGAGAAAGTAAAAGTTCAGTAGAAAACTCTGATGGAAGTGTATGAGAGAAGAGCATAGTCTAGTCCCTGCCCCCAGGATGACAAAGGTGGTGGCAGCAAGGTGGCTACAGCTGCTGCTGGGGGCTGCCTCTGGAGCTCCTGGCCTGCAGATAGTAAGGGGACCAAGTGATTATTCAGAGTACTCTTAACTTTGACCTGCTGGGAGTCACAGTCTTGGGTGGTGGTCCTGGGGTACCGTGGGCTGCTCGGTGTCCAGCACTTACCATGATTTGGAGATGTGAATAAGAAATGACCAGGCCATGTGGGTAGTTCAAGGAAGAACAATGAACTCTATTTATTGATTCTCAGGGCAAGGTTTTTATAAAGCAATGAGACAAAAGAAGGGGACTCAAGTATTCTTATCATTATCTTAGTCTGTCATATCCTGGAAGTAGCACAAAATAGATAATTTGATAAGGATTTGTTATCTATGAGTCTAAAGTCTTAGGGTAAGACCTTTGATCTAGACCTCAGGTATCTGCTAATGCAGGCACAGTCATAAACGCATACAATTGAAAGCAAATTTAAAAGCCAAAGCTGCAATCCTCAAAAGACATCATGTTGACAGCTGACCACCTAAAAATACCTGAGTGCTGAATCAAATATTTTGGCTCTTAATAACTAAAGTCTTGGGGCAGAGCCTGTTGGTCTCAGAATTCAAACAACATCTTTTTAAGTGTTACCCATATCAAAAGAACTCAGGAGCTAACTTGAGGAAAAGTCGCACCTAAAAGAGGTCTTAGATATTCAGGTCCCCTGATATCAAGGTAATTATCTGAAGTCATGACTCAGGCCTCCTTGATTCCCAATACTGGGGTAAGGAACCTTAGCATGCCAGAGCTTGTAGTGGTTGTAGAGAGGGCAACCTCCTCATAGCTCTGACAAGAGAGGTGCAAAACCCCCAAAATTTGGGACACAACTCTCTACACTCTGGAAGAAGAGTTCTACCATGGCAAAGAGCTCAAAAGTTGAGTAATTGATTGGTAAGATGAGTAAACAAGGAAAGCTCAATCAGATAATAGAATATTTTTGGGGGGATAAAAAGGATCAAAACATGGAACCAGACAAAAGGACAAAAAGGAGCAAAATAAAACAAAGTCAAAACTCCTGCATCAAAAGCCTCCAAGAAAAATATGAATTGGTTGCAGGTCATGGAGGAGTTCAAGAAGGATTTTGAAAATCATGTAAGAGAAGTGGAGGAAAAACTGGGAAGAGAAATGAGAATGATACAAGAAAATCATGAAAAGCAAGTCAGTAGTCTGCTAAAGGAGACCTCAAAAATACTGAAGAAAATAACACCTTAAAAAATAGATTAACTCAAATGGAAAAAAAGGCCCAAAAAGCCAATGAGAAGAAAAATGCCTTAAAAAGTCAAATTGCTCAGATGGAAAATGAGTTTATAAAATTGACTGAAGAGAATAATTCCTTCAAAATTAGATTGGAGCAAATGGAAGCTAATGACTTATGAAAAATCAAGACACTATGAAACAGATCCAAACAAATGAAAAAACAGAAGGCAATGTGAAATATCTCATTGGAAAAACCACTGATCTGCAAAATAGATCCAGGAGAGATAATTTAAAAATTATTGGACTACCTGAAAGCCATGATCAAAAAAAGAACCTAGAAATCATCCTTCAAGAAATTTTCAAGGAAAATTATCCCAATATTCCAGGACCAGAGGGCAAAATAGATATAAAGAATTCACCTATTGCCTCTTGAAAAAGATCCCCAAAAGAAAACTCCTAGGGATATCATAGCCAAATTCCACAGTTCTCAGGTTAAGGAGAAAATATTATAAGCAACCAGGAAGAAACAGTGTGAGTATTGTGGAAACACAATCAGGATAGCACAAGATCTAGCAGCTTCTACATTAAGGGATCAAAGGGCTTGGAATATGATATTCCATAGGTCAAAGGAGCTAGGATTAAAGCCAAGAATCACCTACCCAACAAAACTGAGTATTTAAATATATTCAGGGGAAAATATGGATATTGAATGAAGTAGAGGACTTTCAAGCATTCTTTTTTTTTTTTTTTGAGGGAATAGGGCAGGGCGATTAGGGTTAAGTGACTTGTCCAAAGTCACACAACTAGTACGTGTTAAGTGTCTGAGGTCAGATTTGAACTCAGATCATCCTGACTCCAGGGCCAGTGCTCTAGTCACTGTGCCACTTAGCCAACACTTTTCAATCATTCTTGATGAAAAAACAGAGTTGAAAAGAACATTTCACTTTCAAATACAAGAAGCAAGAGAAGCATGAGAAGGAAAAAGGAAAAAGAAATCATAAGGAGTTTATTAAAGTTGACATATTTACTTTCCTACATGAAAAAACGGTAATTGTAACTAATTGAGACTTTTCTCAGTATGAGGAGAGTTGGAGGGAATATATATGCATGTATAGGAGAGTGTATGTGTGCATAAATATATGTTTGTATGTGTATATATGTACATGTATACATGGACAGAGGGCACAGGATGAGTTGAATAGGAAGAAATGATATCTAAAAAAAATTTTAAAGCTGAGAGAGGAATATATTAGAAGGAGAAAGGGAAAGATAGATTAGAGTAAATTATCTTGCATAAAAGAGGCAAGAGAGAACTTTTACAATGGAGCTGAAGATCAGGAAGGTGAAAGGGAATGAATAAATTTTACTCTTATTGAGTTTGGTTTAAGGAGAGAATAACATACACACTGACTCAATTGGGGACCTTACCCTAAAGCAAAATAGCAGTGTAGGGATAAGTGCAGGGGATGATAGAAGGGAAGGCAGACTGGGGAGATGGTAGTTAGAAGAAAATACTTTTGAAAAGGGACAGGGTCAAAGGAGAAAATAGAATAAGTGGGGGTCAGGAAAGGATGGGGGGGAATATAGTTAGTCTTTCACAATTTAAATACTATGGAAATGTTTTGTGTAACTGCACATGTACCACCTATATTGAATTGCTTGTCTTCCCAGTGGGAGTGGGTGAGAAGGGAAGAAGGGAAAGAATCTGGAACTCAAAGTTTTAAAAACAAATGGTAAAAAAATTTTTTTTACATGCATCTAGGAAATAAGATATACAGGCACTGGGGTACAGAAATCCATCTTGCCCTACTAGAAAGTTTGGCGGTGGGAGAGGATATAAGAGAGAATAGATTGGGGGAAGGGGTATTCAGTAGGCTTGTTATCTTGGGGTGGAGGGTAGGGGAGAGATGCGAGGGAGACAATTTCTAACTCAAAATTTGTGGAAACGAATGTTGAAAACTAAAAATAAATTAAAAAAGAAATGATGAGCAGGATGGTTTCAGAAAAAAAAGGAACTAAACTTGGGGACACTTAAATGAAGTGATGCAAAGTGAAGTGACCAGCACCAGGAGAATAGTATACACAGTAATAGCAATAACTGTGAAAGACTTAGCTTGTCTGATCAATACAATGATTCATGAAAGACTGAAGGACTTTAACATTTTTAAAAAATTCACTTACTTTTAGTTTTCAACATTCACTACTATAAGATTTTGAGTTACAAATTTTCTTCCCCTCCCTCCACTCTCCCCTCTCCAAGACACCTTGCAATCTGATATAGACTATATGTGTACAATCATATTAAACATATGTCCACATTAGCCATGTTGTAAAAAAGAATTAAAACCAAAAGAAAAAAAAAACAGGAGAAAGAAGAAACCAAAAACAGCAAAAAAGAGAGAAAATAGTGTGCTTTTATCTGTATTAAGACTCCATAGTTGCTGGGTGAAATTCTTGGACACCACAAAAAGAGATGTTTTAAATATTTTCGTACATGTAGGTCCTTTTCCCATTTTTTCTTCTATCTCTTTGGGATACCACCCTAGAAGTGGCCTTGTTGGGTGAAAGGGTATGCACCGTTTCATATTCCTTTGGGCATAGTTCCAAATTGCTCTCCAGAATGATTAGATCACTTCACAACTCCACCAAAAATGCATTAGTATTCAAATTTTCCAACATCTTCAACATTTGTCATTATCCTATTTTGCCATGTTAGTCAAATCTAATAGGTGTGGTGTGGTACCTCGGAGTTATTTTAATTTGTATTTCTCTAATCAATAATGATTTAGAGAATTTTTCATATGACTAGAGATACCTTTAATTCCTTTATCTGAAAACTGTCTGTTCATATCCTTTGACCATTTATCAATTGGGGAATGTCTTGTATTCTTATAAGTTTGACTAAGTTCTCTATGTATTTTAGAAAATAAGACTTTATCTGAGACAATGACTGTAAAAATTGTTTCACAGATTTCTGCTTCCCTTCTAATCTTTGCTGCATTGGCTTTGTTTGTGCAAATTTAATTTTTTAAATTTAATGTAATCAAAATTATCCATTTAAGTTTCATAATATTCTCTATCTCTTATTTGGTCATACATCCTTTCCTTCTCCATAAATCTGACAGCTAAACTATTCCTTGTTCTCCTAATTTGCTTATGTTTCTTTATGTCTAAATCATGTACCAACTTTCACCTTATCTTGATATAGGGTGTAGGATGTTGGTCTAGTTTCTGCCATACAATTTTCCAGTTTTCCCAATAGTTTTTGTTAAATGACGAGTTCTTATCCCAGAAACTGGAGTTTTTGGGTTTATCGAGCAGCAGATTACTATAGTCATTGACTACTTACTGTGTCTTGTGTATTTAACCTCTTCCACTTATCCACTATTCTTTTTCTTAGCCAGTACCAAGTAGCTTTGATTGATTTTGATTGATTATAATGCATTTTTAGATCTAATTGGGTTAGGCCACCTTCCCTTGCTTGTCTTTTTATTTTTTCACTTGATATTATTAATTTGTTTTTCTTCCAGATGAATTTTGTTATTATATTTTTTCTAGCTCTATAAAATAATTTTTGGTAGTTTGATTAATAAGGCACTAACTAAGTGAATTAGTTTAGGTAGAATTGTCATTTTTGATTACATTATCTTGGCCTAACCAGGAGTAATTTATATTTTTCCAATTATTTAAAACTGATTTTATTTGTGTGAAAAGTTTTTTTGTAATTTTGTTCATATTGTTCTGAAGGATTTACGATGAAAAATGATGTCTTCCTTCAGACCGAACTTATGGAGTTGGAGTGCAGATTGAAACACATTATTTATTTTTAATTTCTCATTTAATTTTTGTCTGTGCTTTCTTTTATGACATTATTAATATGCAAATATGCTTTGTATTAAAGTAATTTCACATATATATTTGATATCAAATAATTTACTTTCTAAAGAATGGGGTGAGGGATAGGAGGGGAAAAATTTGTTACTCAAAAAAATTTTTAAATGTCAAATTATTTAACATAATTTGGAAATATTTAATGGAATAACATATATTAATAAATATACATTAATAAAATAATGTATCATCATAGACTGACCTTATTTACTTTTATGACAATGTACTAAACTGGTAGATTAGGGTAATGTTGTTAAATTGTTTCAGTCATGTCCAACTTTGTGACCACATTTTGTTTTTTATTGGTAATAATACTGAAGTGGTTTGCCATTTCCTTCTCCAGGTCATTTTACAGATGAAGAAACTGAGACAAATAGGATTCAGTGACTTTCCTAGAGTCACACAGCTGTTACGTGTCTAAGGTCAGATTGGAACTCAGGAAAATGATTCTTCCTGTCTCCAGGCCCAGGACACTATGTATTGCATCACCTAGCTGCCCAGAGTAATTCTACAGATACAATTTATATAGGTTTGAGCAAAATGTTTGATTCTAATAATGATAGCAATAGTTAACATTTTATACCCTACCATTATGATTTAAAAACTGAATGGCTGAATGTTGCCTTATTTGATACTTGCGAGAACATTATGATGAAGGCATTTTTATTTTCTCCATTTTACAGTTTAGGAAACTGAGAATGAAAAGTTAATTGACTTATTGAGAGACAGGCAGACAGAGAAGCAGAGAGAAAGAGAAAGCTAGAGAGACAGAAGTGGAGACAGAGAGAGAGGAAGAAAAGAGAGTGAGTTGGTTATCAAAACTAGTTGAAATTGGTTCATGAGTAGGTACAAAGAAGAATCATTAAATTTTTATCATAAATTAGAAGGAAGTTCCCAATGAAAGATCTGAGCTTTCCTATATAAAATTCAATCTTTGTATTAATAGCTATGAAAAAAATGAAGATTAAAAAAATAATCAAATATGTAGATTTCCCAAAGCTGGGAAAGAGAGCTTGCATACTGGATGATGGAACTAATGTTCAAAAAGATCTTGACTAAGTAAAATATTGATCCCAAATCTAGTAAGATTAAATATAATACAGATTAAATTTAAGTTATTACTTGTAGATTCACAAATGAGCTTCATAAATATGAGTAATGGAAAAAAGTGAAAATAGTATTTCAAGGGGCAGCTAAATGGTACAGTTAATAGAGCATCAGCCCTGGTGACAGGAGGACCTGAGTTCAAATCCGGACTCAGATACTTGGCACTTAACTAGCTGTGTGATCTTGGGTAAGTCACTTAACCTGAAATGACTTGCACCCTCCCCTCCCCCCCAAAAAAAGAAAATGGTATTTCATATGCTAAGTGAAATGACTGTTTGATATTAGTTAACAAGGCAATAGGGCCTCCAATCAAGACTATATGACCTTAGATTGCATTGAGAGGGATAACAACCAGGAATTACAAGGTGATAGTTCCACTGTTTTCTGAGCTGAACAGGCCACATCAGTAGTGCTGTGGTCACTTCTATACATAGTATTTTAAGAACATTGATAACTTAAGAATTTTGAGAAAATAGTAAACAGGATAATGAAAGACTTCCAGATCATGTTAAATTAAGACTATTTGAAGAAACTTAGGATGTTTAAACTGGAGGAAAGAAGATTGACTGGAGAGGGACATAATAGGTATTGTTAAGTATTTGATGAGCTGTTACGTAAATGAATGAGAAGTTTGTTTTGCTTGGTCTCAGAGACATACTCAGTAGAAGTTTCAGAGAAGCAATTATTGTTTCCTGGAAGGAAAATGAGCTATCTCAGAAGGAAATAGGTTCCCTGTCACTGAAAGGCTTCAAATAAAGTTTGACTGACTACTACTCAGGATTTTGTAGATCCTCTTTCCATTCAAGGACAGCTCATACTATTTGCTTTTCCAGCCCTGAGATTCTGTTGTCTAATGTGCAGGTTGTAGAGCAGGCAGTCATAAAAGGAGGAGGAAACATTCTCCAAGTACACATAGAAACCTGTCCCTTGCCTGCATGCGAGTTGCATTCTATTTGTCTGCTCTGTACTTACTTCCTTCAATCCTTGCAGGGGATTGTATGTGTACCTGAGGATTCTCCTAGGGAAGAACAATGGACTTTAAATGTTTATTTCCTTCAAACATATTGACGAGTATAATAATCAAGAGAAACATCCAGATATCCAGATTCATAATAGCACTTCTGCCCTAGAGCTTAATGTAGGCTGTTACAGTACTATGGATATGTGGGGAGGAGGAAATACAGATTTCTGAGAACATAAAGAACTGAGATCATTAACCAAAAAAGCTGGCTCTGCTATAGGCAAAATCATGAACTATGGAAAATGTTGCTATAATACATTGTGACTCCCTTTCTCCTCCCTTCACCAGGTCTAACAATTTCTTCGATCAGTTTTTCAAGTTGTCAGGAAAATGATCTGATAAAATCATTCACACTGGGGTTACAGACTTCATATGCTATTACCTCTGCCAAAAATATTTCCATTTTATTATTATTTTTTTAAATTTTTACATATTTCCTTTTAAAAGAAGGTCTAAGGAACAGGGCATTGCTTAATGAAGAGAAATGAATCAATAATAGTGAAATTGTGAGGAGAGGGACTGGGAGGCAGAGAGCTTTCCCGTATACTTCACATTATAGCAGAAATGTTTCTTGACCAAAAAGCATGACAAATTACAGTTTAGTCCTCATACCTCATGGAACATTGCAGTGACTTCTGGAAGAGAGCCATAACCTGTCAAAACAATCTGTCCTGACCATCCACAGAATAAAAACCAAGTGGATAAAGCATATTTGTTGACCAGATTATAAAATATGTTTGAATGGATATCCTAGAGAACTTATACATCAGTACTATAGATCTGGGACAGATAGTACAAAGGGAAAATTAATTGTACTCAGAATAAAACAGGAAGGGGAAAGCTGGCTGGATTGTCTTCAGAAAATGCCAAAGTTCCTTTAATGATCCCAAATATTTTCCCATAAGTAGGAAATAAAAGCCTATCCCATTAACAACAATATTTTCCTTGTGGTGTGGAAAGGTGAGGGTATGAAGAGACTGCAACCTATATAATAAATAAAGAACTTTTGAAGAAGAACCAGAATAAAAGACGTTATCTGGGAAATAAATGCATAAAAAAGAATATTGGGTTCTTATAACACAATAGATGTGTCCTTTAATATTTTAAGTGAAACATACAAATAAAACACTGAGTAATTGCAGACCTGCAAGTTAGAAGTTAACAAATAACTATTTGTGGATTTTTCTGGAGGCAAATTTAGGGTGAGAGGCAATGTGTCACAGTGAATAGGAAGACCTGGGGTCAAGCTTCAATCATTTGCATAACATTTTCCTTATTGGTGAAGAAGATGATGACTCAATGTGTGAAGGATGCATTTGATAGGAGAGAATTGAGAGGGAGAGACCATTTTGCTTCCTGTTACAATGGAGAAGAAACATAATTCCATATGAGAGATGGGGGAAGAGAGATAGAATATAGACACTGTCTGGTCTTCCCAGTGGGAGGGAGTGAGGAGGAAAGAAGGGAGAGAATCTGGAACTCAGAATGTTAAAAACAATATCAAAAAATTGTTGTTATATGCAACTGAGAAATAAGATATGCAGGCAATGAGGTATAGAAATCCATCTTGCCCTATGAGAAAGTAAGGGTGAAGGGGGGAAGGGGAGGAATACGGAGGGATATATGAAAGGACAGACTGGAGGAAGGAGTAATCAGTATGCTTGCCATCTTGAGGTGGGGGGGGTAGGGGAAAGATGGGGAGAAAATTTGGAATTTAAAATCTTGTGGAAATGAATGTTGAAAACTAAAAATAAATAGATAAATCCTGTAAAAAAAAAAGAATATAGATGCTGTGGGAAATGGCAGGAATACAGAGGAGCTGCCACATCAACATGTCCCTGATTTCTATCTTGCCTTCTTTGAGATTGGGGAATTTTACCTTGAGTGAGACTGGGAATCTCACCTAGGACTTTTGATTGAAGAGAGATAACCCACTACTAGTGGGAGAGATCATTCATTGTATGCATTGTGTGGTGTATTCTAATCTGTACAATTCCCTTGATTCTTGTTTACTATTTCCTTAGATAAATGATGCATTCATTATTTGTGATGGTCTTTTATGTAAGATTTATGTAGCATTTAATGATATGGGAGTCAAGCCTTCAGATACAAATGGTATACAATCTTCTTTTAGAGTTGTGAATAGGGAAGCAACTCGAAGCTAATAATGAAATAACCCCCCCCCCAAAAGAACTATTAAATAGGTGTATATATAGAATAATTACATACATATACCTATTTATGTCTAATGGTACCATGTCTAGGGTGGAGAGCAGGAGAAGGAAAAAAAATGAAAAAAAAAGCAAAAGTTAAAGGAAAAAATAATAAATTCACATGATAACTTTATTATGTATTTAAAATGAATAGGAAATTATGCATAATACATTTGCAGTTTCATGTGCCATCATATTTTTTATCATATTGTGTTATGGAAAAGCTTGTTTTGTTCCATAAATTTAAAATAAAATAAATTTGAAAAAAAAATAGAGAAAGGCAGTGATAAATCCAGTTTAGAAAACCCTTTTTTAGGAGAGGGGAATAACTAGCCTTTTCATCTCTTCTGTGATTACACTCCAAGCACTAGGTAAAAAGATCCTTTTATGTCTGATGTTCTCGTGCCAACTCCACCCCTCACTTGGTCAAGTCTCATTGAATTATCCTGGCTACTGTTAAATGGAGTGTTATGCAAATGATATCAGTGTGAACTTTTGGTATGTATAAGTTGTAATATAGTTTATTTTTCAAACAAAGGAAATTCTAGTGTTTTACTTAAGTGAATTTAGGCTTTTCTATTAGCTAAAGAGTCATCCTGCAGATCTCCAATATCATTGGATAGAAGCTTGTCTCTGAAGTCCTTCTCAAGGTAATGATTATGTGAGACTATAACCACCTTGCTATCTACAAAATGCAAGTTTTCATATATTCAATTTGCCTAAAGTAAAGGTATAATTATTTTAGAATCCTGTTATTGTTACCAAGATGAAGTAATAATTAATTTTAATCTCTAATTTGTAAGGTTCTGGATAACTGAATGACTGGAAAAAAATATTTATTAAGTGCATACTTAGGTGAAAGCATTTTGCTATAATACTTTGTATGGGGAATATAGAAATAAAATTGAAAGTCTCTGATCTCAAGAAACTTACATACTTTTCCCTATATCATCTTATGGATGGTTTGCCACATATCTATACTGACCCAAGAATTTAAAATTTAAAGCTTTATCAGAAAAAGTCACACTTATATTTGTAGTCATCTTCTTAAATGTTTTGCTGAGTCACCACTCTATTTCTCAATCAGCCTTTGACAACACACACACACACACACACACATACATACATATAAACTGTATTGGTAAATTTTTACTTTGAAAGAAATTAGCTATAATTACCTGAAATCTTTCATTTTCATTAGACAAAAGCTAATATGGCTAGTCTTTCCAGATTCTCTCCCTACCACTGTCATTTACTAAACTACTTCTTTGATTTTTCTCTGCATCTTAGATATACCATCCATAGCTGGAACTGGTAGAATTTATCTACTCCCAATCTCCTCAGGTCACTGTCTCTCCTTTTATATCAATGCCAATATCTGGCTCACACTCTTCTCCTAAGGCCTAACCTTATATGTGGGTACTTCACTTTACATGATCATTCTATTCAAATGATCTTCCTTCAAAGTTATCAACCTACTCAACTCTCATAACTTTACTTGGCACTAAAAATATACAGAAATAGTCATACTCTTAATCTCATCATCACCCAGAAGTCTTCCATTTCCATGGTACATAAGTCAGAAATTCCTTTATCTGACTAAATCTTCTCATCTATCTCTCCCAGTGTCTTTCCCCTGACAAAACTATTTTCTATCCTCATTTTATATACTCTTTCTGACATTTCCTACATCAGCATTCTTTCTTTTACTTCACTTTGCTCCTTTCAAAGTACTCATCCTTTAGGTACCCATTCTGATTTTTTACTGCTTCTTAACATTGAATCTCTCATTTGTCATATCTCCATTCATTCCTTTCAAAATCCCAAACATGGACGGTTTTCATTATTCAATTTATTCCATAGCCATGAACATTTCAATAGCTGATTAACTTATTGGGGATGTGCTTCTCTTTAGCTAGGTTGATCCCCAGTAAAAGACTGTTTCTATTTCTAAGATCTTACCTAAAATCCTTCCAACATGGAAGAGACTTTTAGGACTTGTGTTCTGCAGGTATAGCTTTTAAGAATCCAATGGCATTTTCTCATCATAAAGAGGCACTAGAGTAGTGTATATATAGTATAGTATATATATATATATATATATATATATATATATATGTATAGTAAACACTTGTGGAATGTGTGTGTCACACATACATACATATTTGGAAAAATTAAGAAGATAAAGTGGTCCTTTCATTAATTCTTTATAACTGGCTTTGTTTTTCTCTTTATATTTTTAGGCTTGGCTAAAGTTATTAAAATCAATCCCTTAGAAAGCAAAAATGGCATTAGGAAGATATGATCTGATAATTGGTTCCCTCTCCACCACTCCAAGATAAAATTATATTTGATAGGAACAACTAATACATGGAAACACATTTTTCAAGTTTTATAAGAATCATAAAACTACTGCATGGCTCAAAGATATGATCATTAGATTTCTAACAAAAATGGATGATAGAAGTCATGTAATCTCCCTTCCTCACTTTGTTTCCCATGTAATAAAGGAAAGGCACAGGGAGGTGAAGTAAAATATCTGAAGTATATAAATGTCAAAAAAAGAGCTTGAATTGAGATACAGAAAAGAACCTCTCATTCTTGATCCAGGGCTGTTTCCCCATATCATCATTTTATAAATACTACTACAACTGCCACTGTGACTATGACTACTATGACAACAACGACAATGACCGTAACTATTATAATGAGAACAACTACTAGTACCCGCTACTGTGACTTCTTATGCAACTATAAGTACAATAACCATTACAAGTAATACTATTACTACTACTATGATAATGATGAATGACCAATATTACTACTAATATGACTCTGATAATGATTATAACTATGATTATGAGTATTGTGACTACTAATAGCAAAACCATTAAAATGATAATAACAATAACCCTACTGCATACATTAGAGAAGTTTGAATGCAGGAAGCAGAGATGTTTTGGTGGGTTTTTTTTAGCTATTTTAAAGATAGAAATTACAATAAGTTTCACTAATGAATAAGGGTTGAATGAATCAACTGCCCCAAAGCTTCAATTTTATGTAGATTCATGGGAAAAGACTTCAAAATAAAGGCTGGTACTCAGCAGGACAGATTCCTTTTTTAATGACAAAGTCAAATACATACATATATATATATATATATATATATATATGAATATTCATGTCTTCCACCACCATATATCTATCTGCCTTCCATCCTGTAAATGAATTACTATTTTTTAATTTAGAAATAGTAATTTATAAATCAGAGATAACTCTGACTTTTATAAAAATCTTTTGTATTACCTCAGAGGTAGCCAGGGTAGGGGTCTGGACCTGAAGTCAGGAAGAACATGGTTCAAAGCCTACCTCAGACACACAGCTGCATGAACCTAAGTAAGTCACCTCTGCTTGTCTCAGTTTCATCATGGTTAAAATGGGAACTAACACAGAGAGTAAGAGCACTGGCTCCAGTGTCGGGATGACCTAGGGATTGAATCCCGGGCTCAGACACTTAGCACCCACCCAGAAACACCTGGCCGTGTAACCTTAAGCAAGTTACTTAACCCCAATTGTTTAGGGGTGGCCAGGTGGCTCAGCTAGTAAGAGCACCAGCTCCAGTGTCGGGATGACCTGGGGATCAAATCCGGGCTCAGATACTCAGCACCACACCCAGAAATAACTGGCCGTGTAACATTGAGCAAGTTACTTAACCCCGATTGCTTTTAAAAACAATAAAAAAAAAACAATAAAAAAATGGGAACAATAATATTATCCATTCACCTAACTGGTTGTTGTGAAATAATATTTATAAAGCACTTAGCACAGTGCCTGACACATACCAGGTAACCCCCCCCCCCCTTTTATCTTATGTATCTCTCACATCAACTAAATGTCTATTTGGAAGGATGCCTACATTGCAGTGTTCCAGGGATCTGTATTTGGGCTACAGCTCCTTGATTTTTTTAATCAGTGACTTTTTTGATAACATAGATTGTATGTTTACTGGATTTGCAAAAGGAAAAAAAAAGCTAGAAGAGATTGCTATTATATTAGATGATAGAGTCTTTCTGTAGTTGCCTTGATAGGCTAGCTAGATCATTGGGCTGAATGTAATATGACAGAATTTAATCATGATAAATATAAAGTCCCACACAGGTTCAAAAAATCTTATTTGTCTAGAATACAACTACAAAATGGGTTAGAAACTTGTATGAAAAGACCTATGAATTTTAATGGGTTTTAAGATCAATGTGGGTCAACAGGGTAATATAATACCGCCTCCCCCCCCAATTATGAATCTTGGGTTCTATTAAAAAAAAAAAAAACCTCTAACTCAGTAATAAGGAAGTACTCTCTGTTCTGATTGATATAATGGAACACATCCAGAGTATTGTGTTCAATTATATAGGGACCTCTTTTAACATCGGATTTTGATAAGTTAGAAAGCATCCAGAAAAAGACAACCACGACGGTGAAATTATCCCAGTTCATGACATATGAGAATTAGTAAGGGGATTGTAGCTGGATAGGTAGTATTTATCCTGCAGAAAAGCAAACTCAGAATGCTAAGAAAGCTGTCCTCAAGTACTTGAAGGGCTGTCTAATGTTTGGATAAGGAGAGAAACACACAGAAATTACAAAGAAGAAAACTAGCCTTTATGTGAGAAAATATTTTACAGCCATTAGAGCCATCCAAAAATAGTATGGATTACCTTGGTAAGCAGCAGGATCCTGTGATTGGAGGAATTCTAGAAACAACTGAATGACTATTCGCCATGTTTGTTCAGAAGGTGCTTTGGAGTAGATGTCTCCTAGTGTTGCTTTCTACTCTAAATTTGTAGATTCCTTGTTATTATCCCTCTTTAACAAATAAGGGAACTTAGTCTCAAGAGGTAAATAACCAACCCATGGTCACCCTAAATTCAATTCACATGCAAGTCAATATATCACCCTAGTGATGCCATTGGTCCTCTTTGAAAATGAAGGATGAACACTAGTCTATCATGCCTTAAAGAAGTTTTCAAATCTCAGAGCCTACAGTAAATATTATGCCATGACCTTCCTCCCCCCATAAAATTTTAAAGGAAGCACTGATAGTATCAGAATCACCAAGAAAAGGAATAACGATTGCTGGAGCCCAGGGAGAAAATAAACCTTGCAGATTCCACAGTCCCCACTCTTAGTCATCCTTGTTACAAATGGTTGATGCCCCAAGACTGGCTTATTTGTTGAACTTCCATTTCTATTGCAGATATGTTATTAAGTGATCTTTGGACTAACCTGGTTTTAGTTAGTTGGTATCTCCAAGTCAGAATGCACACTACTTTTGATCATAATTCTCTCATTGACAATTGGTTATAATCTCTAAGTGTGGGGTATGACAAGTAGTGACAGAGGTTGACATAATGTAAAGGACTGGGTCCTCATGAAATTCCAGTGGAATAATAGAATGCATTGATGTTAGGTGGTTCAGTTTGAAGATCAATTGGATAACTAGGATTGCCCTAGGTATTTTCTCATCCAACTTTTGGGAAGAGATGTAGAAACAGGAATTCTCCATGAAAGCCCTGATAGATATGATCCAGAGGAAGGAAAGCATTATATTCTATTTTTGTAAATCAGTCTAACTACCACCATGATGGAGCCCTTGTCCTTAAATAATTCTTTCCCTTCATTTTTCCCTCCTTTCTCCCATTTTTTCTTCCCTCCATTTTCTCTTCTTTCTTTCTTCCCTCTCTTCTTTTTTCTCCCTCTTTCTATGCCTTTTGCTTACCTCTTTCCTTCCTCTCTCCCTCCCTTTCTTTTTCTCTCCTTTTTTCTCCCTCCCTCTCTCCATCTTCTCTGCCCACCCTTGCAATCTTGATTTTTTTATTCTTTCCATCCTTACGAATCTAAGTTTCCTTGGCTTCCTCAAGACATATCTTGAAGCCTAACTTGTGTTGGAGGTACTTTTTCATAAAATACTCTTGTATCTTTTCCAATAAAACCCCAAATGGGGTCATAAAAAGTCAGATATAACTGAACAGAAAAAAAGGGATTGACCATTATCTGTGCCTAGTAGTCCAGTCTAGAATACAGGAAAGCAATTCACTGGGGTTTTTAGATGATTAATCAATATCCCAGCATATTCTGAACATACATATCTTGCTTTGCTATCATTAGCTGTTATCTAGTATAAGTTAAAATGGATAGGGAAAAGTGAGCTAATGTTATTGACCAAAGATAGATTCAAGAAAATATCTTTAAGGATCTGAGCTGGCACCTGTAGCTGCCCTACATAACTGTGTTTATAATTAGTTCATTTTCACTGTATTTAGATGGTTTCCAATCTGTTCCCCTCTGTTTTTCACAGCTTTTCTGTTTAATAATCTCTGATTCTATCCCACATGATTAGGCAAATGCCAACAAGAAAGAGGACTAGGAAGACCCTTTATGTCAGACACATGGACAGTACCAATAGTAATCCAAGGGTCCTAGTTGAGGGAAAATATATGATGCTGGCAAGAGGCCATATGTAGGAAGAAAAATGAAACAGGGTAATAAACATTAATATACTATAAACATAGCCTCTCTATAATGTTGGAAAGGAAATCACAGGAAATTGTAGCTGCTGATGAAAATCAAAGAAAATATTATGGAGTCTTTATCTAGAACTGTGATTTCATTGGGTTAGAGAGTTTCCAGTAAGAAAACTCCCTCTTCCCATTAAGACCAGTAATTTAGCCTTAGGGAGTCACTGAAAATTTAAGTGATTTTCCTAGGGACAATAAGATTAAGAAGATTTGTATTTGGAAGGCATTTTAGGAGCCATTTAATCCAATTCTCTCATTTTATAGATGGGGAACTAAAGACCAGAGGTTAATAACTTGATAACAATCACAAGAAGTATGTGTCAGAGACAAGATTTGAATCCAGGTCTAGCAAACTATATGGAAAGAGGAAGAGATAATATGGATCAACTAGATTTTTTTAGACGAAATAATAAAAAAGCTTTTTATTTTAAGTAATATATATGCATAAACATGTTATATTTACACATGAACTTACATGCATTTATATAAACAGAATGTAAACTGCTTATTTTTTATTTTCTTAAAATCATTGATTGGTTTAAATTGGGGAGGAATGATAAAAGAAAAAATACAAATTCCTTATAGTCTGCTCAGATCAGGATTATAGGGTAATTTTAGATTAGATGATATCCTGTTTTATTCAACTTTAGTTAGTTTTACTGGTCCTCTCGCTCCCCCTCCCTCCCTCATTCTCTCCCTCCCTCTCCCTTTCCCTCTCTCCCTGCCTTTATTCAGGCAAAGTCAATCATCTACTTACATTGCTCAGAAGCTATCCTTTCATTCTGAATAACCAACCTAATGTTGTGATAAAGTGATTCCCATGCCATTTTTCAGATGTTGTGAGTGTGAAGAAGGAAAGCCTTTATACTCAGAAAGCAAAACTTCATATTAGAAAATAATAGAGAAGCATACTTAAAGTTTTATTGCTTCAGTGCCCAAATACTATTTCAAGGATGTGTGGTTTTCTCAATGCATGTACTCTATCCACCAAAGCAGATTGCAGCTCTTCATCAGATTATACTGTCTTCATGAATAATGATTTCTAAAACCTCAACCTCCTGTGGCTAACCTGAAGACAAGTCCTTCCAAATTCACCTAGATTGATGCTTACATGATGGATACTATATTTCTGGCTCTATACTTTGCAGCTGGAAACAAATTGTCCTCTATTAGCACAGCCTTCAGGAACTCAAGGTTACCTCCACATCACAATGACATGCAAGTGAAAGATTTTAGTAGAGATTTCATGAAGGAATATAAAATATCTACTTTGGGGGCATAGGGAGCATGCTCTGAGAGGCTTTGTCGGGCACTGGAAGGAGGACTGGACTTAGAGGCATAGGAGTATAGGATCAGAAATAAAATAATCATAGTTTGAATTTGTGTAATATTTTAAGGTTTGCAAAATACTTTGTATATATTACTTCATTTGATGGTCACAACAACACCATGAAGTGGGTGCTATTATCCGCAGTTTACAGGTGAAGAAACTGAGACTGAAGGAAATTAAACCAATTGCTCAGAATACTACAGCTAGTAAGTATCTGAGGTTGGATTTGAACTAGGATTAGAACTCTATACACTGGGATAGGAAGGTTGTTAGAATTCAAAGGCACGTCATAGACATGCAAGTAAAGCCCCCTCTTTCTAGAATTGAGAAAATTAAGGCCCAAAGATGCTTTGACTTTCCCAAGGTTATACAGAAAGTAAGTATCTAAGTTAGGATTTGAACCTAGAACTTTTTTTTTTACTTCAATCTGGTATGATATGCATTATATCATGCTGCTGTATTAACTTCTAGCTCTGACCCTTTATTAGAAGTATGACTCTGAAGAGATCACCTGATCTCTGAGTTTCTCTTAAATCATCTTAAAAAATAATGAAATCTCATTTGTATCATATATTCTCCAGAGTAGTTATGAAGAGAATGAATTTTAAACCTTAAAGTATTATGGAAGTTAGAACTGTTGGAGAGAGAAAGCAAAATACAATAAATGAAACAGAACATACTTGGAATAATTCAAGATGTCATAAAAAGATGGTACCATTTTATCACTAGATTGTAAGATTTTAGGGCTAAGAATTTTGTTTATATTGCTTTGTATCCCCCACATTGGCTGTTGTCTGTTGGCACTCAATAAACTCTGGCTAATTGACGTTATGATATTTTCTCCACTTAAATCTCCCTCTTGTGCTCTTATCATGACATAGAGGAGATAGCAGCTCTCAAAGGCTACAACAGTGGAATATACTTAATGCCAGGTCTTCTGAAACTGAAAAGATGCAAGACTATATTTCTGTTCATATTCAAGAACAAAGCTAAGTCTATAAGACTGATTACAAGATTGACCACTTGGTTCTAACTTTTTCAACTATAGCAATAGTAGATGACAATGACTAAGATATAGCACAGTCACAATCTCTGTTGGCAGAGCCCTGACTTGAAGTATTTAAGTTAGTGGTATGTCCTAAACTATGCTTAAGAAGTCCAAAGATCAGTTTTTGTTGACATACTGCCTGAAAGGCCCTGACTTCTCCTGGGAAATCTAGTCTCTTCAGATCTTATAAGAGCCATAAAACTGTTTAGCCTTAATTTCCCCTGGATGTACTGTATGAAGTACCATCCTAAATACAGACCATCTGTCTACAATATTACTTTGGATAACTAAAGGACACTTCCAGATGGGAAATATGTATTTCAAGATGCAAGTTCTGGGTAGAAACTTGTTTGTTAAAATAAAAGATTTAGAAACCTCCTAATGCCTTCTCAGATTCTTTCTAATCACTTCGTAAAGGATTTTCCTCTGCCCCACCCTACCCCCATCAAAACTGAAATAAAAACAAAATTATTTAAATCAGATTAAGGGAAAAATCATATTTACTTCCAAAAAAATCCATGAATTTTCTGAGCTTTAAGTAAGAACTGATATGTATGTAAGAGCAATTTGGGATGTGCATATTTTTAAAAGGTGTCTGGTAATATCTGAAGTACTGCAGTAGCCCACAATAGCTTGTGTCTAACTTTCTGCAAGCCTACAGAGGAAGAACATACCACAGAAAGGGAGTGTAAAAATGTCCTTTGAACACTAGCAGCCACCATATTTAGGTTATGTAATGGATAGAGCCTAGATCTAGAGTAAGAAGATTTGATAGTACTCACTTTGTGACATTGGGCAAGTCACTTGACCTCTACCTGCCTCAATTTTCTCAGCTATAAAGTGGGAATAATAATAGTATTATCTCCTTACAGGTTGTTGTGAGGATCAAATTACATCATACTTGTAAAGCACTTAGCACAATACCTGGGACATAATAGATTCTTAACTAATGCTTCTTTCCTTCCTCCTTAAGGTACTAAGTGACCTCAGTTGAGTGGAAGCAATGCATTAGTGTCCACTGCCTGAGAAACTTCATCTCCCATCTCTACCACCTAGCATAAAAAATTTAACTATTCTAAAGACTTAGTCCTCTTTGTCTTCCCATTGGCCTGAACTACCATGATTCTTTGGGCATAGAAGGCATTTGACCTCATTTACACATTGATATAGGGGTATGAAAAAAAGAATGGAATAGCACTTGAAGATATGGAAATTGCATAATGCTTGATTAGTCCTACTCCTATATCTAAAAAAATTCCTTAATAAGACCAAGCCTCTATATTTATATTCACATAGTCAACCCACACTTTGGATTGAAAAAGAAACTTTTAAAACTACTCTGTGGAACAATTAGCCCAATCATGTCCTGGAAATCTTCCCACCCTCTCCCAGCAGGCTGAGGAAAAGTTCCAATCCACCCCCAACTACCAGTCGTGGAAGGATTAAAGAAGAGGAATCATACTTCATTGTCTGTACTTGGGCTAGAGCTTCCTCAAAGGGAAAGGTTCAGAATGGAGATAAAAAGATGTCCATTTGCATGCTGAATGTGATTTTCACAAATTATTGCTTTGTCCTGTTCTCTTCTGTGATGCTGTGTTTGTCCATGACCTATTTGTAACAGATAGGACCTTGATATTAGCAGGAAAGAATAGTAACAATCTTGACTGCCTCCGGAATGGCCTAATGTTTCTCACTAACCTGATTAACACCTGATGGTAAATAACGGCTAAATTGTGGTTCTATTTCTAACTCTTCCTTCCTTGAAATTACTATATTGGACAACTAGTACATTTTCTTATTTGAATGGAGAGGAGGTGAGGTAAAGGAGTAGCAGATGAGTATGATTTGCTCAGAACTAGCTCCTGCCAGTACAAAAATGATGACTAATGGGTCAATGGATTAAGAAGGCAACTTCTTATGATGTGTAATGGAATCTTGAAAAGATTAAACAGAAACAAGCCTGCAGGGAAAATACTGTTCCTGCTCAAGAAAGAATCAGAATATTTCACTGACTATTCAAAGGCAAAGAGATGGAATGGAAAGTCTGTCTGAGGAAATGGGTAATGTTTGGTCTGAAATTTTTTTTTAAGTATTGTGTGTCTTGGGGTGGCTAGGTGGTGCAGTGAATAGAGCAACAGCCCCAGAATCAGGAGGACCTGAGTTCAGATCCAGTCTCAGACACTTGACACACTTACCAGCCGTGTGACTTTAGGCAAGTCACTTAACCCCAATTGCCCTCCAAAAAAAGCAGAAAAGAAAGAAAAGTATTGTGTGTGTGTGAATGAATGAAATCATAACAGTCTTCAAATATTTAACTTTTCTTCTAAAATCATTCTGCCTTTTGAAGTTTGTAAAGTATTTTCCTCATGTTATTTCCTTGAATCAAGTAGTTCATTATCCCCTTCTATAAATGAGGAAACAAGCTCTGATATATGACATAGTTTTCATGGGATCAAACAGCTAGAAAAAGGCAAGAAGTTAAAATGAACAAATACCACGAGAGCTAATGAATTGTTGTTACAGATCTTGTTAGATTACGGTTCCCTTTGGTGAAGCTGATTGCAAGTAACCAAATATCCAGCAGGACCCAGTATAGCAATTGTACTGGAATCTTCAAATATCAACAATGTTTTCTTGGATAACTAATATGTATACAGCAGAATATTAGTCACAATAAGGGATAAACATAAGTGACATTTGACCTCTATCCTCAAAAACCTTACAACTTAAAGTCAAAATGTGATTCTCTCCTCCCTAAATGTAGAAAAATAATTGTTTTCCTGATTGTAATCCTAATTTTTGTAATGAAATCATCATTTTATCATTTTCTAGCCCCTACCATTAATATCTATATTTATATGATATATCTCTAGATCATTTAGTTTGTTTGGAGAGGAGAGGAGTAATCTTTTCAGGTTTAGTACTCAGAATCAAATGGTTATATGATTTCATAAATTTGGTTATTCTTTCCAGTAATGTCAAAAACCATTCAAAGCTTATGATCCTGTGTGACTCTTTGCATGTTCCATTAAGTTCATCAAAGGAAACTTACACAAATATTGATGGTCTTTTTAACTTTTTCCCAGCACTGAGAAGATCCCAATAGAAAATGCAGGTTGTCCTTTTGATTTCTATTACTCTTGGTACATGACCAACCCATCTTCATTTATTCATTTATTTACAATAGTAGATGATGGATATATATGGACAAGCTCTATAAAATGTCAGTTTAACTTCTTTTCATAATCTGGACGATATACATACTTACTTTTTTTTTGTCAAATGTTCACTATTATAATAATTCCCATTGAAGCACTTAACTTATCGGCATTCCATAGCACCACTATTGATGTCATCAATGACATCATGAAGATGCCTGCCATCCATGATATAGACTGTGCTGACTTAGGCATGTCTTTAATGGTTTCAGAGACATTTATGTCAGGGATCAATGCCTCATCTGGGAAGCAAAGTTAATCTCATAAAGGATTATGTTTCCAAAGAGATTTATATTTTTTCCACTTCTTTCTGTACTACAGAATTCCCTTCAGATTTTTGGTTATCAAGGGTGAGGCAGAAGGCAGGTATTCCATGGTTTAATACAAGCAGGACTAACCACATAATTCACCCTGTTTTTCTTTTCTTAAGAGTATATTATTTTTCCAATTATATGTATGTAAAGATAAATTTTACCATTCATTTTTACACAATATTGAGTTCCAAGTTTGTCTGCATCCCTCCCACCCCTTTCTCCTCCCTCTCCCATCTTCTTAAAATGGTAAACAGTTTGATATAGGTTATATATGTGCAATCATGTAAAACATTTTTTTTTCCATTTTAGTCATGTTGTCAAAGAAGATATAGACCTAAGGGGGGATAAACATACCCAAAAAAGTGAAAATAATATGTTTCAATCTGCATTGGGGTAATTTGATCCCTTTATATTGTCAAAGCTAACAGGTACTTAGCACCTAGTTTGAAATAAATTAGATCAAGCCTCTGTTAAGAATCAAAGGGTATGAACCCCTGTTACTGATGTAAAAAGAAAGTTGCTGAAGTTACAGGAACTGGCAGAACAGGGAGGAGCTAATAGGTATATAAGGAGAAGCCTTAGCTGGAATTTTAGATCTTCTTGGAGCCAAGTTGTGGAGGCTGAGGAAGAGAGGCCCAGATTGGAGAGAATGATTTTTATTTTGAGAACCTGGATGAAGTGATTTTGATTCTGGGAACCATCTGAAACTTCTGCTGAAGACTTCAGAGGGCCAGCCAGAGCTGCTGGGGAACTGCTGAGGAGGTGCCAGAGGAAGCATGATTGTGGTGTTGGTATTTTGTCTGTTTGTGGCTTTGTTAAGCCTTGACTTCCAGGAATAGAGACTATGAAGGATTTAAGGTGGACTGGACACTGTGAGCTTCAGTGTGGAACAGGAACTTCACAGAGAGTTGGACAAGGAACTGTGAGCTGTCTGCCTTTGAACTCAGGTGGCAATTGGTTAGAATGTTATCTCACTATGGATAGTGCTTCAACTGACCTATGCTGAGAGTGTTGCCTAGATTCTTATTAATTCTCTAAAGTATACAAGGATAAGGGGCAGCTAGGTAGAGCAGTGGACAGACACCTAGCTCTAAGTCAGGAGGGCCTGAGTTCAAATCCAACCTTAGACACCTACTAGCTATGTGACCATGGGCAAGTCACTTAACCTAAATTGTCTCTCAAAAACAAAGTATATGAAGGCATTCAAAGGAGAGGAAATGACAGATGAAATAATACGTTGGGAGAAGATGATGCAGGCTGATAGCTGGGGACCATTTGGGGCTCTAGATCATGTAATTTGCTTTTTTGTGTACAGTAATCATTTCCTCTCTTACTACATTTGTTGAGGCAAAGCTGCATAATAGGTAGGGATCTAACCTTGAAGCCAGGATGATCTGAGTTCAAGGTCTGCTTCTGACACATACTGGCTGTGGAAGCTGGACAAATCCCTTAACCCCTCAATGCTCCAAACTGCTATCTTACACTATAAAGTTGCAGAGAATGGACTGACCTGCATCGGTTGAAGGAATTTCCTTATCTGAGTGTTCACTATAGCAAGGAAATCATAGGATCCTCCTCTAGTTCTCCATAATCTTGGTACCTTTCCTTTAAAACTACCAGCAGTTTATCCTGTCTTATCTTGTTTGTACAGAGTTTTTTGTTGTTTCCCTTGTTAGATTGTGAGATCCTTGAGGCCAGGTACTATTTTTTTTTCCTTTCTTTGTATCCCCAGCACTTAGCATGATGCCCAGCGCATACTAGGTACTTAAAGAATGCTTGTTGACTTGTCTTATTTGTCAATTATTCTTGTTATACTGAGTTTGTTAAGGGCAGAGGAATATCATGGTGACCAAGTGGTTAAACTAAATATAGGCTGCCATGAGCAAGGCCTGGGCAGAGGCTGGTTGAGGTGCTTCTATGATATATCCAATAATTTCATTAACTTTAAAAATGTAATGAACTAAATATATTATATCAAGGATTCAGGAAAAGAAATGGCAGATGGAAAAGTTTTATCCCTGTGGCTGGTACATGAAATTAGCCAAATGCTAAGGATAAAATGGATATAAGAAAACCACAATGCTCAGAAGAGGTTAGGTCCAGATAACCACAGTATAAATTGGGACAGTGATAGATCAGCAGAGTAGCACTGTTACTAGGACCAAACTTGAGCTTGGATGGGACCAGTGCAAGACAATAGAAACTGTAATATACAACAACCCAGAAAGGACATAGAGCTCTGATATTTGTCACTTAAAACATCAGTTATATGTCCTTTCTCAGTTGCTGTATGGTATTTTGGGTTGTTTGAGTGACATTTAGGGAGGAACAGATAGGTGAGGGGACCTACACCCCTACAAGGAAAAGACAATGTCTTTGAAAGCAACCCCATCTCTGAATTTTCCCATACATTTCAGCAACCCAGATCACTGGCAACTCTGCCCAAGGCAACTGGTCCACCCTAGTCTACCTAGATCACCTAATTATCTTACTTGACTTTCCTTTCTTCTACTTCTTGTCCCACCCCAGATTCCCTGCATATAAAGATCACTACTTAATCCCATCTTTGTCACCAATTAGCCTACCTGATGTCTTTTCCAATGTTGCATCTGGCCCACCCCAGACTGCTTACCATTCCTTAATCCCATCTGGATCCTTTCACTGTTCTTTTTTGTATATAAGCATCAGACTCACCCCCATTAAGATACAGATTCACTAAGAATTGTACTGCAATAAACTTTGCCTTTTGACTGGAAGAAGGTTTGAGTGCATGAATTCATGCCAGGCAGATCCTGTCTTGTGTCCTGACATTTTGGGGTACTCAGCAACCCTTTACCAAATGAGAAACACACCTTCTGGTTTGGGCTTCTGCTTTGCTGAGTAGGATGGTGGTCATTGAATATGAGACACAGCACCCAGAGAGGAAATTGGACTCAAACCACAAATACACAGTGACTTTGGCCCCATAACTCCACCTAAAGACATCAGATGATCAGTCATCAAAGGGTGATTATTTTGGTGCCAGCTATGCAGAATTAATATGGCAACTGGATAATTCTTTTAAATTACTTCATGACACATTTCACAATAGAAGTTAGAGACTTGGAGAAAGATCTTGGCTGTCAGGAGACTTCTGATTGGCACATGTGTTCAATGAATGGTAGTTTCTAGGGAGGGTTCTGAGAATAATAAAAACTAGTAAACAGAATGTTAGAGCTAAACTGTTACACATGGAATGGACCTTAACACATAGAATGTTTGATTTGGAAAGAACCTCCAACACTACCTAGGCCAAAGATTCTCAACCTGGGGCTATGTGAACTTGTTTTTGTTGTTGTTGTTTTAAATAATTTTGGTATTAGCATTTTGATACTAATGGAATTGCCTCAGGAAGATTCTGAAGATTATCTGACAAAATAAGTTACCAGACACTGAAGTCTTTACTCAAGCTAAACTGCCAAAAATACAAACTCTGCTTCAGAGAGCACAACTTTGATGGACTGGCCATGTATGCTTGCAAAGTTCAAAATGTATGCTTGTCTAAAGGACTGTTTTATGGAGAACTCACACAGGGCAAGCATCCACATGGTGGTCAGGAGTGCTATAACAACACTCTCAAGTCACTCTCAAGAACTATGGAACTGATTTGTGACATGGGAGACAGTGGCACAGGACTGCTCAGCATGGTATGCCCACATCAGAGAAGGTGCTGTGCTCTATGAGCAAAGCAGAATTGAAAAAACTAAAAGGAAATGCAGGATGTGCAAATTTAGAGAATCCACCCCAAATGTTGACATGGACTGTTTGTGCCCAACCTGTGGTAGAATGTTTCAAGCTTGTATTGGTCTGATCAGCTGCAGTCAGACACATTTAAACATGACTTTAGTATGCTGATGCAATTTTGGTCCTCTTCGTGAACAAAGGACAAAAATCAACCAATCATTAGTATTTCAATATAATTGGTTTCCTCTGTAATCTTTTGTATTTTTCATTGAAAACATTCTTCTGAGAACTATGCCAACTTACTTCAAGCTTCCCTGGCTCAATTGCATTCCCTCTGATTCAGTAGATGTTACGGTTGGAGGGGATGTTAGAAACCATCTAATCTAAACTACTCTTAGAGCTACTATTAAAAAAGCTAATGCCATCATATTCAAAGACTTCAATCATAAGGAAAATTTCTAGATCTCTCATAGAATATTCTCTTGACCATCTAGTTGTTGCTGGTTTTAGTGATTTTTATCTTTTTTTCTGGAAGAAGACCATGACATCAGGGAGGTGATGCCAATGACAGGCAAGTGAATTGGATTTAAATGAGGGAGGGCTATTCAAACTCACCAGCCTCACATTTTCCTCCAGAGTCACATGAGTCCAGTGGTCAGAAATGGATCAGGATGAATGGAGATTGTCCAGAATCTCATAGGTGACCTTGGCTTTTTTAAGCTAAAGTCTTTAACATAGCAATGGCCCGAAACTCTGTGTTCTTCTGAGATGGCCTTCTGAATGTCAGTTCATTCTGTACAGTTACCTAGTGAGTAGGCAACATTTTCTATGCTGCATTCTGAAAAAAAATTTCTTCCTTTCCAGGGTCAGGAGACCTGCCCCTGCTCAGAAGTTACTATAGTGACAATAGTACAAATGAGTTTCTAAATCTGAACTGGATCTAAAAGTCTCCAGGTGCTTGGGCATAGGACCAGACCAGTGGGCATTTGGGCCATGGCAATAATCTTGAGGAGTTCTTCTCTTGGGTCAGTAGTAGGTGGGGAGCTGGCAGGTAGAAGCCTCTGCCCTTCCAGCTTTTCAGTAAGGGCAGAATAAACTGTCACATCTCTGCTATGATAGGAGGCATTCAGGGAATGTTTTCTTTGCCACAAATTCTCATTCATTCTCTCTGTCTTTGTCTCTGTCTCTCTGTCTCTCTCTCTGTTTCTCTCTCTCTGTCTCTCTCTCTCTTTCTCTCTCTCTCTGTCTCTGTCTCTCTCTCTCTCTCCCTCCAATTCATCCATTATTGATCCATATCATTGTAAGTATGCTTACCCTGACCTTAAAATATATTTTTTAAACATAAATTCTTATGTTAGGGATAACAGTACATTAGGTTGACAATTTGATGGCTCACTTTTCTTCTTACCTGAAGAACTGATTCAGGAAGATGCTAATCCTGGGGACGTGGAGTAGTGAAAACAAGGAGAAAAGAGAGACTTTTTTCATCCAGCACTAAAGATACATTTTCCATAGCTCATAATTTTGCCAACAGCATTCCTAGCCTTTTGGTTAGTGATCTCAATTCTTCTTTATGTTGTAAGAAATCTTTATTTCCTCCTTCACACATTCTCAAATGGCTATAACAGCCTCTGTTCCACTCCAGGGCAAAAGGGCTGTTATGAATCAGGATTCCTTCATGCAGCTCTTTACTCCAGTACAAGCCTACATGTATGAGATAAAGAAAGAAAAATTTAATGATCACCCCTCTGTTCTTCAGGAGAATCCCCAAGCATACACATGGTTCCCTAAAATCACGGAAACAAAGAGGGACATAGCAGACAAATAGGGTCCAACTTCCATGTAGGAAAAGACAAATTCTCCAGTGTCAATTTGCAGAAAACTTCTTCCCACAGCTTCATGATAGCATGCCCATCAACATGAACATTAATTAGATCACAGAAACCCAAAGCCAGAAGGGTACCTAGTACAAGGCATCTGTTAATAGGAATTCTCTTTGCAGCATTGCAAAGAAATAGTCATCAGGGCAACTAAGTGGTTCAGTGAATAGTGTTGGGCCTGGAGTCAGAAAGACCTGAGTTCAAATCCAGCTCAGACACTTATTAGCTGTGTGACCCTGGGTAAATCACTTAATCATGTTTGCCTTAGTTCCTCATCTATAAAATGAACTGGAGAAGGAAATGGCAAACTACTCCAGTATCTTTGCCAAGAAGACTTCAAATGGGGTCACAAAAAATTGGACACAATGGAACAACAATAAAGAATGTTCAACCAAATTTTGGTTGAATATTTTCAGTGACAAGGAACAATTCTCCTTTGTGAGAAATAAAATTGTTAGGATCTTTTCTTTCTTTTGAAATTCAGTGCTGAAGAAGTTTTAAAGGTTTTTTTCTTTACTGTTGTTTGTATTTTTGTTGTTGTTTTTCTCATTTAAATTAATATTTTAATCAGTGCAGTCAATGTTCTTCATCCATTTAGCTTGTTCTATGCCAATCATTTTCCTAAAAGCTTCTGATACCAGAAGGCTATGTAGTTTCTCAAGGCTTTATGCAACCAGCATAAATGCCTTCCACAAATAGTATTTTCTAGTTGACCTAAACAATCAGGGGAAACCATTCATGGGGAATCATTCTTCAACTTGGAATCTGTGACACATCTCCATTATGATAGTGAACAAAACCTTAACTCATCAATTTTTAACTCATCTGATATCAATTAAGAATCATCAGATAAGGGCATCTCTATTGCTACATGTTTTAATGATATGAAATAATTTTGTTGTATGAAAAAGGGAATGTTTTGTATGAAGATAATTTTTATGGTGATTTTTGCTCTATCAAATAAAACACACACACACATTCAGCAGAAAATGAGCACAATACAATATTGTATTTTCTCCATCTTCAAGTCAATGATGCCATGATGAAGTTCTGGTTTACCATGTAATATCACTTGGAAAACTCTGCTTGTTCCCTCATGACACCCTTATTGTCAATGTCATAAGTGTATGTACATATGAATAAAAATGTACATAGATGTGAACATAGGTTTATAAATTGGTAGTTAATTCCCTCTTTGTTACTGTTTTATGTTTAAAAAAAAAGTCCAAAAGTTTTCCTCCCATAGTTAGTATCTTCCCTTCCTTTGGACAATATTTAGAAGTGATCACTTCACATTCAGATACTTTTGTACTTCTAACAAATAACTTCCCCACATTGATTTGTTCAATAAATCATATTTTTCCCTCTCAGTTTAATTTAGTGCAATTTCTACCTCCTCCGTAAGTACATGAACAATACTGCTTGTTTCCAAGTGTTAGGGCACAATATTCCTTCATGGGCAATAGTTTGTGTAAAAAACTATTTAAACACACACACGCACACAAACACACACACACACACACACACACACCAGAATCTTTGAAAATATTTTCTGTATTATGATTGTTGTTCTTCAACTTTCAACCTCAAATGACTTCAGAGTTATATTGTTTTGGTGGGTTAATTGACACTATTTCTTTAAGTTGCTTTTAATCTCTGTCCTCTTCTCTTTTATACTGTAATACTTCCCTAATCTCACTTTTCCATTACATTTCACAAATAATATTATACATATTCTAAAGTTCTATTACCTCTGGTTTCTGTGACTCATCATTTTGCAAATGTATTTTGGCTAATGTACTTTTTAGACTTTTGTTTGAGAAACTGATTTACATGATATAAATTTGTTTAGGATGTAATCCTTTTAAACATTTGTATCATTTCTTCTGTTATTACATTTTATTATCAGAAAGTATTTGAAAAGTAAGGAGTTACTTCAATTGAATAGCATGTGTGATTTTCAATTTTCTTCCTTTGTAGTAATTTTGAAATGGTAAATCATTTAAAAATAAATAAAAACTTGTGTTCAATGTTAAAAAATATATTTTTATTTTCAATTTATTGATGCAAGTCATGTTTACTACATAGTAATTCATCTTTTTAAAAAATTTTAAATAGTATTTTTTCATAATACCTATCCAGACTTTTTTTTTATGCTTTTTTGGAGGGGCAATTGGGGTTAAGTGACTTGCCCAGGGTCACACGGCTAGTAAATGTTAAGTGTCTGAGGCCGGATATGAACTCAGGTCCTCCTGACTGCAGGGCTGCTGCTCTATTCACTGCCCCACTGAGACACTCCCAGAAAATTTTTATCATTCTTTTTTTTTCTTTTTAATTAATTTATTTTTGGTTTTCATCATTCACTTCCACAAGATTTTGAGTTCCAAATTTTCTTCCCATCTCAGCTCCCACCACTCCAAGTCAATGTGCATTCTGATTACCCCTTCCTTCTATCTGCCCTCCCTTCTCTCACCCCTTCCCCTCTTCTCTTATCCCCTTCTATTTTTCCTGAAGGGCAAGATAGATTTATATATCCCATTATCTATACATTTTATATCATAGTTGCTTGTAAAAACTATTTTTAACATTTGTATTTAAAACTCGAGTTCCAAATTCTCTCTTCCTTCCTCTTTGCCCACCCTCATTGAGAAGGCAAACAATTCAATATAGCTTATGCCTGTGTAGTCATGCAAAACACTTCCACAAAAGGCATGTTGTGAAAGACAAAATATATTTTCCTCTATCCTATCCTGACCCCCTCCCCCATTTATTCTTTTCTCTTCCTTGGCCCTGTTTCTTCTTGAAAGTGTTTGCTTCTGATTACTCCTTCCCCCAATCTGCCCACCCTTCTATCACCACACCTCCCTTATCCACTTTCCCCCTACTTCCCTTTACAGAAGGATAAATTTCTGTACCCAATTTAGTATGTATGTTATTCCATCCTTAAGCTAAATTCACTGAGAGTAAGGTTCACTCATTCCCTTTCACCTCCCCCTCTTCTCCTCCACTGTAAAAGCTTTGTCTTGCCTCTTTTATGTGAGATAATTTGCCCCATTACACATCTCCCTTCTCAAAGTACATTCTCGTCTCACCTCTTAATTTTATTTCTTTATATATTAAACCTGCACATTCAACTCATCCTGTGCCTTCTGTTTATAAGTTCCTTATGATTTCTTTTTTCTTTTTTATGTTTTTATGATCCTCTTGGTTCTTGTATTTGAAATTCAAATATTCTGTGGGGCAGAGCAAAGATGGTGGCATAGCAGCAGGAAAACTCTGTGAGCTGCCCCCATAACCAGCTCAAATACTTATAAAATACAACTCTAACAAACTTTAGAGCTACAGAACCCACAAAGTGGCAGAAAGAAATGAATCTTCTGCTGAAGGCAGCCTGGCAGGCAGACAGGAAGGGTCCATAGCAACACTGGGAGCCCAGTACAGCCCCGATTGCATCCACAGTTTGGGCTTGAGGTGTCCCCGACAAGCAGTGGCTGGAATGGACTTAGGGAGAGTGGATCACCAGCAGCTGTGGGAGTTTCCAGAATTAACAATCCATAGATGCCAAATACAAAGTAGAAGGTCAGTGTGGAACTCTGTAGGAATTAGGAGGGAAGGAGCACAGTCCAGCCTCTGCCACTGGAGTGAGAAGTGGCTGAGGTGCTCTCCATATGGCTGCTTTTGAGCTCCTGGCCTTCAGATAACAGGTGGACCAAGCAAACATTGCAAAGGTAATTGCTCTTGCTTTCACCTGCCTGGATCTGAAACGTGGTCTCAGATGATCTTGAGGTGTGTGACCAGTGAGTCAGAGTTTGTGGGGGCAGCAGAGAGGGCACCCAACTAATAGCTCCAATAGCTTCAAAAACCCCAGCAATTTAGGACAAATCTCTCCATTCTCCATTCTTTGCCTACTGTGGCAAAGAGCTCAAAAGTCAAGTAATTGAGTGGAAACATGAGCAAGCAAAGGAAGCAAAGCAAGAACAGCAATCAATATTTAAATTCCTTTTTGGGGGACAAAACAGATCAAAACATGGTATTGGAGGAAGACAACAAAGTCATAACTCCTGCACCAACAGCTTTCCAGAAAAATATGAATGGTTTACATGCCCTTGAGGAGCTCAAGAAGGATTTTGAAAATCAAGTAAGAGATGTGGAGGAAAAATTAGGAAGAAAAATGAGAATGATGTAAGAAAATCATGAAAAGAGAGTCAACAACCTGACTGAAGAAAATAATACCTTAAAAAAATAGATTAACTCAAATGGCAAGAGGCCCAAAAAGCCAATGAGGAGAAGAATTCTTAAAAAGAAAGATTTGCCAGATAGAAAAAGAATTTCAAAAGCTCACTGAAGAGAATAATTCCTTCAGAATTAAATTAGAGCTAATGGAAGGTAATGACTTTATGATAAAGCAAGATACTATTAAACAGATCAAAACAAATGGAAAAATAGAAGGCAATATGTAATATCTCATAGGAAAACCACTGACATGGGAAATAGATTGAAGAAAGATAATTTAAAAAATTATTGGACCCCCTGAAACCCACAATAAATAAAAAAAGAACCTATACACTATCTTTCAAGAACTTCTGAAGGAAAATTATCCTGATAGTTTAGAACCATAGGACAAAATGGAAATTGAATAAATTCACTGACCACCTCTTGAAAAATATCCCAAAAAGAAAACTCCTAAGAATATTATATACAGGTTCTGGAGTTCCCAGATCAAGGAGAAAATATTACAAGCAGAAAAGAAGAAACAATTTGAGTATTGTGGAAACACAACCAGCATAAAACAAGATCTAGCAGCTTATATATTAAGGGATCAAAGGGCTTGGAATATGATATTCCAGAGGTCAAAGGAGCTAAGATTAAAACTAAGAATCACCTACCCAGCAAAACTGAGCATAATGTTTCAGAGGAAAATATGGTAATTCAATGAAATAGAAGACTCTCAAGCATTCTTGATAAAAAAAAAAACAGATTTGAATAGAAAATTTGACATTCAGATACAAGAAGCAAGAGAAGCATGAGAAGGTAAACAGGGAAAAGAAATCATAAGGAACTTATCAAAGTTGAACTATTTGCATTCCTACGTAGAACAACAATAATTGTAACTTATGAAACTTTTCTCAGTGTGAGGATAGTTGATGGGAATATAAATGTTTGTGTGTGTGTGTGTATATATATATATATATATGTATATATACATATATATATGTATACATACATATATATATGTCTATATAGGAGGATATATGTGCTTATGAATCCATATGTGAATGTGTATATATGTGTAGAGTTATACAGAGACAGAGGGCACAGGATGAATTGAATATGAAGGGATGATATTTAAAAAATAATATTAAGAGGTGAGAGAGGAATATAATGAGAGGAGATAGAGAGATACAGAATAGGGCAAGTTATCTCATATAAAAGAGGCCATGTAAAACTGTTACAATGGAGGAGAAGAACAAGAAGACCAAAGGGAATGAATGGGTCAACCTTACTCTCATTGAATTTGGCTTAAGGAAGGAATAACATACAGAATAAATTGGGTATCTTACCCTATAGGAAAATGGGGGGGAAGGGGACAAGAGGGGGGATGATAGAAGAGAGGGCAGATTTGGGGGGAGGGTAATTAGAAGCACACACTTTCGAAAAGGGACAAGCTCAAAGTAGGAAATAGAACAAGTTTGGGGTGGCATAGTGTGTTAGTAATGGCAATTAAAGATTCCCCTGTATTGGCTTGGTTTTCAAATTGATTGTGTTAAAACCCAGAGCTTGTTAATCCCACCTGTGGGATGGACTTTTTGATGTGAAAAGAAAGTCCTGAACTGGGAGGAGCTGGTGACGTAGATTTGGAGAGACAAGAGAGAGGCGGAAGATCTTTTTGGAAGCAGCACCTCGTGGAGAGAGAGAGACTAAGAATTGCTGGTGGCTGCTTTGAATTGCCCTGGACTTTTGAGACCTGCCCCCTGAGCTGCCAAGGACTGAGGAGACATGGCTGTTTTGCTGGTACTTTGTCTGTCTGTTTTGATGTTGTTTTGCCAGATTTGTCCACTGGTGAAAGACAGTCCTTTTGTTGAAGAAGTCCTGGAACCTGGCTGTTCGCTAAGAAGCCCTGAGACTGTCCTGCAGACAGAGAGTGAATACTGTCCACTGGTGAGGGACAGTGCTGTTGTTGCAGGGGTCTGGAGACTGTCCTGCAGACAGAGTGAATACTGTCCACTGGTGAAGGACAGTGCTGTTGTTGCAGGGGTCTGGGAGCCTTTCTGTTGGTTCAGAAACCCTGAAGAAGGATTTTCTTGTTGTATGTTTACAGAAATCCTGGGAGAGGGCTTTGCTAATGTGTTCAGGGGTTCTAGGACTGTTCTACAGACAGAGGATAAATTCATGAAGGGACTGGCAATGTATCTTATGGTCTTGCTAAGCCTTGTCTCCCCAGGAACTAAGATTGCTGAAAACTTGCCTCATGTCAAGATGAAGACCTCCATTTGGGTATTAAGTGCTGTGTTTAAACTTGATGTAACTCTGGGGTAGATTCAATTGTGATCCAGGGGTGGGGAACTTTTGACCTTATTGTGCTCTGTGATTGACAAATGAAGGTACTTTACCTATGTTTGGAAACTAATCTCCATTTGAGAAGAGGGGTTTTGTGGTGGACCAAATGAAGGTATAGCCTAGGGGTGGAGAAGTATTTAGAACAGAGACTTTGTAATTGATTGAATGATTGGAAGGTCCTGGGGTGGGGTAGTACTTGGAGATTATTTAATCACACTTAGTAAATGCTGTATTTGGAATGATGTCATGTTTTGATCTTCTCTGTTCTGGGTTTGTTACTGAATAAAATGGAGAGCACCTATGCTGGTATTCTGAACCTTGGGAAGTTGCCTTTCCTTGGCATTATATTACACATAGGATGGAGGGAAATATAGTCAGTCTTTCACAATATATCCAGTATGGAAAGGTTTTGCATAACTACACATATACAACCTATATTGAATTGCTTATCTTCCCAGTAAGGGTAGGTGATGAAGGAAGAAAGGAAAAAATCTCAAATTCAAAATTTTAAAATGAAATGTCAAAAAAAAAAATCTATCATCCTTATTATTATTATCTTACATGCAACTGCGAAATAAAATATACAGGCACTGGGGTATGGAGATCCATCTTGCCCTACCAGACAGTCGAAGGGGCTATGGGGAAGGGTATAGGAAAGAGCAGATTGGGTGAGGGGATATTCAGTGGGATAACTGTTTTGGGGTTGTAGGTAGGGGAAAGAGGGGGAGAAAATTTGTAACTCAAAATCTTGTGGGAATGAATGTTGTAAACTAAAAATAAACATAAAATAAAAAAAGAAAGAAATTCAAATATTCCATTCTCTGGTTTTTTCATCAAGAATGCTCAAAAGTCCTGTATTTCATTTAATACCCATTTGTTTCCCTTGAAGGATTATACTGAGTTTTGCTGGGTAGGTGATTCTTGGTTTCAATCCTAGTTCATTTGACCTCAAGAATACCATATTCCAAGCCCATTGATCCCTTGATGTAAAAGCTGCTAAATCTTCTGTTATCATGAATGTGTTTCAACTGTACTTGAATTGTTTTTTCTGTCTGCTTGGAATAATTTTTCCTGAATCTAAGAACTTTGAAGTTTTGATGCAATTTTCCCTAGAGTTTTCCCTTTGGGATCTTTTTCATTAGGTGATAAGAGTATTCTTTCCATTTCTATTTTATCTTAGGATTCTAGAATATCAGGGCAATTATCCTTGAAAATGTCTTTTTTTTTTTTTGCTAATTGGAGGGCAATTGGGGTTAAGTAACTTGCCCAAGGTCACACAGCAAGGTTTTCTGTGTGTGTGTGTGTGTGTGTGTGTGTGTTTGTGTGTGCTAAGACTCTGAGGCCAGAACCAAACTCAGGTCCTCCTGATTCCAGGGCTGGAGCTCTACTCACTGTGCCACCTAGTCGCCCCCCTTGAAAATTTCTTGAAAGATGATGTCTAGTCTTGCTTTTTGATCCTGGCTTTCAGGTAGTCCAATAATTTTTATATTATCTCTCCTGGTTCTATTTTCCTGTTCAGTGGTTTTTCCAGTGAGATATTTCACATTGTCTTCTTTTTTTTTCACTCTTTCATTTCTGTTTTATAATTTCTTGATTTCTCATAAAGTTATTGACTTCCATTTGCTTTATTCTAATTTTTAAGTTATTACTTTCTTCAATGAGCTTTTTGAACTCCTTTTCCATTTGGCTAGTTTTACTTTTTAAGGTATTTTTCTTCTCTCTTTTTTTTTTTATTTCTTTTGCCGTTTAGGTTAGTCTATTTTTTTAAGGTATCATTTTCCTCAATATTTTTTGTGAGTCTCCTTTAGAAAGTTTTGGACTCATTTTCCCTGATTTTCTTGCATCCCTCTAATTTCTCTTCCCAATTTTTCCTCTACTTCTCTTCTGTGATTTTCAAGATCATTTTTGAGCGCTTCCCTGGTCTGCATCCAAGTCATTTTTTTTGTTGAAGCCTTTTAATGTAGGAGCTTTGACTTTGTTGTCTTCTTCCAGTTTTATAATTCAATCTTCTTTGTCACCAGATTAAGATTCTGTAGTCTGATTCTCCCCTCCCTCCCTGCTTTTTGCTAATTTCCCCAGCCAATTATTTGACTTTTTAACCCTTTGTTAAGGTAGGGCTCTGCTTCCAGTGTGGGGGGTGTACTGTCCTAAGCTTCAAGGGTTTTATGTAGCTGTTTTCAGAGATACATCTGGGGACCTATAAGTTTTCAGTTCTTCCAAGGTGGTATGATCAAAGGAAAAATGTTTAATCTTCTCTTGGCCTGTGCTCTGGTCTGTGACTCTCCACAAGCATTCATTTCTGCCTTGGAATCACAAGGAGGACTCCCTCTCCACCAATAAGCTCCACCATGCCAGAACTCCCACACTCCCCATGACTGCCACCAAGGACTGCTACCCAGATCTAAGCATGGAGAATACATGAGAATCCTGCCTCAGCATCAACAAAGAGATCCATGAAATCTTCCTTTCACCTATTTCCTGATTTCCATACTATCTGTGTATTGAGAGCTCTGGAAGCAGTTGCCACTGGAGCATGCTTCTCTCCCATCCAAGCCTGATAGAACTTTAATGCTGACCTTCTAAAGTTTCTTTGGCATTTATGGGTCAAGAAGTCTGGAAACCACCACAGCTGCCAGTGATTCCGTCCCCTGAGGCCTACTCTAGGCTTGCTATTGTGGTGTGCTTTGTGCTAGACTGTGCTCCTCCAGCTGTCTGGTACAATGGACCTTTCCTGTTGACCTTCCAGGTTTTCTTGGGGTAGAAATTTGTTTCACTCCATCTTTTTGTGGGTTCTGCTGCTTTAGAATTTTAGAGTAATTTTTATAGTTATTTGGGGAATTTGGGGTAGAGCTCAAAGCAAGTCCCTTCTTCTACTCTTCCGTCTTGGCTCTGCCCCCTTTACCATTCATTTTTACAAGATTTTTAGTTCCAAATTTTTCTCGCTCCCTCACCTATTCTGAAAATGGTAGGCAATTCGATATAGTTTATGAATATACTATAATGTAACACACTTTTCCACATTCATCACAGTTGTGGAAGAAAAACAGATCAAAAGGGGAAAAAAACATGAGAAATAATAAAACTTGAAAAATGCATAAATTTGCATTCAGAGTCCATTAATTGTTTTTTTTTGATATGAATAACATTTTCCTTTATGAGTCCTTTATGAGTCTTGGATCATTGTCTTGCTGAGAAGAACTGAATCATTCATAGTTGAGCATCACAGGATGTTGCTAATACTGTGTACAATGCTTTCTTTATTCTGCTTATTTCACTTTGCAACAATTTATACAATTCTTTCCAGGTCTTTTGAAATCTTCCTATTCATCATTTCTTATTGCACAGTAGTATTCTATTATATTCATATACCATAGCTAGTTCAACCATTACCCAATTAATGAGCATCCACTCACTTTCTAATATGTTGCCACCATAACTATGACTGCTATAAATATTTTTGCCCATATAGATCCTTTTCCCTTTTTTATGATTTTTTGGGAATTTATATCTAGTAGTTGTGGTTGTTTCTGTTTATCCTTTGTTCTTGAAGGGGACCATGACATCAAGGATATGATGCCATGACTTGCAAATGAATTAGATTTAAGTGAGAGAGGGCTGTGCAGGATCATCAGCCTCACTTTATCCTCTGGAGCCACCTGGATCCAGTGGCAAGATAAAGATCAGGATGACTGATTATGGCCCCAGTACAGTGGATGACCTTGGCCTTTTTAAGGTAAAGTTTTTAGGAGTCCTCACTTTGACTTGAAGCACTGCCTATTCAGGGATTGATATTAAGTCTAGTTAAGAAATGATTCAAAGAATGGTTCCTTTTACCTAATAAAAAGTCTGGCAGGGGAAGAACTCCAGGATTTCTGGCCAAAATAGAAACAATTACAATTTACTTTAAATCTGAGCCCCCAGAGCCCAGACAATGACCAATAAGTGGTGCTTGCTCTTTGACCTATTCCTGGTCAAGTAAGGAGATCCAAAGTGAATTGGATTTAAGGCATGATCTTCAAGAAAGAAATCTAGCCAGTAAACTGTCAAGGGCCAGTTTCTGACCTGGTCCATACCTGGAAGTTTCTGGTCCAGGATTTCTCCCAAGCCAGCTCCCCATGAAGGCTATATTGTGTATTAAGATTGGCTTATTATCTCTTCCTGACTTGCAGCAGTTTAGGATGTGATAACCAAGCAGTGACCCAGACATAGATGCATGCAAGGGAACAAGCACATTAAAACATATGGATGTACATAAGTGAACAAGGACATTAAATGTTCTCTCATGGGAACTTCAGAGATAATTGCTTTATATTCATTATATATACCCTGCTCTCTGATCAATGAATTGGAACTGCTATGACAGAAACTGCCTGGTTCGTGTCCAATCATTCCACATTCTTCAGTTAGGCCTATGCCCATTTTGATACAAGCATCAGTGGTGCCCAAACAGGGACACATAAACAAAACAGAAAGAAAATGACAGGAAGAGTGCACTCAGAAATTGTTAAAGATAGTTTGCAGAAATCAGACATTATGCTTGGTCCTTCAAAATGGAGGCCATGTAACGCTTAATTGATCATTTTCTTTTTATCTGTTTCCAACTAACACAGCTGTATCACAGTCAATGGTTTGAGACAACCCTGGCACTTTCATTTCTGATATTAAAGATATCATTAATATATTCCATAGGAAAAAAAAGTCAGAAATAGGGAAATGCTGGAGTCCCTCTTCCATAAGCCCCTTACTCCTCTGTCTCCCTACTGTAGCCCCTGTTACTAAATCTACCATCCTCTTCTGCTCTACACATTCCGAGAATTATTGTAGTTGATTACTAGTGATAAATAATCCTCCTTCTCTTACTATTTTTTTTAAACTATTAAATAACATTCTTGGTTGCTACTTTTGCTTTGTACCTGTCCCATTTTCTCCTGCAAGCTTTTATTGTGAGACCAGGCTCAACTTTGCTTGTTTGTATTTTCTATTAATCCCTATGACATACTTGTGTTAGCCTTGTGAGTTATCCTCTGTAAGTTTTTAACTTAAGAAAAATCTGACTTTCACCTCTTACTTTAGTTATGTTCTCCAGAGTTTCAGGAGGCCACTTCTCTATCTGGTACTTTTCTCAAGTCCCTGTTTGCAGCACCACTGATATCTTGCTAGGTTTCATCCATAAAAAGTTATACTCCGAGCAGAGCACCTGCAGGTAAGGACATGGTATTCCATATTGACAGAGAGATAGGAAGGAGGTAAAGGAATGGAAGGGAAGAAGCAATAATTCATTTATTCTAAAAAGATCATGATATACAGTTATGAGGCTTCTGTGTAGTATGTCTGTCATTTATTATTCTTGATACATGTTTTCTCCATAGGGTTTACCATCTTCACCTATGTCCACATTTTTATTGAAGTTACCAAGGGTAAAAATTCCCTCCCTTGCTTATTTGAGAAGCTATTGTTTAGCTATCCTTCCATTTAACTACTTTCTTTCATGATTTCCTCCCCTGCCCAGGTTTCTTTTTGTTGCTGTTGTTTATGTTTTGTTTGTTTTTTGGGCAGTGATGACATGACTTGGTTCCTCCAAAACTATACATTCTTGTTGGCCTTAGGATATAGATCTCAGAGCTCTTGAAGTTCTAATATCCTATATTGAAGTTTATAGATAGTCTAAATGCTATGTAGTAGAAACTTAGAAACTTCTGCTTCCTTTCTACCACCCTACCAATATTATTGAAGAAGAGGAAAGGGCCCAAACAGGACCTAGGTTCACTTTATATTTTTCTCTCTTTCATAGAGTGTCATGGCTAAAAATTCATTACCAAGTAGTTAACCTGTTGGTACTGAGCTTCTCTGAACTTAGGTAGGCTGGACTTCAGGAAGTAAAATCACTCTGTTGCTAGGACAACCTCTAGTCTTTTCTAAAACTTGCCAAAGTTTATGATCCACTAGTATAGCCTTCAGGAATCAAGAGTCATTTCCATGTAATGAAAAATCAGAGTAGGAATAGTGTTTGTTATGTTATCAGTGACGGACTTTGTAGGAGAAGATACGTAAAGAATAGAATTAGAAAGGAATGTGAGCAGAGAAGGAGGGAGGTTCATAATATAAGGATAGTAAGCAATAAGCCCTGAAGAGTCTTTCTACTCCATTAGTATTCAGGCAATATAAAGAGATCCAGAAGAAATCAAGAAGCTCAAAAAAGGAATTCTCCAGGATTTTCAAATATTTCTTGGAAGATATGAATATTGATTAGAAAGAATGGGAAGATAAGGGTGTATGGGACTTTGTACCATGTGCCCACATTAATAGATCAGACCAACTGAAGTATTGAGGTCTTTGTTGTTGTTGTTGAGTTGTTTCAGTCCTGTCTAAATCTTCAAAACCCCCATTTGAAATTTTTTGGGCAAAGATACTTAAATGTTTTGCCTTTCTTTCTCCAATTCATTTTATAGATGAGGAAACTAAGGGATACAAAGGTTAAATGACTTGTACAAGGTCACACAATTGATACATGTTTGAGGCTGGATTTGAAGTCAGGTTTTCTTGACTCCAGTTCTGGTGCTTATCTACTGCACTACCTAGTTGCCCCTTAAGAAAACACCTTTCTTTATCATTCATTCTCTAACCATTTGCTAAGTACCTACCCCATTGTTTTATTTGATAGAATAGAAAGAAAGGTATTGTTGCTGTTTAGTCTTTAAGTCATGGCCAACTCTTCATGACTTCATGGACCATAATGTTCATGGTGTTTTTCGGCAAAGATATTTGAGTGGTTTACTATTTTCTTCTACAGTGGATTAAGGCAAGCAGAGGTTAAGTAAGTTGCTCAGGATCACACCATAAATGTCTGTGGGCAAAATAGACCTCATTTCTTCCTGACTCCAGGGCCAGTGTTTTTTTTTTTTTTTTAACTGAGCTATCTAGCTGCTTTTTAGATACCAGGATATCAAAGACATATCTGCATTTATCCAGATTTAAGAAAGTGGTATTCTATGAATTATTATTCCAAATAAATAAAAGCTTACCCTGTTGAATTGCCACAATTTTTCTTTGTACTATTGTTGATTGGACCAAAGAACTCTCTAGTGTATATTATAAATCTGCTTCCTTTCTTTACTCAATTACTTTTCACGGCCTTTTGATAACTTGGATTCACAATGGTGTGTCATCAACTGTTCTAGCAGATGACAGTAAAATAATCCCTCTAAGGTATATTGAGGATTTGGGACATTTTTTTCCCATCCATTAAATGGTCACACATTATTATTTATTTATTTTCTGTTTACCTCTTTTTGGTACAGTTTTTATTGTCATTATTTTTTTCTCACTTGCTTTCAGCTGTAACAACTTTATACTTTTAGTTTTCCTTTACCTTTCACTATGCCAAGAGGGGTACTCCTTTATGCTTTGCTATTTGTTTGCTCTTGCATAGAAAAATAAGTAATAAAGTTTGTGTAAAGCTATATTTATACTAAGTAGAAATAATATCTGAATGAGGGCCCAAGGGACCCTCTTTATATTTTGATATATATAGATATAAATAAATATATATATATAATATATATCTATATATAGATATAAACATATATCTATATATATTTATACTTTATATATATAAAATAAAAAAATATATTTATATATATATATCTTATATATATCTTTATAAAGCATGCACTTTATATTTTGGATGCTAAAAGGCATTTTTTGTTTATTTCCTGATTGTTAGTCAAGTTACAAATAAGTGACTTAAGACAAGTGAGATATTAATTTATGTATAATATTATTAAAAAAAAGGTAACAAATGGAAGTGCTGATGTAGTCTTAAGCTAATAGGATTTAGAAATTGAAAGGACCTATAAAATCAGGTCCAACTTTGTCATTTTCTTTCCTTTTCTTTTCTATTTTTTGCTTTTTGGAGGGCAATTGTGGTTAAGTACCTTGCCCAAGGTTACACGGCTAGTTTGTGTGTGTGTGTGTGTGT
>NW_027185799.1:19990394-20022263 GCF_028583685.1 Petaurus breviceps papuanus
TGTGTGTGTGTGTGTGTGTGTGTGTGTGTGTGTGTATGTGTGTGTGTTAAGTCTCTGAAGCCGGAACCCAACTCTGGTTCTCCTGAATGCAGGGCTGGTGCTTTACTCCTTTGTCATTTTCTTGATAAAGAAATTGAAACCAGAAAAATGTAAAAATCTCTTTGGATTGAAACAAGTAGTAAGTAGAAGAAAAAATACTTTTCTAGGCTTTCAAACTCTACCTCTAGTAAATTTTCTACTATGTCATGATGAATACTAAGTTTCTGAATTGTATAATATTAGCCTGGTAACCCTCTCCCTTCTCTCCATTTCTATGCACAATCATGCTTAATTATAGAGTTATTTATGTTACATTGATTTCAATGTCTCATGCTAACATATATTTTGGCAATATATTGATATTTCTAGCTACAGAGTTACCCATTATAGTTATATTTCATAGCCAACTTTCCTTGCAATCTACTTATATTGTGGAATTTGAGGAGAAAATTATCAGAATCAGTAATGGAACTTTCTTCAGATATTATGGCGCCCAAAGTCCATAGGAGCTCACTCTTTCTACAGTTTCTACAAATGTCAGAAGTGATTGATTTATTATTCCATGCAAGCACTACATACATTAGGGCTGATATTTAGCTTGTTACTTTGAAAAAGAGCCTTTAGGTATTTTGAGAATAATATCCCTATAAAACTGAATTCCAGACTCTACTTGTTCCAAAATTGCAATCTTATGTATGGGCCATCAATCATCATTTCAGCTATCTACTCTCTCTTCTAACCATTCACTTCTTATGTTTGGAATTCAGTGGAATAAAATCTGATCTTAGGCATTGAGGGGGGATAAAGACAAGCTTTTAGATGGCATAACTATGAACATTTTATTTTGCATTGATTTTTAATGTTTTCAACCATTAATACTCTAAGACCTATTTTATTAGGGACACCCACTTGTCAAAATAATTCCACTTCACATTTACATAGTACTTTAAAGTTAGAGCTGTAGTTTGAATTATGGTTCTCCCACTAATAGGGATGAAACATTGAGTAAGACATTTAATCATCCTGGGTCTCAGTTTCCTAATTTGTAAAATGAGAGTGTTCTATTAGATGATACCTGGGGTAGCTTCCAGCCCTACATCTCTTACCATATGGAAGATTTGTAAATTACTTTATAATTATTTATTTTAGCTACATAATAGCTCCTGGAGGGAGGTGGTGCTGTCATTTTAATTTTACTTTTAATAAAACTGAGTCCCTTGGAGGTTGTTACTTTTACATGATCAAGAAGCTAATAAGTATATAAGTTGAGATTTCAACCCAGTTCATCCTGATTCCAAGTTCAGCAGTACTGCATCAGCAGATGCACAAAAGGGGATAATTGATTGCTTAAGGATGTTTCAGAATACTGGATAAAAATCTGGGGGAAAAGGATCAGTCTCAGAACCATGGAATGCCTGGTCATGCCAGTTAAGCAAAAAGGGTAATGATATAAAAATTAAATAATAAAGGACTGCAATGAGCTGAGAGCACTCCCTCTTTGATAAAAAAACATAGATGTTATCCATCATCATCATCATCAGTTGATATATTACTGACTATGAGTACTTGATTGTTATAATAATAGCTTGCTATTAAAATGATCAAATATTTACATTTTATAAAACATAGTTCTCACAGAAACCTTGTGAGATAACTAGGGCAAATATTATTCTTCCCATTTTCTAGATGTAGAAACTGCTTTAATAAAATGTTGGTTGATTTCTCTAGAGCAAACTAGGCAGTATATAGGGGGCAAAATTAAATGAGGCTAAACTTCTTTGGGCTACAGATAGGTTTTTACTGGCTCATCTTCCAAGTAGAGGTATAATTAATGATTAAACCATTTCACATATAAACCATATTTTAAAAAAAGAAAATATACAATTAATATCAATTAATTATACTTATTACATAAGATTTTTATTTATCATGAAATTACATTAATGTTTTAAAAATTTGACTAGTAATACATGTTTTAATACATTTTGTTAATTTTCTTACTGTTTACATTTAGTTAATGGAACATGTTACGCTTCTTGTCAGCAATCACTTAGTTGTACTCTGGAATCATGTTTGAAATCAATTTCTTTTGACATCTGAAAACTAACCTTAGCATTTACCTCATTTCCAGAGTTTACTTTCCTGAAAAAAAAAACATTGTTTCCCACTGAGATTTTTCAGCAATTTTGACATTTTTATTTGTTTTTCATTGGTGTCCAATTTGCTTAAGTAAGGATGTTTTGATTTGAAATGGCTATGAAGATTGCATTCTTTTGGAATGGCAATTACTTCTCAGCAAACAAGGCAGAATACTTTATATCTTATGTAAATAAACTAGTTTCTATTTTCCCACTTCAGATTAAACATTCTGTGTTCTGTTTTGATCTTCTATTTCTTATCAACCATTTTACAAAGACACCCCAAAATCTTTAATGTTAGAAATAAAAAAAAGTTCAACAGCAACTGCTGATATAGAAAGAAATATTGAACTGAGTGTCTGATTGAGGAGAGTGTCAGACATTCATATAGCTTGAAAGGGGAGTAGGGGGCAGCCTTACCCAAGGGAGGGGAAAAAGTTGTTCTTGTTGCTGCTTATCTTATAGCAGGTGTCAGCTTCATTGGCATGTGGCTGAACTCACTTTGTGCCTGTTCATCACCAGTAATGAACAAAAACTCAGTGACTCTTTGCTCTTCTCAGTCTAGAGATAGGCTGATGATGGTTGGTTACCACGGGTCACATGACAAACATGACAAAGAAGCGAGTGTGCAATGACAACCCATCTGCCAAGTTACATGATGGGCACTTTATTGACTAGTGGAAGGCGGGTTATGCAGGTCATAGAAAAAGCACTTATTAAATATTTATTTTTTTATATCCTCTACATTTTTCCTGGACTGCCTGAAGTCCTTTGGTGGACTACATGTTGTACAGGCATGGTCAAGGGTCACAAAGCTAATATATGGACAAATGTTTGAACTTAGTTTTCTGCCACCACCACCCCCCCCCATACCAAAAAAAAATGTATGATAATCTCAGGAATATGGGACCCACGCTCTTTGGGATTCCAGTGGAAACATTGCTGGATTTGGATTCAGAGGGCCTCATTTCGAATCCTGACTTTTCCCTTTACTTCTTGTTTGCTCAAGTAACTACTCACCATTGCTGGACCTCAGTTCTCTTGTCTAAAAAATAAGTGTGTAAGAAGAAGTTACCTTTGGGAATCCTTATAACTCTTAATGTATGACCCTATGAATATCAAGTCCTCTATGTGATGTTTATCATTTTTCAAAAAAAAACCTGATGTTGGTGAACCTTGAATAGCAACCTTGAATGTGAAAAGATGCCCCATTGCTTAAAGATGTGTGGTACAATCTCATACCCAATAAAATTACTTTGTTGGACACATTATAGTTGATGGGAACAGGTCAAAATATTTTCCCACTGCCTGATCAACTGAATTTTTGGTTCAAATATATGCATCAATTTCAGTAAGCCTTACTGGAGGTCACTACCAAAAACCTTCAACAGTTCTGAGAATTGTCCTGTAGTCCTCTGGGAAAACTAAGAAAATCCTTATGCCAGAACAGTTACATGGTAATGGATACAACCTGATAGCATGTGACAAATTAATCTAAAAAGGATAAAATAGGCTATGTTGCCATCAAATATAAATGAGAAAATACACAGTTTTTAAAAATATAAAGACACAACTGAAGCTTTCTTTCTGCAGTTCTTACTTTCCCACATATAAGAAATGACTGAAAGGGGTTGGCTGGTGTAACGGAAATGCAAATTTAAAGATCTTCCCTGCCCCTAGGCTAAAGTGCACCTGAAGCCTGGGGTGGGAGGCTTGTTTTTCAGTAGATAGTTTTTGATTGGCCAGTGAGTCAATAAGGTTGTTACATTCTCTGAGCCAGGAGAAGGCTATATAAGCCCTGATGTGAGGCTTTGTTTTGGGGCTCACTTTGGGAAGTGTTCTGTGATTTGATCTGGATTTTGGGAAGCCATTGTCCAGAGCCGCCCCCCCCACTTTGAAAAACCCAGATGTTGAAAGCCAGATGTTGATTTGGTATGGATGTAATGGTTGGACAGTTTAGAAAGCTGTCTACTTGATCTGTTTCTGTCTTGATAATTCTGCCTATATACTTTGAAGTTGGGGGTGCTGACTTTTTTCCCCTGAACAAGGTAAACAATATATGTCTGACTGATTAAAGTAAGTTTGTTAACCCATTTTGAGTTGCTTTCCTTTATCAAAGCAGATCCAAGAACCTGTGCTGGCAGCAAACCCTGAGGACACTTGGGGTGCTTGCTGCTACAGCTGGATAGTACAGTGAATAGAGCACTGGCCCTGGAGTCAGGAGTACCTGAGTTCAAATCTGGCCTTAGACAATTAGTACTACCGTGTTTCCCTGATAATAAGACCTATCCCGAAAATAAGCCCTCCCCTTACTGTGTAAGATTCCTCTAAAATAAGCCCTCCCCCGAAAATAAGCCCTATTGAGATTGCTACTGTAGTGAAGGTGATCCTCTGCATCCAATCAGAGCTGCAGCAGTGAGTGCGTCATCCTGTTCTTCCCCAGTGATTTGCTTGCTGGTACATTTTTTTGTTCACATTTACCTGTTTATTAAAATTGCTGTCAATGTTCATTAAAATAAGCCTTCCCCTGAAAATAATGTTTTTCTGTCCAAAAAAAATTAATAAGACAGTGTCTTATTATCGGGGGAACATGGGTAGTCCCCCAATTCCCACCTCCCCCCACCTAAAATAAAGCAGAAATGACTGAAAGTCAATTCAAAACTGCTGAATGGGTGGGGGCATGATACATCCCTTGTCTACAACAGATCTCTTCTTGCAATTATTATGAGAAGCTTGCATCTTTGTTTCAAGGCTTTATAATTTTTTCCTCCTAAGTAAAAGGGAATTGGAAGTGGTTTACCTGGGTAATTCCTATAAATGCTAAAAGTCTTATATTTTCATAGTTAATCCTCTGAGAATAATAGATCATGTTAAATGCCCTGGAGAACATTTCAAATAAACATGGCTGAGAAATGCAAAATCTCACTCTGCCTGAAAGAGTTTTCAGTACAAACTAGGGGCCTTTTTTTCTCTTAAGTACACTCAATAATATGCTGCATTTGTTGAGAGATTAAAAAACAACATAATAACAAAAATCCTCTTTTCCAAATCCTTTTCATCTTGATTATTTATATTGAAAACTATAGTATGCACACAACACACAGATTAATCATTTAATATCAGGGGGAAGGAAAGAGGAGGAAATATAAATTCCCCTGGCTTTATTCTTTTTTCCTAATGAAAATAGAAATCATTGTGACCCTTCCATTAGGATATTTTAAAAGTCAAGATAAATCTCATTAATACAGAGATAGAATAAGTATGTTACTTGGAGAACCCCCAGAGAAGTTGTGGTGCACTGCACAGCATAAGAAACTAGGAACAGAAATTTCAGCATGTGCTGCAACCATGTCTCACAAGGTGTGCATGAGATGATTAAATAAATGTAGGACAGAATACTAGACAAGAAGATCTCTCTTGGGGAATTTGATTTTTAAATGATTTTAGATACACACATATGGTTATGATATCAAGCTATATTGTAAACTTCAAACACTTGAAAAAATTGAAATTTCATCTGTGTGTATACCCTGTCCACTGCACTGATGCAGGCTGCACTCACTCCTTAAGTAGACAGTAGAGTGGAAAGGATATTGCATTGGGATTCAGATGACCTGATTTTAAATCGAACCTCTGACATTTTCTAACAGTGTGACCTTGAACAAGTTATTTTTTCTGAGGGTCTCAGTTACCACACTGCCAAAAAGAAGCAATTAGACTAAGTCTCTAAAATTTAAGGATCTCTATGTCTTTGAGGTGTTGGCTTCTGAGATTCTACATTTAATAAGCCTAGTCTTGAGATGAAATATTTGTTCTTTGTCACTGGATCTAAACTCATAGCATTTTATATTTGGTAGAATATATAAGGACTCATCGGATGACCAAAAATAAAAAAATGAAGTTCAAGACCCAAAGGTCACCACCACACCTTGATGGGACATGGAAAAGAATTCTAGTCGGGTTAAACCAAGGAAAGGAAAAAAAATATTTTAATTTATTGACTATCAATACAAATGTGAGGTTTCTACTTAAAAAAAAAAATTTGAAGCTGTCATAGGAAGGCAATGATATCATTTTCAGTACGTTATTTCATTGGGTATATTAATATTATTTTTAAGAAAAAGAAAGTGTCCTGAGGATTCCTTTAAAAGCTGTCCTTTCATATTTAATAGCATCTGTCCTAAAGAAGTTATGATAGATATCCATTAGCTATCCTTATTTTAAAAGAATGACATTTTTAAAAATCCCACATGTAGGCAGATTTGGAATGTGCTACAACTTCACTAATGAGAGGTCAGGGCACTATTAAAGTCAATGCTTTGTTATTGATGAGTTTGATATAGCTACACAACCTCGGTAATAAAAGGAGGAACCAGGGTATATAAAAGGCACATCATGATTTGATTGTTTTCTCAGAAACTGACACCAATTCGGAGGCTGCTTCAATGGATTTATTTCTTTCCTCTTTGTAAATGGAATGTTTATATACTGAAAGGTTTTTATTTCTTTCAGCATTATTACTAAGAAGTAAGTGCTGGTAAATCGAATCTGAAATGTATTTGCAATGATCTTAGAAAATGGGGGAAAAGTTTCCTAAAGCAAAATATCCTTTCCAATATCATTTCTTAGTTGTATGTGGCTTAATTGCCTATTTGAAAAAAGGAACAGAAAACACAGAACTTCCAGGCTTCAGGAAAAAAAAAAAGTGTCATATCAAGGTGTTCATAGTAAGCATTATTGTTATCACATCCATTTCCTCTAGTGGCTAGTAAATATTCAAAGATAATGAAATCCAACATCTTTTAATTTAATCTTAATAACAATAATGTGTTACTTTGGAATGAAATGTTTGATAATAAATCTTGAGGGACTAAGCTGTGTCAGTTGATAGTGTAGTATTTTTTTTAACATCCATAAGGTAAAGAAAATAGAAATAAGACTGGAATTTTTATTTCAAAGCAAATTATAACTTTTTCTTCATCAAATGATATACCACTTCCTTCTAGGGTTAATAGGACCAAATTGAAATAGTGTAGTTGTGTTTCTGTGCTTTTCTTTCTGCAATAAATTTCACTTATTTTTATGTTTGTTATGAAATAATTAAGTCACCTTCAGGGGAAGGCTTTCTTCTATGACTGTATCATTATCTAAGAAGATTATATTCCTTGTAGTTCTAATCTTTCCTTAATTTTTACATGCTGGCAAAGTATTTTAACAAGGAATTAAATATGTGTAATTCATATTATGAGAGACTTTTGTGCAACTAAATTCTTGAACTGATAGCATCAAAAATAGGGAACCCATTAGATTAACTTCTCTGAAATCTTTAAGGTCAGCATGTTTCTAAGCTGGCATCCACCCCAATGTAGCCATATACTGTTTTCCATTTTGCGTTTTTCTCTAATATTTAATAAAGTGCTTGGCACATAAGTGCTTAATTAATTTGCTTTTTCATTCACACAATGTTAAGGTTTCAAAATAACTTAGGAATCAATTAGTTAATTCTCCCTCTTATCTCAGAAATGCAGAAACTAAGGCCTAGAGAAGTTCAGTTATTTGACAGAAGTCTCATAAATAACTAGTAGGAAAGCAACTGAAGGTATAGTATTCATCCCAGTTTAGTTTACTATACTTTCACATTGTTATGCAAAAATTGGGAAAAGGCTTAGAGAAAAGTTATTGTTCAATAAAGCAGTGGAAAATAAGTTTTTCTATTGAAAATTAAAGGAAATTGACCTTCAAAATATGTAATAATATCATAAGAGTTACAAATGTGTTAAAGAAATCAGATTGATATTTGTTCACTTATTTTGATTCATTGCAATTGCTATTATTGTTATTATTAGGTGGTAGGGTAGGGTATGTGCAGTAGTCTGGTAAGAAAAATGAAATTAATTCACTATAAGTAATCAATGTTCCCATTAATAACAACAACAACAAGAATAATAGATGCCATTCATATAGCACTTGAAATTTTACAAAGAGCTTTATAAAGACTCTCTCATTTGATCCTCACAACAAACTTGTGAAAAAGGTGCTATTATTATCCCCATTTATCAGAGAAGGAAACAATAATTAAGGGATCAATGTCAACCTGAAATGAAGTCTCTAATGAGAGTATATCTGATATCTGTTCTAAACCCTGTCCAATTTAATGTAGGGTGATAGTTTTAGACCAAAGGATATAATAGAGGGCATCTAGTGAACAATCCTCTCATTTTACAGTTGCTTTAATTGATGCCTATGCAAGGAAAAAGACTCCCTTAATAATACACAATTATTAAGTAGCAGAACTGATGGAGTCTGGATGCAGATTGATGCATATTATTTTAATTGTCTTCAATATTTTCGTGCTATTCCTCCTTTATTCTGTTTTTTTTTTTACAACAAGGCTAATATGGAATTAGGTTTTATATGATTCAGATATATAACCTATATCAGATTGCTCACCATTTTAAGAAGAGGGAAATTTTGGAATTAAGTTTTTTTAATTGAATGTTGAAAATTGTACTTGGAAAAAAAAATTGCTTTAAAATCAACCTTGTAATCATAAAACTTGTGTATGTGAGTCATGACTCAAATTTGAATCCAGGTCTTCCTGGTAAGATCAGCTCACTCTTTAGATAGCCCTTTCCAATGCAGCAGAAAATGGCAGGGGATTTGAACTTTAGGAGGTATGAGAAAATAAATTTTCAAATATATTGTGGAAGGAAGAAAGGACTTCTGGGAACCAAGATGTTGGAGTGATCAGTAAATCATTGTAACCATATTTACCTCCAAACAACTATAGACTGATGCCCCCAAACAAATCCTGGAACACCAAAATCTGTAAAAAAAAATATGGAATGAAACAATTTTGGAGCCAAGACACTTGGAAGATCAACAGAAAAAGTCTGTCAAACTTGGGTAAAAGGGGAGGGCAGTTCAAGACAGGAAGGATGCCTGTAAGCCAGCAGCAAGCCCTACCTCAGCAAACCAGGAATAGATCCTAAGCCCTAGTATAGAAAGAAAGAATAAAAAATAGGAAAAAAAAATATTTGACAGATGCCAAAACCAGGATTCCTCCCCTCTTCCCCCTCCCCCAGTATGCTTCAGCATAGTCAGGGGACCTGTCAGACTCCAACTCTGAGGACTGGAACATGTGTCAGTATAGCCCCAGACAAACAAGCAACCTCCAGAAGCCACACATCCAGTGCTTCAGTTTAGCCCCAGGAAAAGAAATAGGGGCTAACCCCCTGGGTACCTAAAGTGGTCTGCTACTTGATTAAGTGTAGCCTTCAGTGTAGGCAATCAAGCCACTGTCAGCATTCAGACCATCATGTGCTTTGGTGTATTCCAGGGAAATGGGGAACATGCCTCTGGCCTCAGCACACCCCAGACATCAGAACAAAGACTCTAACTCATCAACAAGTAAGCTGTCAGACCCGTATGGTCTCTAGAAATGTCAGCCAACCCCCACACCACCCCTTCAGTGCAGTGCCAGACATAAGGGTCTGCCACAGGCCTCAGGCAGCATCAGGGCAAAAACAGGTAAACAACTAGGGCCCATAGCCCCTGGCACAAGAAGCCTAAGACAGACCCCTTCCATCCTAGAAGCAGAGATCAAAATTAAAAGAACAGAAAATGTCCAAAGAAGATTATCAAAATACAATAAAAATGGATCTGACCATAGAAAGTTATTATGGTGACAGAGAAGATCAAGAAACAAACTCAGAAGAGGACATCAATCTCAAAAAACCTATGGGCAAAACCCCAGACAAAAACCAAAAAGTGGTCTAAAGTCTAGAAAGACCTTAAAGCTAAAAAATGAGCTTAAAAATATTATGAGAGGTAGGAGAAAAAAATAGAAAAAGAAATGAAAGTGATGCAACAGAATTATAAAAAAAAATCAACAGCTTTGAAAAAGAAAACAACTCCTTAAAAAGTACAATTGACCAAATGGAAAAGAAAATACAAAATCTCATTGAGGATAAAAATTCCTTAAAAGATACAATTGGGCAAGAGGAAGCTAATGACTCTGTAAGATATCAAGAATCAAACACATTCAAAATAATGAAAAAAAAATAGAAGAAAATGTAAAAAACCTCATGGGAAAACAGATGACCTGGAAAATAGACACAGGAGAGCCAACATCAGAATCATGGGACTACCTGAAAGCCATGTGTAGCAGCAAGCACCACAGGTTCTTGGATCTGCTTTGATAAAGGAAAGCAACTCAAAATGGCTTAACAAGCTTACTTTAATCAGTCAAACATGTATCGTTTACCTTGTTCAGGGGAAAAAGGTCAGCACCCCGAACTTCAAAGTATACAGGCAGAATTATCAAGACAGAAAGAGATCAAGTAGACAGCTTTCCAAACTGTCCAGCCATTACATCCATACCAAATCAACATCTGGCTTTCAACATCTGGGTTTTTTCAAAGCTGGGGGGCTCTGGACAACGGCTTCCCAGAATCCAGATTAAATCACAGAACACTTCTCAAAGTGAGCCCCAAAACAAAGCTACACATCAGGGCTTATAAAGCCTTCTCCTGGCTCAGAGAATGTAACAACCTTATTGACTCACTGGCCAATCAAGAAGTATCTACTGAAAAACAAGCCTCCCACCCCAGGCTCCAGGTGCACTTTAGCCTAGGGGCAGGGAAGATCTTTAAAATTTCCATTCCCATTACACCATGATCAAAAGGAAGACTTGGACAGCGTCTTTCAGGAAAGTTTCAGGAAAAACTGCCTTGGTATCTTGGAACCAGAGGGCAAAATAGGCATTAAAAGAGTTTACAGATGACCTCAGGGAAGAGATCCCAAAATAAAAATTGCAAGGGATGCTAGAGTCAAATTTCAGAACTATCAGGCCAAGGGGAAAAAAAAGAATTGCAAGTGGCCAGAAGGAAATGATTAGAATGTTGAGGAGTCACAATCAGGATCACACAAGTCTTAGCAACTGCAACAATAAAATATCAGAGGTCATGGAACAGGATCTTCCAGGAAGGTAAAGGAACTAGGACTATAACCAAGAATTATTTACCTGATAAAATTAAGCATAATACATCAATGGAAAAAAAAAGGTCATTCAGTGAAATAGAAGGATTTCAAACTTTAATCAGGAGAAGACCAAGATTAAACCAAAAGTTTGATCTCTAATATCAGGACCAAACAAAAGCATAAACTGGTAAAAAGGGAAAAGAAAATATAAGGAAGTCAATAGAGCCAAACTGTTTATATTCCTATGTGGGAAGATTATAGTTGTAATTCTTATTCATTCCATCTATTTATCTACTTATCTGTCCATTCATTCATTCAATTTATTTTTCAACTTTCACTTTTATAAGATTTTGAGTTTCAATTTTTTTTTCTCCCTCCTCCTTCCTTCCTACTACCTCCCCAAGATGGCAAACAATCTGATACAGGCTAAACACTTATAATCATGTTAAATATATTTCCACAGTATTTGTATTGTGAAAGAACAATCAGAAAAAATGGAAAACCACAAGAAAGGAAAAAAGGGAATATATGATACTTCATTCTGAGTGAAGACTCCATAGCTTTTTCCTCTGGAATCAGATAACTTTTTTTTATCATAAGTCTTTTGAAAATGTGTTAGATCTTTGTATTGCTGAGAAGGGCAAAATCTATCAAAGTTCATCATCACACAATGTTGCTGTTACTGTGTACAGTGTTTTTCTGATTTTGCTCACTTAATTTAGCATCAGTTCCTGTAAGTCTTTCTAGGTTATTCTGAAATCTGCCTGCTCATCATTTCTTTTTTCTTTGATATATAAGGACTAAAAGATTTAAAATATTTCTAATAAATGCATCTCAGAAGTACTAATTTTATACTTTACCACATTCTCATGTTTTATGTAATTTTTATATCAATTCTGACTTAGGCACTTTTTCTCAGATGATGCACTTCCAAATTGTAGGAATTTTAATACTGAAAATTTTCTGTTTTAAATATAGCAGCCAAATTTGACTGGTTCATTGAAAAATATGAAAGATGATAAAAGTTCTATCTTTGATTAGTAAAAGATTCTTATTTATAAATAATGAAAATGTGTCTTCAATAGTCCCTAGTACTCTCAAGTCTACAAAACCTTATTCTAAAATCATTTGAAATAAAATAAAACATTTTCCAAAAAGAAACCAAGCTTCCAAGGGCATCCAGGCTTCCATAAAGGTTCTGGGTCAGGAAGTATTCCCTGTCTCCTTGTACTGCTCCCTATCACCAGAGAAAACCTTTGATTGAAATGCTTGAACACTCAGCAACAAGCACATGCACCTGGTAGAAAGTTGCCCTAACCAAGAGTATTTCACAGTTACGTCATTAATGAAATATAGTCAAATCCTGTTATAGCCTAGTCATAATTTCCTTTTTTTTAGAGGGGGGAATGCAGGGCAATTTGGTTAAATGACTTGCACAAGGTCACACTGCTTAGTAAGTGTTAAGTGTCTGAGGCCGGATTTGAACTCAGGTCCTCCTGACTTCAGGGCTGGAGTTCTATTCACTGTATCACCTAGCCACTCCTCTCATCATTTCTTATAGCACAATAGTATTCAATTTAATTCATATATCACAACTTGTTCAGTCATTCCCAAGTGGATTGACATCCCCTCAGTTTCAAATTCTTGGCCACCACACAAAGAGCTGCTATAAATATTTTTGTACATGTGAGTCCTTTCCCATTTTATCTCTTTGAGATACAGACCTATTAGTGGTGTTGCTTGATCAATAGGTATGCACAATTTTAGACCCCTTTGGGAATAGTCCCCAAAATGCTCTATGGAATGGTTGGATTAGTTCACAACTCCACCAACAATGCATTAGTTTTCCAATTTTCCTACATATACTCTAGCTAGTAGCAACTCTTTTTTTTTTGCCTTTTAGAGGGCAAATGGGGTTAAGTAACTTGCCCAAGGTTACATGGCTAGTTTTGTGTGTGTGTGTGTGTGGCTGTTAAGTGCCTGAGTCTAGAACTGAACTCTGGTTCTCCTGACTCCGGGGGTGGCACTTTACTCACTGCACCAGCTAGCCGCCCCTAGCTAGTTGTAATTCTTAATAATTGTATCCCTATGAATACAACAGAAAGAATATATACAGAGGGTAGGGGTATAAGGTGAATCTGACATGAGGACATAAAAAATAAAGGATGAGAAAAAGGAGTACACTGGATGCAGAAGAAATGGAGAAGCAAAATGGAGTAAATTATTTAACAAGAAAAGGCAGAAAATACCTATTACAGTTGGGTGGAAGAGTGTGATGGGCATTGCTTGAACCTTACTCTCATTGGTATTGGCTCAAATACAGTATCATATACATGATTGGTTGAATATAGAAATCTATCTTATCCAACATGGAGGTAGGAAGGGAGGAAATAAAATAAGAGGATGGGAAATGACAGAAGGAAGGGCACATTAGGGGGTGGGGGTGGTAGAAACAAACTACTAATGTAGAGGGATAGGGTAAAAGGAGAGAGAGGACAAACTGGAGGAAAAATAGTATGGAGAGAAATACACAGTTAGTAATTATTTCTGTGAATGTGAATGTGAGACCTGTCCCATAAAATGGAATTGGATAGCAGATTGGATAAAAAACCACAATACTCTAATATGTTGTTTACAAGATACACCCTTGCAGCAAAGAGACACAGACAGAGTAAAGGCAAGGTGCTGAAGTAGAATCTATTTTGCTTCAGCTGAAGTTAAAAAAAAGACATGGGTAGCAATCCAGATATCAGACAAAGGAAAAGCAAAAATAGACATAATTAAAAGAGATAAGGAAGGAAACTATAATTTGCTAAAAGGTACCATATATGATGAAGCAATATCAATACTGAACATTTATGCACTAAGTGGTATAGCATCCAAATTTTTAAAGGAAATGTTAAGAGAGTTAAAGATGTTTTGAATTATAAAATAGATGATTTTGACTATACTATAATTAAAAAAAAGCTTTTTTCCAACAAAACTGGTGCAACTAAGATTGGAAGGAAAGCAGAAAGCTGGGAAATAATTTTTATAGCAAGTATCTCTGATAAAGGTCTCATCTCTGAAATATATAGAGAACTGATTCAAATGAATAAGAATACAAGCCATTCCCCAATTGATTAATGGTCAAAAGATAAGAGCAGGTTGTTTTTAGATGAAGAAATCAAAACCATCTATAGGCATATGAAGTGCCCCAAATCACTTTTGATTAGAGAAATATAAATCAAAACAATTCTGAGGTATGATTACACACATAACAGATTGGCTAATATGACAAAAATGGAAACTGATAAATGTTGGAGAGGATATGGTAAAATTGTGATACTAATTCATTTTTGGTAGAGTTATGAAATTATCCAATAATTTTTGAGCACCCCATAATGGGGGAGAGCAATTTAAAACTATGTCCAAAGGGCAACCAAACTGTGCATACCCTTTCATTCAGCAATATCACAACTAGGTCTGTATCCCAAAGAGATCATAAAAAAGGAGAAAGGACCTACATATTCAAAATATTTATAGCAGCCCTTTTGTGGTGGTAAAATATCAGAAATTGATTGGATGCCCATAAATTGGGGATTGGCTGAACAAGCATGGTAGATGAACATAATGGAATACTATTCTGAAATAAAAATGATGAACAGGCTGATTTCAGAAAAACCTGAAAAAGACTTGTACTAACTGATGCAAAGTGCTGAACCAGGAAATCATTCTGTACATTATCAGCAACATTGTGTGATGATCAACTATTAATGACTCGGGGGCGGCTAGGTGGCACAGTGAATAGAGCACTGGCCCTGGAGTCAGGAAAACCTGAGTTCAAATCCAGCCTTAGACACCAAACACACACAGACACACAGACACACACACACAATACTAGCCGCATGACCTTGGGCAAGTAACTTATCCTCAATTGCCCTCCACAAAAAAAAAATAAAAAAGCAATGAAAGACTCAGCTCTTCACAATAACACAAGGATTCAAGACAAGTATAAAGGAGTCATGAAGAAAAATGCTATTCACATCCAGACAAAGAGCTGGTGAACTCTGAATGCAGATCAAAGCATATTTTTTTCCTTTATTGTTTTTCCTCTTTTTTATGTGCTTCCTTTTTCACAACTCTAACTAATACAGAAATATGTTTTACATGATAGCACATGTATAACATATATCCCATTGCCTCCTATTTTCAGAAGAGGGGAGGGAGAAAAATTTGATATTCAACGTCTTCTAGAAATGATGCTAGGAATTGTCTTGACATGTTATTGGGGGAAAGATAAAGCACTATTAAAAAATAAAGTGAGTGTGTGTCAGTTTCTGGCTCCATGGCTAGTTTATCTTTATGGTGCACTGGGTTTGTAGTGACATACTAAAAATATTTCTTCATCTTTATTAAGATAATAGCTTGAGGATGGGGGGTAGCCAAGATGGCAGCCCTGAAGCAGGAAAACTTTGTGAGCTCCCCCTGTAACCAAGTCAAATACCTATAAAAATGACTCTAAACAAATTTTAGAGCTACAGAGCCCACAAAGTGACAGAGAAAAATGAATCTCCCCATGAAGGCAGCCAAGCAGGTGGACGGAAAGGGTTCATCTCAGAGTTGCTGGGAGCCAAGTACAGCCCTGTCCTTTAGCCCCAGAGCAGCCCCAACCAGCAGCTGCAGCAGACTTTGGAAGAGTGGATCACCAGCAGCATTGGAGATTTCCAGAATTATCAACACATGCATGCCAAAGAAAAAATGAGAGGTCAGTGTGAAATTCTGTTGGAACTTGGGGGGTTGGGATGGGGATGGAGGATTTTGTCCGGCCTTTTACTCTGGAGCTAAAAGTAGCAGAAGTGCGGTAGTGCTGCAGCCACCTCCACAAAGCTACTTCAGAACTGCTGGCCTGCAGATCATGGTGGGGGGGGGAAGGGGGCAAGAAAACATTCAGAGGATAATCGCTCTTGCTTTAACCTTCTTGGATCTACATCATGGCCTTGGGTGGTGGTCCTAAGATGAGCAGTGAGCCAGAGTTTCTGGGGGAAACAGAGACAGTGCCCTCCTAATATCTTGGGCAGATGCAATAACCCCAGTGATTTGGCACAAAGCTCTCCCCTCTGGAAGCATAGTTCTACTGTGGCAAATATCTCAAAAGTCAAGCAATTGAGTGGCAACATGAGCAAGAAGAGGAAGCAAAGCAAACACAGCAATCCAACTTTAGATTCCTTTTTTGAGGAAATAAAGGATCAAAGCATGGAACAGGAGGAAGACAACAAAGTCAGAACTGCAGCAAAAACTTCCAAGAAAAATATGAATAGGTTACAGGCAATGGATGAGCTCAAGAAGGATTTTGAAAATCAAGTAAGAGAAGTGGAGGAAAAATTGGGAAGAGAAATAAGAATGATGCAAGAAAATCATGAAAAGAGTCAACAACCTAACTGAAGAAAATAACACCTTAAAAATAGATTAACTCAAATGGCAAAAGAGGCCCAAGAAGCCAATGAGAAGAAGAATGCCTCAAAAAGCTGAATTTGCCAGATAGAAAAATAATTTAAAAAACTCACTGAAGAGCCTCATTCCTTCAGAATTATATTGGAGCAAATGCAAGCTAGTGACTTTATGGGAAGTCAAGATATTATTAAACAGATCCAAACAAATGAAAAAGTAGAAGGCAATGTAAATATCTCATTGGAAAAACCACTGACATGGAAAATAGATACAAGAGAGATAATATTAAAATTATTGGACTACCTGAAAACTATGATAAAAAAAACCCTAGATATCATCCTTCAAAAAAATCTCAAGGAAAGTTGCTGTGATATTTTAGAACAAGAGGGCAAAATAGAAATCGAAAGAATTCACTGATCACCCCTTGAAAAAGATCCCCAAAAGAAAACTCCAAGAAATATAAAGCCAGGTTCTGGAGTTCCCCAAAAAAGGAGAAAATATTACAAGCAGCCGAGAAGAAACAATTTGAATATTGTGGAAACACAGTCAGGGTAACAGAAGATCTAGCAGCTTCTACATTGAGGGATCAAAGAGCTTGGAATATGATATTCCAGAGGTCAAAGGAGCTAAGATTAAAACCAAGAATCACCTACCCAGCAAAACTGAGCATAATGTTTCAGGGGAAAATATGGTCATTGCATGAAATATAGGACTTCAAGCATTTTTTATTAAAAAACCAGAGTTGAATAGAAAATTTGACATTCAAATACAAGAAGCAAGAAAAACATGAGATGGTATACAGGGAAAAGAAATCATAAGGAAATCACATGGAAAAATAATAATTATAACTTATGAAACTTTGCTCAGTATGAGGAAAGTTGAAGGGAATGTAAATATATATATATATATACACACACATATGTCTATATAATCAGGTATATGTGCACATGAATATATATGTGTGTGTATATATGTGTACAGGTATACATAGACAGAGGGCACAGGATCAATTGAATAGGAAAGGATGATATTTAAAAGGTGAAATTGAGAGGTGAGGGAGGAATATAATGAGAGGAGATGGGGAGAGACCGAAGGGGTAAATTATCACATATAGAAGAGACATGGTATAACTATTACAAAGGAGGGGAAGAAAAGGAAGGCAAAAAGGAATGGGTCAACATTACACCCTTTGAATTTGGCTGAGGGAGGGAATGACATATGCATTCAATTGTGTATCTTGCTGTACAGGAGAGTAAGTTAGAAGGGGATCAGAGGTGGGATGTTGGAGGGGAGGCCAGGTTAGTGGGGAGGGTAATTAGAAGCATACATTTTTGAAAAGGGACAGGGTCAAAGTAGAAAATAGAACAAGTGGGGGGTGGGATAAGACAGAAGGAAATATATTCAGTGTTTCACAATATATCCACTACAAAAATGTTTTGCATAGCTACACATGCACAACTTATGCTTAATTACTTATATTTCCAGTAAGGGTGTGTGAGAGGGAGGAAGGAAAAGAATATGCAATTCAAAGTTGTAAAATCAAATGTTTAAAAATATATTATTATTATTTTTTACATGAAACTGGGAATTATGACATACAGTCACTGGGGTATGGAAATCTGTCTTGCCCTACTGGAAAGTCAGAGTGGGGAAGGGGGAGGATATAGGAGAGAGCAGAGGGGGAGGGTGTATATAGTGGAATCGTTGCTTTGGGGTAGTGAGTAGGGGACAGGGATAAAATTTGTAACTCGAAATCTTGTGAAACTGAATGATGTAAACTAAAAATAAACATAAAATTAAATAAAAAAAGCATAAAAAGATAATAGGTCCCATTTTTTAACTGTGACAATTTCCCCTTCAATTTTAATACAAGCATGATACTGTGTCATCTACAATTCATTGTAACTCACCTCCTGTATGTCAATGTATCTATGTATGGGTTCTCAATTGGTAGTGGTCATGATGTTAATATCAACTAATAAGACATATGGATAATGAGACTACCAGAGTAGACAAATCCTCAATAGGTTTGGCCCAGCTGGGGTGTTTGAATATGCTGTTAGTTGAACATTATTATAGAATTATTCTCAAAACAGAATATTTTATATAATTTACTTATATAGGTAATTATATATAGCAGCTTTTATAGGATTCAGAAATGTTCCAATTATTTTTCAGCTGAAATGAAATCATTTTAATGCAGCATATTGCATTTAGAAGCAATGTTAATTGAAAATAGGATACAAAGCAAATTGAACAAGATCATTCCACAATTAATGACATAAAGGAATTTTGGCTGAAATTATCAATATGAAGTAAATGTCCACATTGTTTTAAAAAATTAGGCATTTAAATGTATTGGAAGTTTGTTTTTAGTCACCCTTGTCATATGAAAGCTAAAATTTTAATTCTGATACTAAGCTTTGTTAGAGAGATGTAGTGTCCAGGTCAAGGGCATTTTTTAGCCATCTCTGCTTCAACTTAGACTACATACTTTTTTCTAATAGAGTTTTCATTTTTTGGTAACACATTTTAAGAAGGACAATGACAAAGTAGAGAGCATCCATATGATGGCAATAAGGGTGATGAAAGGCCTCACTTAGATCATGTCCTACAGAGATCAGTTCAGAGAATCAGGGCTGTTTTGCCTGGAGAGAAGACTTAAAGGAAAGGATAACATCATAGATATCTATCCTTGAGTATCTGAAGATCCTTCATGTTGAAAAGGCATTAAACTTGTTCTGGTTGTCCCCAGGGAAAAGAACTAGGCTCACTGTGTGGCAGTTGCAGAGAAATAGTTTTTTTCAGTACAGCTAAGGAAAAGCTTGCTGGCAATTTAATCTATACAAAAGTTAATTTTCTTCAAAGGAAAAAAAGACATGGTTTCTTGATTGGTTATGTTGCATATGGCATATGATCCTATCATTCAGATATAAGATGGACTTGATGGTTTCTGAGGTCTTTTCAACTTGGAAGTCCAATGATTGTTATTCTTTGAGAGGTAGCAGGTGATACGGAAAGAACAAAGGACTGGGACTTTGAAGAGTTGTATTCTTCCCATGCTTGGTTCCATATTTACCATTAAATTATGTTTGTAATCTTGAGTAAACCACTTAAATTGTATTTTCATTTCCTTGTTTATAATAATAATTGTTTTAGATGATTATTTTTAACATTTGTTTTATCATAGCTTTAAGATTATTAGTCTTTGAAATGAGGTTGTTAGCCTAGAGCAGAAAAGGGTAAAAACTGCACTGAATGTTGATTTTACATGAATTTTTCTAAATGTACAAGATGTTGACTTGTATGTCCCATTTATATAGAACTGAACATCCATCAATTGATGACACATAAGTATAATCCTTTTTCCTGAGAATGCTGAGACCAATGGATCCTTTGAGCTTGGGATTCCTGAGCTTCAAACGTCTAGGCCAATTGGATGTTTACAATAAGTCTGAAACCAATGAGCCAGATCCATGGAGGAAAATGTCACCCCCCTATATAAGGAGAAACAAACCAATTCAAGTTGGAAATTAAATAGGTCAAAACTTCAATTCTAATTAAGAATAGAATCAGACATATGAGTGGCCACTGCCCTTTCAGCCTGAGTAAGGAAAGGAGAGTATCTAAACAAAATGAACTCAACAGGAAGAAATAGGTATATATTACGACAGGAAGACTATTGTTTGACTTAAATAAGAACATCTTAACCTACAGTGTGAGGCAAAAATCTGAAATTGGGCACTAAGTTATATAGAAATAGTGCTACAGGCATAGAGCTGGCTGTCCCTGCCTCTCCTCCTCCTGACTCACTGCTGTTTGCCCTCACTTAGGAATAAGTCAGTCAGGAAGTCACTCCACTGCCATGGCATTCAAAGATAAAAAGTAAAATGCTTGTGGAGTCCAAAGTTGCCATTCACAAGATCTAGATAACTGTCACCAACCACAATAACTTGAGAGAGTGTGTACTGACCTAAATAGAGGAGCCAAAGGAAAAAAAAAACAAACTTTAAATGAAGGGACCTGTTTGAATGGCCACTAAGGTACTTTGAATCACAGCTAGAAAAAACTCTTTTTGTTGAAGCTTCAAAAAATTGGTTGGGATCAATTCCTTATGAGAATCCAAAAAGACTTTATTAAATTTCACAGTCCTTCTGAAATTGTTAAACAGATCACTTCTATCAGCATTGAACAGGTGTAGAAGTTGAAGTTACCATTGCAGATCATCTTTTTAAAAAATAAATGGATTACAACTATTAAAAAAAGAAATAGTGCTATAGCTAGAGTTAAAAGACCACAGTTCTAATCCTACCTCTCCTACTTTCAATCTGTGTGATATTGGGCAAAATAATTTAATATCGCTGGCCCTCAGTTTTTCCATCTTTAGACGAGAGGGATTGAATTAGATTATTTCTGAGGTCTCTTTGTGCATTTAGACAGGTGATGCTAAGCTTTAAATTGTGAGAAATATCCCTTGAGATTTTTGAAAATAGAAAACTATAAGTCCTCAATGGTTAATACATTTCCTTTCCTCAAGGTAGGAGATTAGTCAAAGATAATCAAAGTTCTTTAGCGTGTGCGCGCGCGCACACACACACACACACACACACACACACAATAGCTTCATTATATTTCTAGAGAGAACATTTAAAAATGGGTGACCCTGAGTTGGCAAATTACAATTAGAAGCAAAGTGAAAAATCAATCTCTTTGCTGATTAATTTATCACTAGGAGGACCCCTTGCACCAACAGTTTAAGCACTAGTGTAATGAATTTGTCCCAGAAATGGAAATTGTTTTAAAGTTCAGTGTTTTATGGTAGAGATGATGAAGGTGGTATTTTAACATGCTTAAAACAAAGAAAAATGAAGCTAAAAACTATTCTTCAATCAGTGTTCAGATACCATCAAATTCTTTCTCTGAGGATAGATAGCATTTTTAATCACAAATCCTTCAGCAGTATCCTGGATCATTACATTGCTGAGAATAGATAAGTCTTTCAAATCTGATCATCTTATAATGTTGCCGTTACCCTGTACACAGTACATTTCATTTTAAATCAGTTTATGTAAGTCTTTCCAGGATTTTCTGAGAGCATCCTGCTTATCATTTCTTATAGCAAATCCATCATGAACAGATAACACAATTTGTTTAATTATTCCCCTATTTATGGGGATCCTCTCAATTTTCAATTCTTTGCCACCAGAAAAGAGATGCTATAAGCATTTTTGTACATATAGGTCCTTTTCCTTTTTTTTTTAAATCTCTTTTGGGATACAGACATATTAGTGGTATTGCTAGATCAAAGGGTATATATCACTTTATAGCCCTTTGGGCATAGTTCAAAATTGCTCTCCAGAATTGTTGGATCAGTTCACAATTCCACTGACAGTGCATGAATGTCCCATTTCTCCAACATGCCCTCCAGCATATGTAATTTACATATTCTGTCTCATTAGCCAATCAAAAACATATGAGGTAGTACCTCAGAATTGTTTTAATTTCCATTTCTCCAATCCATAGCAAGTTAGAGCATTTTTGAAAATATGGTCATAAATAATTTTGATTACTTCATCTGAACACTTATCATATCTTTTGATCATTTATCATTTGAGGAATTGCTCTCATTTTCTTTTTTAATTTGACACAAAGAAGCCTGATCCAGGATTCAGATAAAGATCTCACTATGTTCCCTATAGAAGGCCCTTTGAGATGTGTCTTAAGCTTGCTCCTTGGGTCTTTTGATATGGGTTACACTAAACAGGATGTTGTTTGAGTTCTGAGACCAGTAGGCTCTGCCCCAAGACTTTAGTTGTTCAAAACCAAAATCTTTGAATTCTTAGGTGGTCAGTTCCTATGCAGATGTACTTGATGACAAGGCTTTGGTTTCTGGCTTTGAAGCCAGCTCTTGAGAGCATCCTTTGTAATGTGATTGCATATGAAAGGAGTTAACTGACTTTTCCTAACACTTTCTGGCACCTAGAGAACAAAAGCCTCATTGCCATGCTACTTCCAGGATTTGACAGACTAAGATAATGATAAGAATACTTGGGTCTTTTTTTTTGTCTCATTGCTCTATAAAAACCTTGTCCTAATAATCAATAAACAGTTAATCATTTTTCCTTTAACCATCCACATGGGCTCGTCATTTCTTATTCAAGTCTCCAAACCATGCTAAGTGCTGGACACTGAGTAGCCCATGACAGAAACAGTTCTCTATATGTTTGAAAAATTAGACCTTCATCAGAGAAACTTGCTTCAAATTCTTTTTTCACAGTTAATATTTTAAATGTATTTCCCATCGTCCTATGCCCCCTCCCCATTTATTCTATTCTCTGTCCTTTCACCCTCTCTCCCCTCAAAAATGTTTTGCTTCTGACCACCCCTCCTCCAATCTGCCCTCCCTTCTATCACCTCCCCTTGTCTTACCCCTACTCCTCCTACTTTCCTGTAGGTAAGATAGAATTCTATACCTAATTGAGTGTGTAGGTTATTCCATCTTTGAATCAATTCTGATGAGAGTAAGGTTCACTCATTCTATTCCTCCTCCCCCATCTTCCCCTCTACTGTAAAAGCTTTTTGTTGCCTTTTATGTGAGATAATTTATCTCTCCTTTTCCCTTTTTCCCAGTTCATTCCTCTCTCATCTCTTAATTTTATTTTTTTAGATATCATCCCTTCATATTCAACTCACACCTTTGCCCTCTGTCTATATATATACTCCTATCTGCATTAATATTAAGAAAGTTGTTATGAGTTACAAGTATAATCTTCCCATGTAGAAATATAAATAGTTTAACCTTATTAAGTACTTTAGGTTTCCCTTTTCTGTTTACTTTTTTATGCTTCTCTTGAGTCTTATATTTTAAAGTCAAGTTTTCTATTCAGCTTTATTTCTTTTAATGATATTTGAAAGTTCTCTATTTCATTGAATGTCAAATTTTTTCCCTGAAGCATTATACTCAGTTTTGATGGGTATGTTTGTAATCCTATTTCCTTTGCCTTCCAAAATATCATATTCCAAGTCCTCCAGTTCTTTAATGTAGAAGCTGCAGAACCTTTTGTTATCCTGGATGTTGCAGTATGTTACTTGAATTTTTTCTTTCTGACTAATTACAATATGTTCTCCCTGACCTGGGATCTCTGGAATTTGGCTATAATATTCCTGGGAGTTTTCATTATAGGCTCTCTTTCAGGAGGTAATTGGTGGATGCTTTCAATTTATATTTTACTATCTGATTCTAGAATATCAGGAGTTTTCCTTGATAATTTTTTGAAAGGTGATGTTTGCCCCCAATTTTTTTTTGTCATTCAGATAGTCAAGTAGTCCAATGATTTTTTAATTATTTATCTTGGATCTATTTTCTAGGTCAGTTCTTTTTCCAATGAGGTATTTTATATAGTCTTCTATTTTTTTCATGCTTTTGGTTTTGTTTTATTGTTTCTTGATTTCTCCTGAAGTCATTAACTTCCATTTCATCCATTTTAATTTTTAAGGAATTATTTTCTTCAATGCCCTTTTGTAACCTCTTTTTCAATTTGGCCAATTCTACTTTTTAAGGAGTTTTTTTCTTTTCAGTGAATTTTTTTTTGCCTCTTTTTTCCATTTGATCAGTTTGCTTCTTAAAGCATTCTCCTTGTTGAATTTTTGTACCTCTTTTTTCCCCATTTGGCCTTATCAGTTTTTGTTTTTGTTTTTGTTTTTTTTTTGCTTTTTGGAGGGCAATTGTGGTTAAGTGACTTGCCCAAAGTCATACAGTGTCAAGTGTCTGAGGTCAGATTTGAACTGAGGTCCTCCTGACTCCAGGGCCAGTGCTGTATTCACTGTGGCACCTAGCCACCCCCCACCCCCTTGCCTTATCTGTTTTTAAAAGTATTATTTTCTTTAGTATTTTTGATGACTCCTTTATGAAGGTGTTGACTTGTTTTTCATTATTTTCTTTTGTCACTCTCATTTTTCTTCCCATTTTTCCTTTTTATCTCTTACTTGATTTTCAAAATCCTTTTTGAGTTCTTCCCTGGCCTGAGACCAATACATATTTTTCGTAGAGGCCTTTGATATAGGAGCTTTGACTTTCTTGTCTCCTTCTGAGTGTATGTTTTGATCTTCCTTGCTACTGTAGTAACTTTCTATGGACAGAATTTTTCTCTTCTTTGCTCATTTTTCCAACCTATTATTTGACTTTTAACTCTTTGTGAAAGTAGACATCTTCTTCCAGGGTGGAGGGTTCCCTGTCTTAAGCTTCAGGAGTTTTGTGTAGCTGTGTTTTTTTTTTTTAAGATACTTTTGGTACCTATGTGTTTTCAGTTCTTCCAAGGTGATATGATCTAAGGAGAGGTGTTTACTCTTCTCCCAGGCTATTCTGTGTTATGTGAGTGACCACAGGCACTCTTTATTTTGCCCTGGAAGTGCAAGAAGTTTCCCTGCCGTACTGTGGCTGCAAGCTCTGCTATGCTAGTGCTCCTTCTTGCCCTGGGACTGCCACCCAGGATGGTGACCCAGAAATAAGCATGTGCAAAGCAGCAGAGTTCCACCTTGGTGCTAGAAATGAGACCCCTGTAATCTCTGTCTGAATAATTGTACAGCTATCTTACCATCTGTGGGTTGAGAGCTCCAGAAGCAGCCACTGCTATTGCTGATTCAGTGACTCTCAAGTTCTGTATCAACAATGCAGCATTCACAATGCCTTTGGTAACTATAAATATGATGATATGGTTATTAATCACAAAATATATAAGGCTTTCTACATGGGGCACAAAGCTAGCACATTTATTCAAATACCAGAAAACTGAGTCCCCAAACCAGAAAGTCAAAGCCATCACAGCAGTTATGGAGTTGGCACATATAGTTGTTGCAGTAAACCCCATACATTCCCAAGCCTTCAAAACAGAAGAGGCTACCTCAGGCAAAGATCCTCCTATCCTCACTCAAGGCAACTGCTCAGCATCCATGCAGCTCTCTCCCAGCTGCTCCAGGCCCCATAGTTGCTGTCCCTGGCAGTCCTTAGCAGGAGTCCTTAACAAAAATTCTGGCTGGTTCAAAAAATAGTTCGACCACTGCCACTGCCGCCACTGCTTCCAGTCATTGCACTAGCTCCAGCTTTACTCTGGCTTCCTCCTCCCCACCCCTTCCTTCTATATCAGCAAGTTCAAGCGACATGGAAGATCTTCAAATCCCATAACCTTTACAAGATTTGATTCTATTTTACTTGGGCTGTGGCTGTGCTGGTGCAGCTTGTGCTGGACTGTGCTCCACTTTCACCCAGGTGCAACAGATTTTTCCTATGGACCTTTATCCAGTATAATTTTTGAAGGATAATAATTAGGTCTGGCAAAATGCTCATTATAGATTAATAGTTAGGATAATTGTCTTTAAAATAATGTTTAAGATATTATGGCTGACCAATTTATTTTTTACCATCCCATTCCAATTGATGTAAAAAGAAAAAAAAACAGAAATATAGGATTTCCTATATTAAATGATTAAAATACTGATTTTCTGTCAGAGAATTACCTTTTCCATTCCCTCTTCAAATAAAGAGTACAAATTTCATGATCTATAGACAATCCTCTAGGTAAACAAACTCCTTCCATAAAATGAGAGCTGCTTAAGCACTGGAGATTATTTACATTTATTGACTGTGCAGAGGGCCTGAGCAAAGTCTCATTTTTAAAATGGTGCCGAGACCAAAATTATAGAGTGATCAAATCAATAATTCTCTATCCCTGCCAAATGAAGTAATTATCTTGGCCTTGCTAATTGCCTTAAAGAAAAGGTAATATTCCCTAAACAAAAGCCTTTACAAACATATAAATGGAAGGGTGGGAAAAGGTAAGGGAGGGGAAATGGGGACAACAAGAACATCTATATATTAAAACTAGTATTTTGACTAAGTCTAATTCAGTGGACTAGTTTTATTCTCTTATGACTTTTAGTAGGCTAATATGCTTAGGGCCTTTCTCTTTTCTTCCCTCCTTCCTTCCCTCTCCTCAGGTAAGTGGTATATGCAGTGAATAGTGTGCTAAAATTAGAGCCAAAAACGTCTGAGTATGAATTATATCTAAGACATTTATTAGTTGAGAGAACTGGGCAAGTCATTCAACCTCCATATTCTTCAGTTTGCTCATCTGCAAAATGATGATAATAGCCCTACCTTATAGAGTTGTTCAGAAGATGAAATTACATAATTTGCTAGTTGTCCCAAAAATCATAGTGCATTTTAATTTTATATCATCCATTATAGAAACTGCTTTGCAAACCTTGAAATATTATTTAAATGTCAACTATAATTATCACCATCATAGGGCATTCCCATTGTGAAAACTCTCTTCTCCTATGCAGCTCAGCTAATCATGTCTTTTTGAAGTGCTAGAGTGTTGTCTGGGGACACTGAGAAGTTGAGCCATTTATCTAGGGTCCAACAGTTATCTATCTCTTTCAATATGTAACTTGAAAAGAATTTTTCCTGATTCCAAGATTAGCCTTCCATCCATGATGTCACATTCTCTCTCATTAGACTTATTTATTTATTATTATTTTTTAATATGCCTTATTAATATTTTCTCTATCAATTTCTTTTATTCAAAAGATTTATTAACTTCTGGTTTACATCATTCATTTCCACCAGATTCTGATTTACAAATTTTTTCCCTTTTTTTGTTCTACCACCACCCCAAAATAGAGGTCCCATTGGATATCCCCTCCTCCAATCTGCTCTCTCCCATATCTTCTCCCATACCCCCTTTTGCATATCTAGTAGGGCATGGTAGATCTCTATTCCCCAATGCCTGTATATCTTATTTCCCAATTACATATAAAATAGTATTAATAATTGTATTTATATACTTTTAAACATTTGATTTTAAAACTTTGAATTCCAGATTCATTCTCTTCCTCCTTTGCCAACCACCATTACAGGGAAGATAAACAATTCAGTATAGGTTGTACATATGTAGCTATGCAAAAATATTATCCTAGTAGATATATTGTGAAAGACTGACTCTATTTCCCTCCTTCCTATCCCACCTCCCACTTGTTCTATTCTCTACTTTGATCTTGTCCCTTTTCAAAAGTGGGTGCTTCTAATTTCCCTCCCCCATCCTGCCCTCCCTTACACATCCCCTCTCTTATCCCCTTGCCCCCTACACTCTTGTAGGGTGAGATACCCTATTTACTGTGCATGTCATCCCTTCCTGAGCCAAATTCAATGAGAATAAAGTTTTGCCTGTTTGCCTTCCAGTCCTTCCCCTCCATTGTAATCATTTTCCCATTCCTCTTCTATATGAGATCATTTACCCCATTATCTCTCTCCCCATCTCCTCTCATTATATTCCTCTCTCACCAATTAATTTTACCTTTTAAGTATCATGCCTTCCTTTTAAATTGGTCCTGTGCCCTTTATCTATGTATACATGGAAACCTAATTACACACATTCACATATGTATTCATATGCCCATATACCCTCTTATACACACACACACACACACACATACACACACATATATATATTCCCTTCAACTATTTTCTTACCAAGAAATATTTTATCAGTTACAATTATCGTTTTTCCATGTAGGAAAGCAAATAGTTCAACTTTGATAAGTTCCTTATGATTTCTTTTCCCTGTTTACTTTCTCAAGCTTCTCTTGATTTTTGCATCTGAATGTCAAATTTTCTATTCAACTCTGCTTTTTTCATCAAGGATGCTTGAAAGTCCTGTATTCCACTGAATGACCATATTTTCCCCTGAAACATCAGTTTTGCTGAGTAGGTGATTCTTTGTTTTAATCTCAGCTCCTTTGCCCTCCAGAATATCAAATTCCAAGCCCTTCTATCCCTCAATGTAGAAGCTGCCAGATCCTGTGTTATCCTGATTGTGTTTCCACAATATTCAAACTGTTTCTTCCTGGCTCCCTGTAATATTCTTTCTTTCATTTGGAAATTTTGGAACCTGGACATAATGTTCCTAGGAATTTTCTTTTGGGGATCTTTTTCAGAAGGTGGTAGGTGAATTTTTTCAACCTCTATTTTTTCCTCTGGTTCTAAAATATCAGGGTAATTTTCCTTGAGAATTTCTTGGAGGATGATTTCTAGATTCTTTCTTTGATCATGGTTTTCAGGTAGTCCAATAATTTTTAAATTATCTCTCCTGGATATATTTCCTTGGTCAGTGGTTTTTCCCATGAGATATTTCACATTGCCTTCTATTCTTTCATTTGTTTGGATCTGTTTTAACAGCATCTTTATTTCTCATAAAGTCACTAGCTTCCATTTGCTCCAATCTAATTCTAAAGGACTGATTCTCTTCAGTGAACTTTGGAGATTCTCTTTCCATTTGGGAAATTTGGCTTTTCAAGGCATTCTTCTCCTCATTGCCTCTTTGAGCCTCTTTTGCCATTTGAGTTAGTCTATTTTTTAAGATGTTATTTTCCTCACTCAGGCTGTTGACTCTCATTTCATAATTTTCTTGCAGCATTCTCATTTCTCTTCCCAATTTTTCCTCCACTTCTCTTATTTGCTTCTTAAGGTCCACTATGGCCTGTAACCAGCTCGTATTTTTCATGGAAGATTTTGTTGCAGGAGTTCTGACTTCACTGCCTTCCTCCTGTTACATGCTTTGATCCGTTTTGTCCCTAAAATATGAGTCTAATATTGGATCGCTTTGCTTGGTCTGATTTCTTTGCCTGCTAATTTTTCCTCTCAATTACTTGACTTTTGGGCGTTTTGCCACAGTAGGACTCTGCTACCATTCAGGGGAGCTTTGTACCAAATGTTGGGGTTTTCTTAGCTGCTGAGGGTATTACTTGGGTGCCCTCTTTGAAGCCTGCACACATTCTGGAAAGCTGGTCACACACCCCAGGACCTTCACACCTAGACCGCAATCCATATCCAAGCAGGTTAAAGCAAGAGCAATACCATTCATACTGGTCACTTTGTCCCCCTACACTCTGCAGGCCAGGAGCAGATGCTGCCATGTGGGGATGGCTGCATGGCCACAGCTCCTCAGTGCCTTCTCCCCCTGAGGGAAGACGCCAACACATTCCCAACTACTGGATCCCAAAGTCCACATTGCACTGACCTCTCACTTTGTCCTTGGCATGTATGTGTTGATAATTCTGGAAAACACCACAGCTGCTGGTAATCTGGAGTCCCTCCAGCCAGTCATTGGTCAGGCCCTCCCTGGGGCTAAATCTCAGGTCCCAGAGCACTGTCCTGGCCAATTCCTGGCGGCCTGCCAGGGTGTCCTCAGCAGGAGGTTAAATTCTTTGTGTCATTTTTTGGGTTCTGTAGCTCCAAAGTTTGTTCACAGTCCCCCTTTATAGTAATTAGAGGAGGTGGAAGCCAGAGTCCTGTGGAAGTGCTTTGTCTAATCCGCCATATTGGCTCTGCCTCCCAAGAGATATTTTTATGTAGCAAATAATAACAATATTTCACAATTATTAATGCTTCAAGTTTTATAAAGCTCTTCACCACTAATACTATGTGGGTAGGTAGTTATATAACAATATTATATAGATATATATTTAATTAATTAATATATATCTAACAGCACATTATAAAGACTATCTCATTTTATCCTCACAACAGCCATTGAAAGTAAGTGCTATTATTATCCCCATTTTACATGTAGAATTTAGATGATTTTTTTTAGAATCACAGAGCTACTAATGACTGAGGCTGGAATTGAACTCAGGTCTTCCCAAATTGAGGTTCTGAGTTCTATTTATTACATCATCTGTCTGCCTCTAGTACAACTACTATTTCCTAAATTTTAGAGATGAGTAATTTGAGTCCATCACTAAAATGACCAGAATGATATTGCTAATAGATACTAACATTGAGGACTTCAACTCTAATCATCTCTCTTCAGTAGTTATAGTCATACTATTTCTTAAGATTCCTAGAAAATGTGGGATAAAGGGAAAAGACCTCTCTCTCTCTCTCTCTCTCTCTGTCTCTGTGCTTGCTCACCATTGGATAATGGCTACTATTGATTGATAAATGGTCCTCAATCTGATTTTCCTTTGGAAAAATCTTAACTCTTATTTTTGTAATTTTTTTATTTCAGTTTTCTGTTGGAGTACCCTGAGAGCTCTTGCTCGAATACCTCTTCTCTTCTTGAATTGACCCCAAGCCAATGACTAGATGCATATTCTTTTCCCAAAACATTTTTATTTCTAACATCCAGCCTGGACAACATCAATGCCTTTGGTTTCCAGAGAATTTAAATAGATATGAGAAAGATAAAAGTGACATACAATGTAGTAACCTGCTTGCAAATGAGAGTCAGTCAACAAAATTCATGAAATTATCTATTATTATATGCCATACTCCTTTGTCAAGTAAGTCGTATTGCCTCGATGAGCCTCAACGTCATCATTCGTAAAATTAAGATGTTGTGTCTCCTTCTACTTCTGTATTTGTGATTCTATAATCTCATTTGGTATTCACTTTGAACATGCAAGGTGTTCCAACAAATTATTGCAGTTTTAAGCTTGAAAACAGCATTAAGACTTTTTTGAACACATTGTTCATTCTTACATTGTACACTGAAGATTGCAAGTTTGTATTAACTTATATGCTGGACCATTCCTGTAGAATGTAAGCTCCTTGAGTAAAAAGACTGCTTTATTATTTTTCTTTGTATCCCAGGCATGTTATACAGTACCTGACACATAGGAGCTATTTAATAAGTGCCTATTATTTGATTGATAAAACAAAATTAAAGTGCTTTCAAAGTCCCTAAAAGGGAAAGATAATTTCTGCTTGAAATAGGTGAAGGGAAGATATATGATATGTTTGCTGCTTATAGCAATATATATTCTAGGCATTTTGATGGCACTCCTATTTTATCTCTTATCAATTAATCAACAGACATTTCTAACAAATATATAATATAGTAAAGATGATGCCATACTGTATTTTATATTGAAGATAATAAGATGCAGAGAAAAGATGTGTAGGAGCCTTGGGATTCAAAGCTAGGATTTCCAATTTATTTATTTATATTTTTTGCTTTTCGGGGGAAGGCAGGGCAGTTCAGGTTAAGTGACTTGCCCAAGGTCACATCACTACTGAGTGTTAAGTGTCTGAGGACAGATTTGAACTCAGGTCCTCCTGACTCCAGGGCCAGTGCTCTATTCACTGTGCCACCTACCTTCACCAAGGACTTCCAGTTTTAATACAAAACTCTTTATGATAGAATGGATAGATGATAGATAGACAGACAGACAGGTAGATAGATAGATAGATAGATAGATAGATAGATAGATAGATAGATAG
>NW_027185799.1:20022273-20062085 GCF_028583685.1 Petaurus breviceps papuanus
TAGATAGATAGATAGATAGATAGATAGATAGATAGATAGATAGATAGATAGATAGAGAAAGAGTTATTTTAACTATAGAAAAAAAGAAAGGTAGAATAGAGGATAGTTTTAATGAAAAGAGATTTGCATTAGAATCAAAGCTTCTGGGTTTGAGTTCCAGTGATCCTATCTACTGGGACATTTCCTATGTCTCTGTAAATCTTGGTATTATTTGGAGGTTAGAGTGGATGATGTCTAAATTTCCTTTCTATTCTCAACCTAATGACCAAAAAACAGTTTGGCATAGGTGAGATTCAGGAATATAGAGTTAGGAGATTGGATTTAAATGCTATCTCAGATCAATCCTATCTGTGTGATGATAAGCAAGTCGTTTAACCGCTTCATCTTGTTCCCCTCATCTGAAAAAAAAATCAGAAAAAAAACTGTTCAATCAAGTTCTCAGCATTGTTGTGTGGAAAGCTAATCTTAAAGAACTTTGAAGTGCAATCATTTTTACTAAATTAGGGAAGAGCAAAGGATCTGGTTTTAGTAGAAAACTAAGTATTGGAAAGTAATGAGAAATACTGTTTGAATTATTAAATATATGAGCTGTGTGATCCTAGATAAATCGTTTAAAACTCTGTGGATTTCAGTTTCCTCATCAGTAAAATAAAAGGGTAGGATTTAGTGACCAGTAGTCTCCCTATTATTTCTAAATCTGTGATCCTATGAACAAAACTTGTCAACTGTTTGGGATGGAACTAAAAGAAAATAGACAATTTTAAATCAGTGGTTTCAAATATGTACGATTAGAGGAACAATAATGCCATGGTACAAGTTAGAAGGAAGAGCAGGTTTTGAAATAAAGATTATATCATCATGTTTTTTAATGTTGGATTTTAGGTCCTGTAAGGACAATCAGGTAGAGATACATAGTAGAAATGTGGAAAATTTTCCCTTTCCCTTCCTTTTCCTCTTCCCTTCACATGCACACACACAAAGCTTACACAGTGCCTGACACATTGTAGGCTAGCTACTATTTTATTATTATTAGAGAAAAAGATTACCAAGAAGAAAGTCCTAGTTAAAAATGACATGAAGAATAGTCAAGGACAATTACAAATGAAAAGAGACCACTTTATTTCAAAATTGCAAGAGCATTTATAACCCAGAAAAGAGTTTCAAAGAATGATCAGAAAGTAAGTTTTCATGGTCAGATGAGTAAGAGAGCAGTAAAGCATTTGGATTGGCAATGACAGTCTGTGTTTTGAAAAGTTTTGTGTTAAAGTGGAGATAAATGATAAAGCAATAGTTTAACAGGTGATAAAGCCTAAGGATGATTGTTTTAGAACATGTGAAACCTGAGGATAAAGGGAAAAAAGATAGTGGAAAAGAGATGAAAATACAAATGAAAATGGTCATATCAGTTGTTATCCTAGAAAGGAACAAGAACATTAGGAGGAGTGGAAGGCTTGAGGAGAAAGATAATGGATTCATTTATAGACATCTGAGTTAAGTAATTGAATTAATTAGTTAATTAAATCCATGAGACCTGATGAGAGCATCAAATGAGAGATATACAGGAAGAAGAGGAAAGAGACTAGGACAGTCTAGAGGGACATCTGAGGTTGATGGGTATGACATGGATGAAGAGCCAGGAAAAATTACTGAAAAAGAGTTATGAAAAGGTGGGAGGAGAATCAGGAGAGAGCAGTATTACACAGAGAAGATAATGTCAAGGAAAGAAGAGCTATTTTGGGTTGTGGAGGAGGGGAGCCAAGGGACCTAACATTGGATGGCTTAAATTTTCTCAGTAAAGTTCAAGTAAGAGTAGCAGTTAAGCATATCTATGGAGTTATCGACAATGAGAAAGATAAAAATGCATCTGGGAATTTGAGAAAATTGGAAAAACTTTAGAAGAGCTTCTGTGGGGCATGCAATTAGGAATCAATAAAATGTAGATAATAGGATTCTGTGTAGCAGTGGGTCCCTTTTTGAGGTTATATAGAATGTATTTGTAGTAATGATAGTTGAAGCTGTGGGAATGGATAGCAACCCAAAGGAAGAGAATGTAGAAATAGAGAGAAGAGAAAAGCAGATCAAAAGAGCATGTTGTAGGGTAAGAAGTAAATGATTGACCCAGGGGACTGGCAGGTGGTACCAAGTTTAAGATAGAAACTATAAAAGCAAGCTAACCCCCTAAAATGCAAGACTTTTAAAAATCTATTTTTAAAAATATTTTATGTGTGTATCTATATCGATCTGTGTATATCTATCTATCTATCTATCTATCTATCTATCTATCTATCTATCTATCTATCTATCTATCTATGTATCTATGTATCTATCTATCTATGTATCTATCTATCTATCTATGTATCTATCTATCTATCTATCTATCTATCTATCTATCTATCTATCTATCTATCTATCTATCTATCTATTGTCAGACTTTTTAGAATCAGCAATAGTGTCCTTACCAAACCTTGCACCCCTTTGCATTCATGATTGTTAGATAACACTGGAACTTTTTAATAAATCTCCACTGGACTTTCTACATTTCACCATAGTAACAGCTTATTAAGACAACTGAGAAATGGAAAATGACAGGGAGTATTCTTTTCTTTTTAGAAATAATTAGATTTTATTTTATTAAATTAAAAATCTGTTTCCCTGTCTCATTTAAGAAAAGCCACTTTTGTCCTCTAGCTAGATAGAGGACTATCGACCTCACCTTCTTTGGGGGCCTGATTTTCCAAAAATAAGAATTACTATTAGTCAATCACAAAGTCCTTCTGAAACCACCAAACATTTCATGACTGACAGGACAAGAAGGAGGTACTGTCATTCACAGTATAAAATTACAAATGAGTTTTCTAAGGTGAGGTCATATAAAATAATGGGAAGTCCATTGATTTAATAGTTTGGTTTCCCCCATTTAATTCTAAAAACAATTTTAACATTCATTAAAAAAAATGTGAATTCCAAATTCTGTCCTTCCCTCCACTATTCCTCCATCATTGAGAAGGTAAGCAATTTGATATGTTATATATATGCAGTCATGTAAAACACATTTCCATGTTAGTTATTTTGGGAAAAAAAAGCACAAACAAAAAAAAACATGAAAAATAAAGAAAGTAGACAAAAGTATGCTTTGATATGCGTTCAGACTCTTGTCAATTCTTCCTCTAGAGATGCATAGCATTTTTCATCATACATGCTTCAGAATTGCTTTGGGTCACTATATTGTTTAAAATAGTAAAGTCATTTATAGTTGATCACTATACAATACTGTTGTACTGCATAGAGTGTTCACCTGGCTTTGCTCATCATTCTGCATCCATTCTTCTAAGTTTTCCATGTCTTTCTGAGAGTATCCTACTCATCATTTCTTAAAGCTCAATAGTATTCCATCCCAATCATATACAACAGCTGGTTCAGTCATTCCCCAATGGATGGGCTTCTCCTCAATTTCTAATTCTTTGCCATCTCTAAATGAGCTGCTACAAATATTATTTGAACATATCGATCCTCTCTCTGTCTCTATCTCTATCTCTCTGTCTCTCTGTCTGTCTCTCTGTCTCTCTCTCTGATACAGACCTAGTCTCAGTATCGTTTGGTCACAAGGTGTGGATGATTATATAGCCCTTTGTTGATAGTTACAAATTGCTCTCCAGAATGGTTGAATCAGTGAAACACTTCCCTGAAAGTGCATTAGTGTCTGACTTTCCCCACATCTCCTCCAACATTTATCATTTTCCTTTTCTGTCATATTAGTAAATCTGATAGGTATGGGGTGGTAGGTCACAGGTGTTTTAATTTGTATTTCTCTAATCAATAGTGATTTAGAACATTTTTATATGACTAGATATAGCTTTCATTACTTTATCTGAACACTGACTGTTCATATCATTTGACCATTTATCAATTGAGGAATGACTTTTATTTCTATGAATTTGACTAAGTTCTCTATATATTTGAGAAATGAGATTTTCATTAGAGAAAACTGTTGTAAACAATTAAGACTGATGACTATGTATTCCCCTACTTCCTATTTCCCCTGTCTTTATCCTACTTTATCTCTATTTTAATCCTTAATAGTGATTTCATTTTTACTTTTACCCCCCCACCCAATTCATTCTCCATTCTATAGTGACCCCCTTCCCATGTAGGAATGTAAACAGTTTACCTGAACAAATCCATTATGATTTCCTTTTACTAATTAGTTTTTTTGACTTTTTCTTGAGTCTTGTATTTGAAAGTTAAATTTTCTTTTCAATTCTTGCCTTTTTATCAAGAATGCTTCAGTCCTCTGCTTCACTGATTGTTTATTTTTCCCACTGGAGGATTATACTCAGTTTTGATGGGTAAGTGATTCTTGTATGTAATTTTAGCTCATTTGCCTTCTGGAGTATCATATTCCAAGTTCTCTGATACTTTAACATAGAAGCTGATAAATTTTGTTATCTTGACTGTGTGACTCCATGATATCTGAACTGTTTCTTTTTAGGTGCTTGCAATATTTTCTTCTTGATCTTGGAATTTTGTAATTGCACTATAATATCTCTAGGAGTTTTCATTTTGGCACCCCTTTCAGGAGGTGATAAGTGGATTCTTTCAATTTCTATTTCACCCTCTGATTCTAGAATATTAGGTCAGGTTTCCTAGATAATTTCTTGAAAGATGATATCTAGATTTTTTGTTTGTTTTTTTAATCAGGGCTTCCAAGTAATCTAATAGTTTGTAAGTTATCTCTCCTGGGTCTATTTTCCAGGCCAGTTGTTTTTCTAATGAGATATTTTTACATTTTCTCCTACTTTTTCTTTCTTTTTTTGTTGTTGTTTCTTATGGTTATTAAAGTCATGGGCTTGCACTTGCCTGATTCTAATATTTAAGCAATTATATTCTTTTGTAACTCCTTTCCACTTTTTTAAAGGAGTTCTCTTGAGTGTTTTTTTATACATTTTTAAAAATTGATCAATCCTGTTTTTCAAGGCATTCTTCTCTTAATTAGATTTTTGAGGCTCTTTTACCCTTCAACCAATTCTGTTTTTTATATATTTGAATATTAATTATTTTAATTTCCACAATTATATGTAAAAATTATTTTCAAGATTTTTAAAAATTGAATTGTAAATTGTTTCTCTCCCTATCCCTCATCTCCTATGAGACAAACCCTATGAGAATAGGGCTCAAACATTGTGAGCCAACTCCCCCATCCTCCTCTCCACTGTAAAAGCTCTTTCTTAAACATTTTATGTGAGATAATTTACCCCATTCTACCTCTCCCTTTCTGTTTCTCCTTTTTCATTCCTTTCTCACTCTTTAACTTTAATTTTTATTTTATATATCATCTCATCATATTCAACTCACATCTATGCCCTCTGTCTATATATGCTCCTTCTAACTTCCCTAATAATGAGAAAGTTGTTATGAGTTACAAGTATCATCTTCCTATGTAGGCATGTAAAGCATTTAACATTATCAAGTCACTTATGATTTCTCTTTCCTATTTAATTTATTATGTTTCTTTTGAGTATTGTATTTGAAAATCTAATTTTCTATTCAGCTTTTGTCTCTTCATTAATAATGCTTGAAAGCGGGGTGGCCAGGTAGCACAGTGAGTAAGAGCACCGGCTCCAGTGTTGAGAAGACCTGGAGATCGAATCCCAGGCTCAGACACTTAGTACCCACCCAGAAACACCTGGCCGTGTAACCTTGAGCAAGTTACTTAAGCCTAATTGCTTAGGGGCAGCCAGGTGGCTCAGCGAGTAAAAGCACCAGCTCCAGTGTCGGGATGACCTGGATCAAATCCAGGCTCAGATTCTTAGCACCTCACCCAGAAATAACTGGCAGTGTAACCTTGAGCAAGTTATTTAACCCCAATTGCTTTAAAAAACAAATAATGCTTGAAAGCCCTCTATTTTGTTGATTATGCATTTTTTCTCTAAAGGTTTATACCATGATTTGAGCCCTTTTGTCCCCCAAACAAGGAATCTAAGGTTTGATTACTGTGCTTGCTTTGCTTCCTCTGCTTGCCCATGTTGCCAGATAATTACTTGATTTTTGAGCTCATTGTCACAGTAGAACTCTACTTCCAAAGAGGAGAGCTTTGTCCCAAATTGCTGGGGTTTTTGCAGCTGCTGGAGCTATTAGGAGGGTACCCTCTCTGTAACTGCCACAAGTTCTGGTCCACTGGCCACACACCCCAGTACCTTCACCCAAGACAGCAATCCAAATCCAAGCAGGTTAAAGCAGAAGCAATTGCTCTATGAATAGTCAATTAGTTCACCTACAATATGCAGGCCAGGAGTTCTGGAGGCAGCCACAGCAAGGAAGCAGCTGCAGCCACCATGACTCTGCCACCTCTTTCACCAGGGATAGGGGCCTGAACATGCCCTTCCTTTCAAACAGAGTTCCTGACTAACCTTTTACTTGCTCTTTGGTATTTCTGGGTTGAGGAGTCTGGAAACTGTCACAACTGCTGGTGATTCACTCTCCTGAAGTGTACTCCTACAGCTGCTTATCAGGGTCTCCCTGAGGCCAAAACTGTGTTGGTCATGTGGGACTGTGCTCTGCTCCCAGTGGGCTGTTATAGACACTTCCTGAAGGCCTGTCAGTCTGCCTTCTGCAGGAGATGTGTTTTTCTCTGTCACTTTGTGGGTTCTGTAGATCTAAAATTTGTTTAGAGTCATATTTTATAGGTATTTGAAGTGGTTGTTGGAGGAAGTACAAAGAATTTCCTACTTCTATGCCAACATCTTGGCTCCAGCCCCAAGATTATATATTTTGTCTTTTCTGATCTAGTCTGTTTTTGATAGCATTTTTTTCACTATTTGTAGTGTCAAAAGCTATAACTTCTATCCTAATTTCTTTATGATTTGAATTTTTATATTTAGTCATTTATCCATTTGGAATTTATTGTGGAATGTGGCTTATGATGCTGATCTAATCCCATTTTTCACCAGATTGCCTGGCAATTCTTCTCAAATAAAAAGTCCCTTCTCCAGTCTGACGTCAGAATGATGAGAAAGAAAACATCTTGTAAGATATAAATTAATAATGATAAATATACAGTGCTCTACTTGACTTTTAAACTAACTAGATAATTATAGGATGATGGAAACAACTGTACAATAATTCATATGTAAAGGACTTTTAGCAAAGCATTTAGTAAAATCCCTAAAACTATTATTTAGAAAATACAGAGTTGTAGATTAGACGATGGCGTAATTGGGTGGATTCTGAATTGTTTAAAAAGCTTGATCCAAAGAGTAGTCATTACTGGTTCAAAAATGCCTTGGAAGAAAGCATTCATTGTACTCCCTCATGGATATGTACTTGACTCTGTGCTATTTAACTTTTTATCAATGAATTAGGCAAAGACATGGATGGAATACTTAAAATTTTTTATAAAATTTGATTTAATAGTGATAGGGAGTTAGCTAATACTCTGGATGATGTAATCAGGATTCAGAAAAATTGTGACAAATCAGATCGTTGAGCATGTGTTATGTCCTACTCTGTTGTCTTTTGTGGTATTAGGGACCCAGCTCTGGGAGGTTCAGTGATGCTAAAAAGTTTCACCTATGTCAATAATAACAGACTAAGCCAGTTTTCCAAGGACCAACCTAAGTACTCAGTAATGATCCAACTGAGCAAACTCATCCCAAGGTCATTCAAGGATAATGTAGGAAATAAATTACAAGATTTGTAAAAAAAAATTAAAAATCAAGAAACTATTTTACTCATCAAGAATAGTGAATCTGCCAAATTTGGATCTAACATCATAGTCATAAATGTGCTTTTAGAGAAGAGGGAAATGGCACTAAAAAGAACAAAGATACAAAAGCAGTTAAGTTGGACCAAATATATGTAGAGGATATCTACACTGGAAGTGACACCATTGTTAAAAGTATTGCAGGCCCAATATGGAAAATGTGCAAAGGAGGAGAAAATAATATTCCCCTCCCCACCAAGACAACCAAGAGAAAATCAGTAGCTATCAAATGGTATACCTTCTCTCTCATCTATACAAAATTTTTATGAGTCTTTGTACATGAAGACATTATTGATAAGGATATTATGAGGGAACAAGTAGGTATTCACAAGTGACTTTGAATTTCACAGTTAACAAAAAGATGTGAAAAATATAAGATCTTGTTTATTTCCAAAAAAAATCTCATTTGATTTAGTAAAACAAAACATCCACTTAAAGTCTCTTTTGGAAGATATCTTCCAGTCATATGTAAAAATAATTTAAGGTCCCTTGGAAGATACCAAAACAGAAATAATCCTGTTCAGTGACCCTCTGATACAAACATCAGGTGAGGGATAAGATAGGAAGACATTTGATTTCCAAAAGTATTTACTGCTGGGATGGAGGAAATACATCTCATATATAAGATTGGAAAGGAAGTCACCATGATTAATGAAGTTCTCCAGATGCTCCTCTTTGGGAATGAAAGTGTGCTGATTACATTAAAAATCAGAACATTGCAGAGATTCCTGGAAAAAATCTATAATCACTCAAAGGAGTTTGTCCACCCACATAGGAAAGATCAAGTGGATGAAAAATTTCTATTAGCCAGACCTCTGTATCTGAAAGGACACTCTATAGAACTTGTGCAACATATGTGTATCTTGGATAGACAGTGTGGATAGACTGAGTGTGTCCCAGACTTGTATAGAAGGAGAGGAGTAGACTGGACTGCTTCCAAGAAATTAAAAACTCCTTTACTGAAACAAAGCTCCTTTACTGATAGAAAGATTCTCATGAAAACAAAGGCCCATCATTTCAGTAGTGATATCCTGCCAGTGTTGCTATATGACAGCAAAATATGGAACACAAACTACCTTAGAAGTACTAAAAATAAGTATCCATGTAGGAATGTAAATAGTTTAATAAGTTCCTTATGATTTCTTTTTCCTGTTTACACCTTCTCATGCTTCTTTTGCTTTTTGTATTTGAAAGTCAAATTTTCTGGTCAGTTCTGTTTTTTTTTTTCATTGAGAATGCTTGAAAGTCCTCTACTTCATTGAATATTTTCCCCTGAAGCATTATACTCATTTTTACTGGATAGGTGATTCTTGATTTTAATCCTAGCTACATTGATCACCAGAATATCATGTTTCAAGCCCTTCAGTACCCTAGGGCAGAAGCTGCTAGATCTTCTGTGTTATCCTGATTGTGTTTCCATAATACTCAAATTGTTTCTTCCTGGCAATTATATTTTTTTTCCTTGATGTGGGAACTCTATAATTCGGTTATGATATTTCTAGGAGTTTTCTTTTTGGGATAGTTTTCAGGAGGCAATCAACCATTTATTTTGATCTCTATTTTGCCTGATGGTGCTAGAATATCAGGACAATTTTCCTTAAGAATTCCTTAAAGGATGATTTCTAGGCTGTTTTTTTGATCATGGGTTTCAGGGAGTCAAATAATTTTAAAATCATCTCTCTTGGATCTATTTTCCAGGTGAGTAATTTTCCAATAAGATATTTCACATTGTCTTCTGTTTTTTCATTTGTTTGGATCTGTTTTATAGTATCTTGATTTCTTATAACGTCATTATCTTCCATTACCTCCAATCTAATTTTGAAGGAATTTTTCTATTCAGTGAGTTTTTAAAATTCCTTTTCCATTTGGGCAATTCTATTTTTTAAGGTATTCATCTCCTAACTGGCTTTTTGGATCTCTTTTAACATTTGAGTTAGCCTATTTTTTAAGATGTTAGTTTCTTCAGTCAGGTTGTTGACTTTGCTTTTCATGATTTTCTTTCATCATTCTCATTTCTATTCCCAATTTCCCTCTACTTCTCATACTTGATTTTCTTTTTTTAGAGTGCAAATAATAACTTCATTTTATTCTGTGACATTCTCAGAGTGGAAACATATATTAATCTGTAATGATGAGACATGTCTAGTGTTTTTAGCTTGGCATATTTTCTTTTTTTTCATAATCAAATGCTTTATTAACTTCCAGTTTACATCATTCATGTCCGAAAGATTTTGAGTTACAATTTTTCTCCCTGTTTTCCCCCCTACCCACCACCTCAAAATAGCAACCCCTCTTCCAATCTGCTCTCTCCCATATCTTCTACCCCTCTGACTTTCCATTAGGGAAAGGTGGATCTTTATGCCCCAGTACCTGTATATCTTATTTTCCAGTTACATATAAAATAATATTAATAATGGTGCATATATAAAAACATTTGATTTAAAAGCTTTGAATTCCAGATTCATTCCCTTCCTCCCTTGTCACCCACCCTTACTGGGAAGATAAGCAATTCAATATAGGTTACACATGTGTGGCTATGCAAAACTTTTCCATAGTGTATATATTGTAAAAGACTGACTCTATTTCCCTCCCTACTATCCCACCTCACACTTGTTCTATCCTCTACTTTGATCCTGACCCTTTTTAAAAGTGGATGCTTCCAACATCCCTGCCCCCCCAGCCTTCCCTCCCTTCCATCATTCCCCCTCTCATCCCCTTCCCCCCTACTCTCCTGTAGGGTGAGATACCCTATTTATTGTGTATGTCATTCCCTCCCTAAGCCAAATTCAAAGAGAATAAGCTTAACCCATTCCCTTTTGCCTTCCTATTCTTCTGCTCCATTGTGACCATTGTCTCTTGTCTCTTCTATATGAGACAGTTTACCCCATTCTGTCTCTCAACATCTCTTGCCATTATATGCCTCTCTCACCTCTTAAATTCAACTTTTAAGTATCATCTCTTCCTATTAAATTGGTCCTGAGCCCTCTATGTATGTATACCTGTACACATATATACACATTCACATATGTATTCATAGGCCCATATACCCTCCTATATAGACATATATATGTTTGTGTACACACACACACACACGTGGGTATATATATATATATATATATATATATATATATATATATGCATTCCTATTCCCTTCAACTATTCTCATACTGAGAAAAGTTTCATAAGTTACATTTATCATTTTTCCATGTAGGAATGTTAATAGTTCAATTTTAGTAAGTTCCTTATCATTTTTTTTCCCTGTTTAACTTCTCATGCTTCTCTTGCCTCTTGTATCAGAATGTCAAATTTTCTATTCAACTGTTTTTTTTCATCAAGAATGCTTGAAAGTCCTGTATTCCACTTAATGACCATATTTTCCCCTGAAACATGATGCTCAGTTTTGCTCTGTAGGTGATTCTTGGTTTTAATCCCAGCTTCTTTGATCTCTGGAACATCATATTCCAAGACCTTCTATCCCCCAGTGTAGAAGCTGGCAGATCCTGTGTTATCCCGATTTTGTTTCCACAATACCCAAATTGTTTCTTACTTGCTGCTTGTAATATTTTCTTCTTGATCTGGGAATTCTGTAACCTGTCTATAATATTTCTAGGAGTTTTATTTTTGAAATCTTTTTCAGGAGGTAAGTAGTGGATTCTTTCAAACTCTATTTTGCCCTCTGCTTCTCAATCATCATGACAATTTTCCTTGAGAATTTCTTGAAGTATGATTTCTAGGTTCTTTTTTTTGATCATGGCTTTCAGGTAGTCCAATAATTTTTAAATTACCTCTCCTGGATCTATTTTCCAGGTCAGTGGTTTTCCCAATGAGATATTTCACCTTGACATCTAATTTTTCATTTGTTTGTATCTGTTTTAATAGTATCTTGATTTCTCATAAAGTCACTAGCTTCCATTTGTTCCAATCTAATTCTGAAGGAATGATTCTCTTCAGTGAGCTTTTGATATTATTTTTCCATCTGGCAAATTCGGCTTTTTAAGGAATTCTTCTCATTGCCTACTTGAGCCTCCTTTGCCATCTGAGTTAGTCTATTTTTTAAGGTACGATTTTCTTCAGTCTTGTTGTTGACTCTCATTTCATAATTTTTTTTTTGCAGCATTCTCATTTCTCTTCCCAATTTTTCCTCCAGTTCTCTAATTTCATTTTCAAAATCCTTCTTAAGGTCCTCTATGGCCTGTAATCAGCTCATATATTTCTTGGAAGCTTTTGGTGCAGGAGTTCTGACTTCATTCTCTTCCTCCTGTTCCATGCATTGATACATTTTTTGTCCCCAGAATATGAGTGTAAAGTTGGATTGCTCTGTTTGTTTTGCTTCCCTTGCTTGTTCATGTTGCCACTCCATTACTTGAATTTTGGGCTTTGTACCACAGTAGGACTCTGCCACCAGACAGGTGAGCTTCATCCTAGTGGCTGGTGTTTACTGAGCTCCTGAAGGTATTAGTTGTGTGCCCTCTCTGAAGCCTCGACATGCTCTGGCAAGCTGGTTGCACACCCCAGGACCTCTACTCTAGACCTCAATCCACATCCAAACAAGTTAAAGCAAGAGTGATTACCCCTCAGACTGGTTGCTTGGTCACCCACCAGTCTGCAGGCCAGAAGCTGAAGCTGCCACAAGGTGGTGACTGCATGGCTGCAGCACCTCAGCAGCTTCTTGCCCTGTGGGCAAAGTCCAACCCCACTCCCAAGCTACAGGATCCCAAAGTCCACACTGCACTGACCTCTCCCTTTGTCCTTAGCATCTATATGATAATTCTGGAAGCCTCCATAGCTGCTGGTAATCTGAAGTCCCTCCTACCAGCAGCTTGTCAGGCCCACCTTGAGGCTAAAATCTTGGACTCCAGTGGGCTTGGGGTCAGCAACCAGAGCACCATGCTAACCAATTCCTTCCAGCCTTCCGGTGTGTACTGAGCAGGAGGTTAGCTTCTGTGTGTCATGTTGTGAGTTCTGTAGCTCCAAAGTTACAAGGTTCTGTATCTCCTGAGTCACCTTTTACAGTAATTGCATGAGGTGGGAGACAGAACCCTGCAGAAGTCCTGTTTCTACACTGCCATTATGACTCTGCCCTTCTTACTTGATTTTGAAATTCCTTTGTGATCTCCTCCATGGCCTGTAACCTCATATTTTCCTTGGAAGCCTTTGATGTAGGAGTTTTGACTACATTGACTTCTTTTGGTTCCATGTTTTGATCCTTTTTGTCCCCCCAAAAATGATTCTATGGTCTGATTGTGCTTCCTCTGCTTGCTCATCTTGCCAGTCAATTACTTCACTATTTGCCATGCTAGAACTCTTCTTCCAGAGTGGGGAGAGTAGTGTTCAAAATTTCTGTGGTTTTGCAGCTGCTGGAGCTATGAGGAAGGCACCCTCTCTACCAACAACCCAAGCTCTGGCACACTAGCCACATACTTCTGGACCACCACCCAAAACCATGTTTCAGATCTAAGCAGGTCAGAGTGAGAGCAATAACCCTCTGAATGGTTGCTTGCCCTACAATCTGTAGGCCAGGAGCTCTGGATGTAGCCACAGGGCAGCAGCTGCAACCTCCTTACCTACACCACCACTTACCCCAGGGGCAGGGGCCAGACCACATTCTTCTGTCACCAAGTTCCAACAGAGTTCCCCACTGATCTTTTACTTTCTCTTTGGAGGTTATGGGTTGAGAAGTCTGGAAACCACCACAGCTGCTGGTGATTCACTGCCCTGAAGTCTGCTCTAATTGGTCTCTACCACGGGTTGGGCCCATCCCAATTCCAATATCTTGGTGGCTCACTGCTCAGATCCCAGTGATAGACCCTTTCTATTGGTCTGCCAGGCTGCCTTCAGTGGTCTGCCAGGCTGCCTTCAGCGGGGGATTAGTTTTTTTCTGTCACTTTGTGGGTCCTGTAGCTCTAAAATTTGTTTAGGGTCATTTTTTTTACGGGTATTAGAGGTGGTTTGGAGCAGGAGCTCAGACAATTTTCTGCTTTTACTCCACCATCTTGGCTTCTCCCTCAATTAGGGCCATAATTAATGAGGGACTATTTGCAAGATTAATAGTATAAAATAGGTTTTTTGATTTTTTAAAATTTCAGTTGCATTGTAGTTTTGTATATCTTTGTTTTGGATTGTCAAAACAGAATGTTATTTAAAATATATGTACTTTTTACTTTCTAATAATATAATATACTTTTATCTTTTAGGAAATTTTAGTTTGGAATCAGGGGCTTTTGTTGTTGTTGAGTTGTTCCAGTCCTGTCTGACCCTTTGACTCCATGGAGAATTTTCTTGGCAAAGATACTGAAGTGGTTTTCCATTTCCTTCTCCACCACATTTTACAGATGAGAAACTGAGGCAAACCGTTTTAAGTGACTTTCCCATTTCCTTAAGGGTGATTGAATTAAGGATTTACTAAATGAATGTTATCTTTTGCTTTAAAGTATGTGACCACTTTGTTGAAAACTATGTGGCCATTTTAGTGATAAGTTGTGAAGTTAAAACATTCTGACTGCTATACTTTGTTTTCTGTGAATGCTTTGCCTTAATTTAGTGCTGAATAAATAAAGAGTTCACTATAATGTGTAATCAAAATCTTGAAAGATATTCACAGCAACATTTCTCTGGAAAGCTGCTCCTGCTTGGCTTTACACCGAGTATGGCTAGGCTGCCTTCCCTTGAATTTCTTTTAATGAATTCCCTTGTTATTCTGGTAATTTTTTTCTTCCAGATAAATTGTGTTCTTATTTTTTTCTAGCTTTATGAAATAATTTTTGGTAATTTCCTTGATATGGTCCTGAATAAGTAAATTAAAGAAGTACATTAATTTAAGTAGAATTGTCATCTTTGAGCTACCCACACTATTTTCCTAATTGTTTAGATGTGACTTTAATTGTTTAAAAATATTCAGTAGTTGTGTTCCTGAGTTTGTTTTGGCAGGGAGATTACCAAATATTTTATATTGTCTATAGATATTTTAAACGAAATTACTCTTTCTTTCTCTCACTACTAAGCATTGTTGGTAATACACAGAAATTCTGGTGATTTGTGTGATTTCATTTTATATTTTGCAACTTCACTAAAACCGTTAATTGTTTCAAGTAGATTTTTAGCTGATTCTTTAAGATTCTCCAAGTATACCATCATATCATCTGCAAAGAGGGATAGCTTTGTTTCCTCATTATTTCTTAAAATCCTTTCAATTTATTTTACTTCTCTTATTGCTAATGCTAAAATTTCTAGTACAATATTGAGTAACAGTGGTGATGAGTATCCTTGTTTCAGCCCTGATCTTATTGGGAATGCTTCTAGTTTATAATTGCCATTATATGTAATGATTACTAATGGTTTTTGTTACTTACTGTTCATCATTTTAAGGAAAATTCCCTTTATTACTGTGCTCTCTACTATTTTTAATAGTAATGGATGCTATATTTTTTCAAAAGCTTTTTTATTGCATCTATTGGGGTAATCATTTGATTTCTGTTAGTTTTTTTATTGATATGATCAATTATGCTGATAATTTTCATAATATTGAACCAGCCCTGAATTCCTGATATAAATCCCCCTGGTCATGGTGTATTTTCCTGATGATAAAATTACTACAATCTCTTTGCTAATATTTTATTTAATATTTATACTTAATTATTCATTAGGTAAATTGTTCTATAATTTTTTCCTCTGTTTTGGCTTTTCTTGGTTTAGATATCAGCACCATATTTGTTTCATAAAAGGAATTTGGTAGGACTCCTTTGCCTATTTTTTCCAAATAGTTCATATAATATTGAAATTAATTGTTCTTTAAATGTTTGGTAGAATTGACTTGTAAATCCACTTGTCCCTGGAGATTTATTCTTAGGGGAGTTCCTTGATGGCTTATTCATTTTCTTTTTCTGAAATAGGGTTAGTAAGTATTTTATTTACACTCCTATAAATCAGGTCAATTTACATATATATGGATTATTTATATTTTATATATTATATAATGTAATATGTTTATTATTTATATTTTTATAAATATCCATCCATTTAACTTATATTGTCATATTTATGACACACAGTTTGGCAAAATATCTCCTAATTATTGCTTTAATTTCCTCTTCAGTGGTGGTGAATTCACCCTTTGTATTTTTGATATTATTAAGTTTTCTCTCTTAAGAAAAAGTTAATCAAAGATTTATCTAATTTTTTCCCCCATAAAACCAGCTCTTAACTTTATTTATTTGTATTCTCCATTTGACCAGCTTTCAACCCCTTTATTGTTGATTGCCTGAGAGCTTGATGAACAGCATTTGCTGCTCCTGATTCAGTTGCTCCCATTGCCTGCTCCTCTTTTGATAGGGCCTAGTCTGTGCTGGTGCTTTGTACTGAACTAGGCTCCACTCTCATCCCACTGAAACAGACCTTTCCTACCAACTTTCTAAGGTGTCTTGCTCCAAGAAAGTTTCACCCCATCCTTTTGTGGGTTCTGCCACTCAAGAATTTTATTTAGGGCATTATTTTAAGTCATTTAGAGGAGTTTTGGGGAGAGATCAAGCCAAGACCTTGCCTTTTTTCAGCCATCCTGACTCTCCCCCATTCTATTTTTTAAGTTGTTATTTTCTTCAGTAATTTTTGTGCCTCCTTTTACCAAGTTGTTGATGCTTTTTGTGTGTGTTTTTCCTGCATCACTCTTTTTCTCTTCCCATTTTTTCTTTACCTCTCTTACTTGATTTTTTAAAAACTATTTTCACCCTCTCCCATGGCCTGAGACCAATTCACATTTTTCTTTGAGGCTTTTGATATCACATTTTTTACTTTGTTGTCCTCTGACTTTGTGTTTTGATCTTCCCTGTCACCATAGTAACTTTTTGTAGTCAGTCAAGATCTTTTTCTGTTTTTGCTCATTTTCCCAGCCAATTTCTTGACTTTTAACTCAATGTAAAGTGGTGCTCTGCTTCTAGAGTGGAGGGGGCACTGGCTCAAGTTTCAGGTTTTTTTGTTACAGTTGTTTTCAGTGAAAATTTCTGGAGAACTGTAAGTTTTTGTTTCTTTCAAGATGTTATGGTCTAGGGAGAAGTGTGTTGACTAATCTCCTGGCCTGTGCTCTTATCTACGAGTGACCACAAATACTCTTTTAGATACTGGAACTGTGACCAGTATCCCAACTCCCCTGATGCCACAAGCTCTGGTATGCTATTGCTTCTCCTTGTCCTGGGACTGAGAATAAAAACTGTGACTCAGATCTAAGTATTGCCAATGCAAGAGAGTTCTGCCTCTAGTGCTAGCAAAAGAATCCCTGCACACTCCTTTTGACAAGTTGTCTGTCGCCTTTACAATCTGTGGACTGAAAGGTCCAGAATCTGTCATTGCTGCCACTGATTCAGTCCCCTCCAAAGCATACTCTCAATTTTCTAGGGTGCAGCCAAAACTGTTCTGCACTCCTGATGAGCTTATAAATTGTTTTAGGATGGAAAATTATCTCACCTCATTTTTTTGTGAGTTCTGCTACTTTATAATTTTTGTTGAGGCATTAAATTTGTTCAAATGGGTTTTGGGGAAAGCTTGAGTGAATCCCTGTTTTTTTCTCCACCATCTCAGCTCTGTCCCCTAGGAAGTACATTGAACCCTGAGATAAGAAAGCACTAGTTTAGTCTATAGCTGTCTATCAATTACATCACTGTAGATGAGCTACCTAACTCTTTTGAGGCTCTGGAAAACAGGGATACTATTTGTGTTCCCTCCTTCTAGGATGATTGTAAGGAGATGATATAGCAAATCCTGAAGTGTCATTCAAATGTAAACTATTCTTAACCCCATGTACTCCATAATATAACATAATATACTTGTTATAATATATAACATAACATAGTAATATAATATACAATATAGCACAATAATATAATAAAATGTAATATGCTTGTTTACTGTATACTATGACTGCTTATGCTTTTATAATTGGAAAATGGTTGACGTGCTTCTATAGCATAGTCATCTGCTTATAAATACCAAATTAATTGGAAGGATTATTCTTTATCAGTTTTCCCAAAGTGACTGATCTTCCAATGCATTGGGCTTGGTCTGTTGGTTTCCACATACTAACTCTTTTGAGTAAACATAGGTGAAGATAACTCTTATGAGGTCACTGAGTTAGAGAGTTTGGCACAATTCCTGGCAAATCATAAACCACATATGTTCTGGGGCAGCCAGGTGGCACAGTGGATAGAATGCTAGACTCAACTTCCTGAATTTAAATCTGGAAGTTACAGAAATATACTCAGATACAACTTGATTTTCCCTCTCTGATGGAGTAATCTTTTTGTCCTGGTCCTGCCCTTGGCATTTTCTAAGCCTCTTCTTATGCACCTTATTTTATTTATTGGGACAGCTAAGTAGAATAGTAGATAGACCCCTAGAAATAGAGATGAGAAGATGTGAATTTAAATTTGTATTCAAACAGATTGTGGCTGTATAACCAAGGCCAAGTGACTCAAACTTTGTTTACCTCGGTTTCCTCATCTGTAAAATAGTGATAATTATAGTATTTCTCAATATCTTTTTGAGGGTCAAATGAGATAATAATTGCAAAGCATTCATCACAATGTCTGGCACATTGAATGTGCTATAAAAATGTTTACTACTATGACTTGTATATATACTATTATATATATATATATATAGTGTATATACTATATATACTACTACTATGACTGTGGCTATGACTATGACATACTACTACTTTTTCTTAGTTACTTCACCTGCTATGTAAATTTCCATTGACTTCTAGGGTATCTGACATTCTCATTCTCCCAATACTGTGGCGTTACTCACAAGTTCTCTAGCTAGAATTTATTAAACACTTAAGTACTAGGAATGAAAATACAAGTAAAAAGAAAGGCAGTTTTTACTACCATTTTACCATGAAAAAGAATAAGTCTAAAAACAGCTGAAATGTAAATGAAGTTACTCACACTGGGGCAAGGTGGAAAAGTCTAGTATAGATTTGTGAGTGAGGCTGGGAGAGAACAGAACCTGACTGACCAAGACACTTCCTTAAATAGATGTTGTGGGTAGGAACTCAACATTAAAAGGAGAGGGATAACAGGATCCTCATTTACATACTTGGGTCACACATAAACATTCTTACAATTTGGATAGAAGTGAAATTTCCAAATGAGGTTATAATATGAGGCAGCCTGCTCCCCTCATTTTGGGACTAGGATTAACTAAAGGTTTCTCCAGGAACCTCAGGGGAAATGGTGTCTATACCATAACATGAAGTGAGAGTACATAATGATCTATAACTTGTGGGAATATGTTTCAGTGCAGCTCAGGAAGCTTTGATATCTTAAAAGTTTGATAGCCCAGGGATTAGCAAAAGGTCACAGATGCTCCAGGATAATAGCTATGAAGTTTTGTTTTGTTTTGTTTTTAAATAAGCAAGGTAGAGGTTCTCCTCAGATTGATATCTTGCTTCCTGAGATCACAGGCCACTTAACTGACACTTACAATTATTTATTAATTGTAAATTTATGGCCTAAAATGTTCCAAGTATATAAGGTTCCAGAGAAAGTTCAGGGAAGAAAGGAAGGGATATCATTTAGGTTAAGAGGATATGGCCAATGAATAGACAGACTAATTGAGGAGAAATGATTAATTAGGCCAGACAAAACAGAGGTTTCCTGTCAAATGAAGTTCAGATACTGCATTGGTATTCAGGAAATAGCAAAAGGACAGTAGTAAGACCTCCAATACATGGGGTATAGACAAGTTACAAGTATGAATTGGTTGTGATTTGTTCCTTTAGAGAATGTATTTATTACATTAATGAGATAAAATACTAAATTAATTTCTTATTCATTCTAATTGGTTCTAAGCTTCCTTCCTTTAACATTTAAAGGGAAGTCACTGGGTATTGGAAGTCAGAAGAAAAGGAAGAACATAGTAGAGTGGGACAGAATGATGTAGAAAGAACAAATGAGAAGGAATGAGAGCTGACTCCCTTCACAATTTTGTGCTAAGTGGGCCTCTTTGCAGACCTAGAGAGTTAAGAAAAAGAAGCTGTAAACTGATTTTCTACTGAAAGTATGAAGCTGGGAACCAAGAGGAAGGCATAAAGCTGTGAATTAATACACTAGAAGCTCTGTTTTTTCTTATTCATTCATTCATTCAGTTAGTTTTTGAAAAGCAATTGGGGTTGTGACTTGCCCAAGGTCACACGGCTAGTTTTTGGGTTAAGTGTGTGAGGTCAGATTTGAAATCAGGTCCTCTTAACTCCAGGGCCAGTGCTCTATTCACTGCACCACCTAGCCTCCCATGCTTATTTATTTTTTATCTTTCAAAGATAAATCAGGAGACCTCCCAAAGATGTGATCTAGGATTAACTGGACGCAGTTTGAAAGGGAAAAAAGAACATCTTTTTTTTTTTGAGCTTTTAGGGTCTAGTAGCTGTTTCTGAAGGACCAATCTGGCATATTATGTATCTAACCCCCTTTCTCACAAGAGTAACTTTTCCCTCCCCAGTATGTATTCAGAACATAGCTCCTGCAGGAAAAAATTAAACCAGAACCATTCCAATTTTTATAGCCCAGGTTACACATGACTCAGCTTTTTTATTGAATATACAAAAATCAATAGAATAAAACATCCAGCAGCTGTTTTCTTCTCACTTTTTTAGAATTAGAAAGGGAAACACCCATCCACAGCATCCAGTGTATGTTGTTCGATACAAAATTTGTAAATACACTAACATTATGGCCAGTCAACAAAGAACACATCAAATTAGATGTTTTGTACAGATTCCAACTGCCTATTGGCAAAAGTAACATTATTAATATTTTTGTGATGCAGAACATGATTTTTATAGATAACCAAAACACCATTGGAAATACTGGGATACAGCAAAGGGGTATTTGGGTTGGATGTGAGTAAGACTACAAAAGAGCAAATATTGTGTGAAAACTGTACTTCTAGTATTTACTAGAATTCTTGATTTTTAATCATAATAAGAACTTAGGCAAGATGGGGGTAAAAAATAAAAACAACACATGTGTAAAAGGAAGAGAAATTTCCCCATTCCTCAGCAGTTGATATAATCATAGAAGACCCACAATTTGATCATAAAATATTATAAAGTGTTAAGCTGACCTCTGTTTATGACTCAACAACTCTGACAGTCATACAATGCTACTGGAAAAACCATAGCTTTGATTATCTGGACCTTTTTTGGCAAAGTGATATCTCTGATTTTTTTTAGTATACTGTCCAGATTCACCATAGTTTTCCTTCCAAGAAGGAAGTATATTTTAATTTCATTGTTGCAGTCACCATTTGAATCCAAGAATATAAAAATATGACATTGCTTCCATTTCTTTTTCTATTTGCCAGAAAGTGATGGGACCAGTTGCCAAGATCTTAGTTATTTGATGTTATGCTTAAAGCCGATTTTACAAACTCTCATTTCACCCTCATGAAGAGACTTCTTAATTTTTCACTTTTGGTCATCCTCTGCATATCTGAGATTGTTGATACTTCTCCTGACAATGTTAATTCCAGCTTTTGATTCTCTAGGCTGAGATTTTGGATGATATCATGATGTACTCTGCATATTATTTTAAAAAACATAATGTGACAATATTATTGTATTCCTTTTCCAATCCTAAACCAATCAGTTGTTCTTGGCCAACATACAGGTTTCTTAGGAGACAAGTAAAATGATCTGGTGCTCCTATCTTTTTGAGGACTTGTCACCTTATATTGTTATTCACTCAGTCAAAGGTTTTAGTGTACTCGATGATGCAGAAATAGTTGTTTTTTTTATTGGAACCCCTTTGCTTTCTCCATAATCCAGTGAATGTTGACAATTTGGTCTCTAGTTTATCTGCCTCTTCAAAAATCAGCCTACTTTTTTGATAATTCTTGGTTCACTTATTGCTGAAGTCTAGCTTGCAAAATCTTAAATATAACCTTTTTGGCATATGAAATGTACACAATTGTTTAGTAATTTGAATATCCTTTGGCATTGCACTTTTTGCTTTTTACTTTTTGGAGGGGGGGAGGCAGGGCAATTGGGGATAAATGACATGTAAGGTCACATGGCTAGTAAGTGATAAATATCTGAGGTCAGATTTGAACTCAGGTCCTTCTTACTCCAGGGTCAGTGCTTTATTCACTCTGCCACCTAACCACCCATGAATTACCCTTCTTTAGGATTGGTATATAAACTGATCTTTTCTAATTCAGTGGCCACTGTTTTGTTTTATTTTTCCAAATTTGCTAACAAATTAAGTACAACACTTTAACAGAGTCCATTTCTTAGAATTCTAAATAGCTTAGCTGGAATTCCATAACCTCCACTAGCTTTATGGTTAACAATGCCTCCTAACCCCAATTTGACTTCATTCTCAAGGATGTCTTACTCTATATCAGTGACATCATGGTTATCAATGATAATAATTTATTTCTTATGTAGGTCTTCTGTACATTCCTGCCAATTCTTCTTAATATCTTCTAATTCTGTTTATCCTTGCCAATTTTGTTTATCATGCCAATTTTTAATGAATTTCTCCTTTGATATCTCTAATTTTCTTAAAGAGATCTTTTGTCTTTCCCATTTTTTTCTATTTCTTTGTATAGTTCATTTAAGAAAACCTTATCTTTCCTTGCTATTCATTGGAAACCTTCATTCTGTTGAGTAAATCTTTCCCTTTCTCCTTTTCCTTTCCCTTCCCTTCTTTCTTCAGCTATTTGTAAAGCCTCATCAGTCATTTTGCTTCTTTTTTCTTCTTTTTCTTTGAAATGTTTTTGTTGTTGCCTTCTGTACTATATTGTGAACCTTTGTCCATAATTCTTCATGTAATCTATCTAGCAGATCTAATTCCACAAGTATATTCATCACTTCTACTTTATATTTATATAGGATGTTATTTATGTCATACCTATAAGGTCTAATGGTTTTCCTTACTTCAATTTCAGTTTAAATTTGACAATAAGAAGCTATTGATCTGAGTCACAGTAAGCTTAAGGTCTTTTTATAACTTACTGTATAGAACTTCTTCACCTTTGACAGCAAAGTATTGTGAAGGGAATTATGATTTTCATGTAATTGATATAATATTGTAACGAATATATTAATAATTAGATTTCTCAGGAGACTCTGACTTGGGAGTCAGAGTCTTATAATGCAGGTTGAAATGATCAATCAACCTCTTGACAACGCTCTTACAATCTCTACATTCTTATGCCTTGGTACCTGAAATGAAGCAAATACAGCTTTTACAATCTGTTCCTGTCACAGAACTCTGATTCTGTGACCCACCAAGTAACAAACCCCAAAGACTTGAACAACATGTTCTCATAGGATTCCAGAACAGATGTATTGTGAACTTATGGGCCTGTCTTGGGAAACCCTCCCTCTGCTTCCCCACTTGTGATTTATGTATATAAGTGGTACTTTAACTACAATTTAGAGAGCATTCGTCACTCTGAAACTGATTAATTAAACTGCTACTTGATTACTGGCACTCTCATATCTGGGCCTGCTTTGTGCAGCTCTGAGTATTCCCGGGTTAGAGTCTGGCTCAGTAAAATCCTATTAAGAGTATATAATCAATCTATTTTGATATTGAACATATGGTGATGTCCATGTGTAGAGTCACTTTTTTGGGTTTTGGAATAGTGTTTGCTCTTACCAGGGAGTTATCTTGTCAATGCTCTCTTTGTCTCTACTCTGCTTCATTTTGAACTCCAAGGCCAACCTTAACTGTTATTCAAATTATCTTTTTGATTTCCTACTTTAGCAATTCACTCCTCTATGATGAATGTGACCTCTGTTTCGGTATTATTTGCAGAAAATGTTGTATGTCGTCATAAAATTGATCAATTTTGACCTCTTTGAAATCAGTGGTTCGAATATAGACTTGTTGAATGGTTTGCATTGGATTCAAACATATTCTGGCACTTTTGAGACTGGAAATGATAGTGGAGTTGTTAAACTTTTCCTTCTTCCGACCCTTTGTCAGAACTCTCTATTATGACCTGTACATCTTGGGTAGATTTGTAGAGCATAGTTCATAATTTCTTACATAGGCATTCCTTATACCAATGAAAGCAACTGTACCAATATAGGTCCAGTTAATACTGCTACTCCTTTTCCTAAAGTTCAAGTCTGACTGTGTTACCTCTGTCCTCAATAATTATCTAGTGGCTCCAGGATCAGATAGAAAATCCTTTGTTTGGCACACAAAGCCCTTCATAACATTACGTCCTCCTATCTATCATTTCTTCTTACACAGTCCCTTATCAGTACTCTGATCCCATGGCACTGGCATCCTTGCTATTCTGGGCACAAGGCATTATATCTCTCAGATACCAGAATTCTCTCTAGCTGTCCCCTATGCCAAGAATTTTCTCCTTCCTCATCTCAACTACACTTTTCCATGGCTTCTTCTAAGTCCCATCTTCTAGAGAAAACCTTTTCTAATCCCTCTAGATTCTAGTGTCTACCCCCATTAATCATTTTCTATTTTTTTCCTGGCTAAAGCTTGTTTGTACATATTTTTTTTTGTTCTGTCCTGTATTAGACTCTGAGCTCCTTGAACTCAGAGACTGTCTTTTGCCTCTTTTTGTATCCCCTGCATAAATGCACAGTGCTGGAACATAGTAGACACTTAATAAATGTTTACTAATTTACTGGCCTTTGGCAGCTTTAAATTCTTAAAGGCAGATTTTGGAAGCAATTGAAGAATGAAAACCCTGCATGGGACTGAGGGGATTTCTGTGTTGTTGGTTTTTTTCATGTTTTTCTTCTCCACCATGAGTCATGGAATCTATCCTTTAAGCAAGAAATGTAAGGTTCAGAAATTGGACAGAACTTGAGAGTGGGAAAAAATGCAAATCAGAAGCTACCTGTGGTGAAGACCCTAGAAATAGGTAGAGAATTTTTCTCTTTTGCCTTAGTCACATTGATCATGTAGTTTTGAAAGGGAGCCACTGGATGATGTCAATTATCAATAAACATTATAGCTCTTACTATGTGTCAGGATGTGTGCTAAGCATTGAGAACACACACACACACAAACACTCACATTCACACATGGACAATACTTGCCCTTAAAGATCTTACAGTCTAGTAGGGGCAGAGAATGCACAAAAAGAAACTGAAAAGTGAAGAGGCAGAAGGTACCTTGCGTGGGCCAGGATATTCTTGGAATCAAAACCAAACAGAGCAGCTGATGGGAAATGAAGAGTTGGCTGGAAATTCTGAGCCTTCCATAAGGGGAGGTCTTGGGAGAAGTTTTTTTCCTCCATTCTCCAATCAGAGAAGTGAGGCAAATAAGGGTACCAAGGACTTATTGAGTATGAATGATTAAACGTTCATTGAAATGATCTCCATGATGATGACATTTCTGGTAATGAGCTTATCCTTGGAAAAGTATGATTTCCCTGGAGTAGAAACCAACCTGAACAACTGCCAAAAAATGAAGTCAAGTAAATAAGCATTATTAAGTGACTACCATGTGCCAGTTATTGTGCTAAGTCCAGGGGATGTAAAAGGAGAAAAAAAACAATCCCTGGCCACAAGGAATACACAATCTAATAGGAGATACCACAAGTAAACACATATGTTCAAATTAATTATTTCCAGAATAAATCAGAGAATCAGTACAACAAACTGCATTCAGTGGGGAGCAGAGATCAACCCTCTAGATATGCATAGATGCTAAAAGGTCCAAAGGAGGAAGGAGCTTCAAGGAAAATTATCCTCCAAAACAATTAATGGTGTCAAACTATGGGTAGCTATAGATTCTATTGACCCACTGAGTAACCCACCCTAAAAGGTAGTAGGAAGTCACCCACAGGTTACTTCTGTAATTAAAGGTTACAATTGTCCTTTAATGATGCAACCTAAAAATATGAGCCAAAATTTGAAGAGAGAGCCCAGCAAGGTCACTAAAAGCTTCTCTATAGAATATAACACCTATGTAATTTGAAATATCTAATTCACTAATTTTTCTTTTGTTTCACCTAGAGTACGTGTGTGTTGCATGTATATGTATATGTGTATATGTGTGTTAAATATTTCAGCTCTGAAGCTCAAGATAAAGCCTACTCCATTCCTTATGCATGGCTTTATGACCATCCTCTCCACCAATATGTATTCATATTCCTCAGACAGCGCTAATTACAGGGCTGCCTCTCTCCCAGCTAGTTTCCTAGGTTTTTCTGTACCTTGCTCTTTGTATTTGAAAGTCTCTCCTCAGCTCTGCTATTTTCAGAAATGCTTGAAAATAATGTAATCACTAAGGATTGATCTTCCCACAGTCTCCCCCTACCCCACCCCCCAAAGACTTATATAATGTTTTTTCAACTTCAGTTATTCTCTGACCTTCCTCAAAATTGTATTCCAAGTTCTCTCATTCAGAGAAGAAGTTGTCAATTTCTATGTGATTCTGTTTTTAGTTCCTTGATACTTGAACTACTATTTTCTGGATGATTACAAGATTTTGGTGTGATGGCTCAGGATTTTGGCTGTCCTATTCCTAGAACTCTTCCTCTTCGGCTTCCTTTGAAATGAACAATGCATCCTTAATATCATTTTCCCTTCTGGTTCTAATAGATTTGCACAGGTTTCATTTGTGATCACTTGAAATATAGTAGGCAAGCTTTTGAGGGTATGCTATATTTTTCTGGTAATCCAATGATTCTTATAAAATCTATACTTCAACTGTTTTCTAGTTCAGATTTTTTATTTTCTTATCAGTTATATTTTCTTGCTTTTTTATTTTAGATTTTAAAATTGATTTATTTATTTTTATTTTTCAACATTGATTCCCACAAGACTTTGAGTTCCAAATTTTCTCCCTATCTCTTCCCCCTCCCCCACTCAAAGATGGTGTGCATTCTGATTACTCCTTTCCCCCATCTGCCCTCACTTCTATGATGCCCCCTCACTTATCCTCTTCCCTCTTATTTTCTGGTAGGGCAAGATAGATTTTATACCCCATTGTCTGGATATCTTATTTCCAAGTTGCATGTAAGAACATTTTAAAAAATGTTTAAAACTTTGTATTGCAATTTCCCTCCTTCTTCCCTCCCCACCCACCCTCATTGAGAAGGCAAGTAATTCAATACAGGTTATACATGTGTAGCTATGATAAACACTTCCACATTAGTCATGTTATGAAAGCCTAAGTATAATTCCCTCCATCCTATCCTGCCCCCCACTTATTCTATTTTGTCCTTTTACCTGGTCCCTCTTCAAATGTGTTTGCTTCTGACTATACCCTACCCCAATCTGTCCTCCCCTCTATCATACTCCCCCTTATGTCCTTCCCCCATTACTTTCCTGTAGGGTAAGATACCAAATTGGGTGTGTATATTATTTCCTCCTTAAGCCCAATACAATTGGAGCAAGTTTCACTCATTCCCTCTCAACTCCCCCTCTTCCCACGCATTGTGAAGCCTTTTACTTGCCTCTTTTATGTGAGATAATTTATCTCTTTCTATCTCTCCCTTTCTCCTTCTTCCAATATATTCCTCTCTCACCCATTAATTTTACTTTTAGATATCATCCCTTCATATCCAACTTCTCCTGTGATCTTCTCTCTCTCTCTCATGAGTTACAAATATCATCTTTCCATGTAGGAATGTAAACAATAAGTCCCTTTTTTATATCTCTTTCCTGCTCATCTTTTTGTGCTTCTCTTCAGTCTCATATTTGAAAGTCATTTTTTTATTCATCTCTGGTCTTTTCATGAAAAAATGCTTGAAGGTCCTCTATTTCATTGAATATCAATTTCTTTCCCCTGAAGGATTATGCTCATTTTCTCTGGGTAGGTAATTCTTGGTTTTAATCATAGCTGCTCTGGAACATCAAATTCCATGCCCTTGGATACATTAAGGTACAAAGTGCTAGGTCTTGTGTTATCTTGATTGTACTTCCACAATACTTATATTGTTTCTTTCTAACTGCTTACAATCTTTCTCTTTGACTTAGAAACTTGGGAATTTTGCTACTATATTCCTGGGAGTTTTCCATTCAGGCTCTTTTTCAAGAGACACTTGATAGATTCTTATGATTTCTATTGTGCCCTATGGTTCTAGAATATCAGGGCAGTTTTCCTTAATGACTTTTTTTCAAATGATTTTTTAATTTTAACATGATATATATTATAATAATTTTTGGATCTTTAATAATTTGTTCATTTACTTTGAGTTTACAAGATTCAGTTCCCCAACTCCTTGAGTTTCAATTTTTCTTCCCCTTTCTCCCCTTCCCCCCCACCCATGGCAGCATACAATGAGGTATAGGATCTGCAGATACTTTCATATTAGACATTGGTCAGGTTATAAAGAAGGATTGTATCAGATGGAATGAACAATGGGAAAGAGGAACTCAAACCAAACAAGAAAAATAAAGATAGCAAGAAATTTGCTTCAATCTGCATTCAAACTCTGTTCTTTAAAGTTTTTTTCTCTGAATGTAGACATCTATCTCCATCATGAGTCTTTTGGAGTTTACTTATAGCCCTGCATTTCTGAGAAGAGTCCAATCTATCAAAGTTGGCTATCACACATATGTTGTATCTGTAATTGTGTACAAATTTTTCCTGGTTTTGCTCTTCTCACTCAGCATCAGTTTGTATAAGCCTCTATAGGTATATATGAAGTTCATCTGCTCTTTGTTTCTTATGGCACAATAGTATTCCATTACATTCATATACCATAACTTGTTTAGCCATTCCCCAATTGGTGGACATCCCCTTAATTTACAATTCTTTTCCACCACAAAAAGAGCTGCTGTGAATGTTTTTGTACATATGGGTCTTCCTCCCTCTTCTATGATCTCTTTGGGATACAACACTAGAAGTGGTATTGATGGGTCAAAGGATATGAAATTACTGATAGCCCTTTGGGCATAGATCCAGATCGCTCTGCAGAAAGGTTGGATCAGTTCACAACTCCACCAGAAAAGTATTAGTGTTACAATTTTTCCACATCCTCTCCAGCATTTATCATTTTCCTGTTTTGTCCTCTTAGCCCATCTGACAGGTGAAATGTGGTACCTCAGAGTTGTTTTGATTTGCATTTCCCTAATCCATAGTGATTTAGAACATTTTTTCATATTCTTATAGATATCTTTAATATTTTCCTCTGAAAATTGCCTGTTCATATCCTTTCACCATTTATCAATTGGGGAATGACTTGTATTCTTATAGATTTGACTCAATTCTCTGTATATTTTAGAAATGAGGCCTTTATCAGAGATATTGGTTGTAAAAATTCTTTCCCAATTTCCCACTTCTCTCTTAATCTTGGTTATATTGGCTTTGTTTGTACAGAACCTTTTCAGTTTCATATAATCAAAGTTATCCATTTTGAATTTTGCAGTTTTTTTGTCAAATAGTGAGTCTTATCCCCAAAACTGGGGTCTTTAGGTTTATCAAAGAGATTATTATAGTAACTGAATGTTCAGTCTCATGTACGCAATCTATTCCATTGATTCACTGCTCTATTCCTCAATCAGTAGCAAGTAGTTGTGATGACTGCAGCTTGATAATACAGATTAAAATCTGGTAAAGTAGGCCCCCTTCTCTAGCATTTCTTTTCATTAATACTTTGATATTCTGGACCTTTTCTTCTCCCAAATTAATTTTGTTACTATTTTTTCTAGGTCTATAAAGTAATTTTTTTTGGTAAATTGATTCGTATGACACTACACATGTAATTTAATTTAGGTAAAATTGTCATTTTTATTATATTAGCTCTACCCAGCCATGAGCAATTGATGTTTTTCCAATTAGTTAGATCTGACTTTATTTGTGTGAAAAATGGTCAGTAGTTGTGTTAATATAGATCCAGGGTATGTTTTGGCAGGTAGATTTCCAAATACTTTTTAATGTCTACAGTAACTTTAAATAGGATTTTTCTTTCTATCTCTTGCTGCTGGGTTTCATATGTTGGATTTCTCATGCTGTTTGAAATATAGAGGAATGCCGAGGTTATATGTGGGTTTATTGTATATCCTGCAACGTTGCCCAATTTATTTATTGTCTCAAGTAGTTTTTTACTTGATTCTTTAGGATTCTCTAAGTATATCATAATATCATCAGAAAAGAGTGATAACTTGATCTCTTCTTTGCCTAATTTGATTCCTTTGATTTCTTTTTCTTCTCTAATTGCTACTGCTAACATTTCTAGTACTAGATTGAATGAGAGGTGATAGTGGACACCCTTGTTTCACCCCTGATCTTATTGGAAATGCTTCTAACTTATCCACATTATATATGATACTTGCTGATGGCTTTAAATAGATGTTACTTATTATTTTAAGGAAGGCTTCATTTATTCCTTTATTTTATAGTGTTTTAATAGGAATGGATGTTGTACTTTGTCAAAAGACTTTTCTGAATATATTGAGAAAATTGTAGTTTCTGCTAGGTTTTTTTTTTGTTGATATGATCAATTATACTGATGGTTTTCCTAATATTAAACCATCCTTGCATTCTTAGAATAAATTCTACCTGATTGAATTGTATTATTCTTGTGATAAGTTGCTGTAGTCTTTGTGCTAACATTTTATTTAAAATTTTCACATCTATATTCATGAAGGAAATTGGTCTATAATTTCTTTCTCTGCTTTATCTCTTCCTATTTAGTTACCAGTACCATGTTTGTGTCATAAAAAGAATTTGGTAGGACTCCTTCCTTACTAATTATCCCAAATAGTTTGCAAAGTATTGGAATCAATTGTTCTTTAAATGTTTGATAGAATTCATTAGCGAATCTATCTGGCCCTGGAGATTTTTTCCTAGGGAATTCACTGATGGCTTGTTCAATTATTTTTTCTGAGATGGGGTTATTTAAGTAATTTACCTCCTCTTCAATTATTCTGGGCAGCATATATTTTTGAAAATATTCATCCATTTCACTAAGATTGTCACATTTAGGTGCATATAATTTGGCAAAATAATTCCTAATTATTGTTTTAGTTTACTCTTCATTGGAGGCAGATTCACCGTTTTCATTTTTAATACTCATAATTTGGTTTTCTTCTTTCTTTTTTGTTATATTGTCTAAGGGTCTATCAATTTTATTGGTTTTTTTCATAAAACCAGCTCTTAATTTTATTTATTAATTCAATAGTTTTCTTAATTTCAATTTTATTTATCTCTCCTTTGGTTTTCATTATTTCTACCTTAGTATTTAATTACAGATTTTCAATTTGTTCATTTTCTAGCTTTTTCAATTTCATGCCCAATTCATTGACCTCCCTTTTCTCTAATTTATTCATGTATGCACTCAGGGATTTAAAACTTCCCTTAAGAACTGCCTTTGCTGAATCCCACAAATTTTGGTATGTTGTCTCATTACTGTCATTCTCTTGAATGAAGTTACTGATTGTTCCTATAATGTCTTGTTTGACCCACTCATTCTTTAGGATTATATTGTTTAGTTTCCAATTAGTATTTAGTCTATCTGCATGTGATATTTATTGCATCATTATCTGAGAATGATGCATTTAATGTTTCTGGATTTCTGCACAGAAATCTGAGGTTTTTATGTCCTAGTGCAAGTCAATTTTTGTGTATGTGCCATGTAACACTGAGAAGAAGGGATATTCCTTTTTATCCCCATTCATTTTTCTCCAGAGATCTATCATACCTACTCTCTAGCTAAGATTCTATTCACCTCCTTAACTTCTTTCTTGTTTATTTTGATGTTGGATTTATCAAATTCAGAGAGGGGGAAATTAAGATTCCTCACTAGTATAGTTTTGCCATCTATTTCTTCCTCTAATTCCCTTACCTTCTCCTATAGGAATGTGGATGCTATGCCACTTGGTTCATATAAGTTAACTAATGATATTGTTTCATTTACAATCGTGCTTTTTAGCAGGATATAGTTTCCTTCCATATCTCTTTTAATTAGATCAATTTTTGCTTTTGCTTCATCTGAGATAAGGATTGCTACCCCTGCTTTTTTTTTTCTTTAGCTGAGGCATGCTATATTTTACTCGAGCCTTTTACCTTTACCCTGTGTGTATCCCTCTGTTTCAGATGTGTTTCTTTTAAACAGCATATAGTAGGATTATGATTTTTATTCCATTCTGCTATCTGCCTCCATTTTATGGGAGAGTTCATCCCATTCATGTCAACAGTTATGATTACTGTCTCTTTCCCTCCATCCTATTCCCTCCACTCTTTATGCTTTTATTTTTCTCCCCTTCTCCCTTCCCCTCCTTAATAGTTTTCCTTTTGACCACTGTCTCCCTCAGTGTTCCCTTTTTATCATCTCCCCTCCCTTTTCCTCCCCTTTCTCCTTTACTTCTTCCCTTCTTTCTAACCATCCCCCCTTTCTAACCTCTCCCCCCTCCTACTGCCTATAGGATATGATAGATTTTTATACTTAATATAGTATGTTATTTCTTCTTTGAACCAAGATTGACAAGAACAGATCTCATGCAGAGCTCCTCTCTCTCCCCTCTTTTGCTCTATTATGGTACATCTTGTGTCTCTTCTGGATAGAGTCTTGTGCTTAACTGTTTGTGCTATTACCTCCTTCCACCAGAACCAATGAGGGAAAATCTCATATAATGCTCATCTCCCTCCATTCTTTCCCTCTACTTTATTGTTTTTATGCCTCTTTGTGTGGCATAATTTGCCCTTTTCCACTTCATTCTTTCTTCTTCTTATATTGCAGTCCCTTTGTAGCCCTTAATAAGGATTTTTTTATTATCATTTTGTGTAATTTGTACCCACATCCTGTACTTGTCTATAATCAGTTTGCTCTTACAAAATAGAAGGGTGTTTGTGTGTGTGTGTGAGTGTGTCTTTTCCTTATTTACCTTTCTATGTCTCTTGTGTCTTGTAACTGAAGGTTGAATTTTCCACTGAGCTCTGGCTTTTTCATCAAGAAGGTCTGAGAATCCATTGTAATTTTGAATGATCATCTCCTGGCCTGGAAGAATATGTTCATTTTTGCTGGATAGGTGATCCTTTGTTGTAACACAAGCTCTTTTGCCTTGCAAAAAATTGTATTCCACTTCCTCAGATCTTTCAGTGTAGATGCTGTCAGATCCTGTCCAATCCTCACTATGGTTCCACGCTATTTGAATTGTTTCTTTTGGGGCTCTTTTAGTATTTTATCCTTTACCTGATAGTTCTGAAGTTTGGCCACAACATTTTAAGGACTTTTCAATTTGAGACCTCTTTCAGGAGGTGTCTGGTGGATTCTCTTGATTCCTATTTTACCCTCTGGTTCTAGTATCTCAGGGCAGTTTTCCTTGATGAGATCTTGGAAGATGTTTTCCAGGCTCAATTTTACATCATGATTTTCTAGTAGGCCAATAATTCTCAGATTATCTCTTCTGGATCTGTTTTCCAGGTCAATTATTTTTCCATTGAGATATTTTACCCGTTTTTCTAATTTTTCATTCTTGATGTTTTGTTTGACTAATTCTTGATTCCTCATAGAGTTATTCTCTTTGATTTTATTCTAGTTTTTAGCAAATTGTTTTCCTTGGTTAGTTTTTGGAGCTCCTTTTCCATATCACATCTTTCCTTTTAAGGAGCTGTTTTCTTCATTGTAATGTTTTTTTTCTAATTTTGCAATTTTTATTTTAAAATAATTATTTTTTTTGTCTTCTATCTCTCTAATTTGGTTATCAAAGTTCCTTTTGAACTCATCTAAGAATGCTTTCTGTGCCTGAGACCAGTTCCCTGTTGAGGCTTCAGCTGTGGGTGTTGAGTCAACACTGACTCCCTCTGAATTTCGTTTCTCCCTCTCACCAGAGTAGGACTCCATAGTCTTTGTCTTTGCATTCTGCTTTTTACACATTTTGAGGCAGGGTCCTAGCCACGCCCTTCTGTTAGGGTTCCTAAGCCTTTACTATTTAAGGTTTTGCCCTGGGGCAACAATTACTATGTGTTCAGGTTGGGGGGGGTGGAGCATCCAGGATTCACTCTGCCATCCTGGTCCCTGGAGGTCCAGATAGGGGCTTTTTAAATTTCTAGGCTGTGGATTGGTAGTCCCTGGAGTAGATGCTGCCTCTGCCATTGGCCCTGCATTTGACTCTTACCCTGCTCCTTCCAGTCACAGCCCTGCAGTGGCCCTTGTGTTTGGTGGGTCAACTTGCTGCCATGTTGATCAGGCCTGGTCCAGGCCTCTGCGCTGCCCAGGGTCATCTTGATGATTTCTTGAAAGATGTCTAGGTTCTTTTTTGATCATGGCTTTTGGGTAGTCCAATAATTTTTAAATTATCTCTCTTGGATATATTTTCCACGTAAGTGGTTTTTCCAATGAGATATTTCATGTTTTCTTCTACTTTTTCATTCTTTTGATTCTGTTCCATAATTTCTTGATTTCTCAACAGTCATTAGCTTTCATTTCCTCCATTCTAATTTTGAAGGAATTATTTTCTTCAGTGAGCTTTTGGATCTCCTTTTCCATTTGGCTAATTCTGCATTTTAAGGCATTCTATTCTTCATTGGATTTTTGGGACTCTTTTGCCATTTGGGTTAGTTTATTTTTAAAGATGTTATTTACTTCACTATTTTGGGGGTGTATTTTTTAGCAAGCTGCTGAGTTGTTTTTCATGATTTTCTTGCATTACTCTCATTTTTTTCCCCAACTTTTTCCTCTAGTTCTCTTAGTTGATTTAAAAAATCCTTTTCTGAGCGCTTCCCTGGCCTGTGACCAATTCATATTTTTCTTAAAGGCTTTTGATGTAGGATCTTTGTCTTTGTTTTCTTCTTGTTTTGTATGTTTTGATCTTCTTTGTCACCAAAGTAAGATTCTATACTCTGGATTTTTTTTTACAATGTTTACTCATCTTCCCAGTCAAATCCTTGCCTTTCTAACTCTCTGCCAAGGCAGAACTCTGTTTCCAGTTGGGGTGGGGGTGTGGGCTAATGGGGGTAAGTGTAATTGTCTTAGGCTTCTGGAATTTTGTATCACTTGCTGCATCACCTATATTCTGTGGGCCCAGAGCTCTAGAAGCATCCACTTGCTGCTGGTACTTCTGGGGCTGCTGCTGACACCACTGTCACCTCCTCCACCCAGGGTCTGGGGTCAGACCAAGTGTTCCTCTTTCATCCAGGTCCCACAAATTACCCCTACTGACTTTACACACTATTCTCAGCATTTGTGGATTGAAAAGTCTGGAAATTGCCACAGCTGCCAAAGATTCAGTCTCCTGAGGACTGCTCTAGACCAGTCTGTGTCCGTCACCACCCACATGGAACTATGCTCCACTCCCAGACCAGACTGACATACCTGTCCTATTGGCCTTCTAGGCTCTGTATGCATGGAGATGTATTTCATTCTGTCATTTTGTGGGTTCTGCAGGTCTAGCATTTGTATAGAGTCTTTTTTTTTTTTTTTTGCTTTTGTGCAAGGGGGAAGACAGGGCAATTGGAGTTAAGTGATTTGCCCAAGGTCACATGGATAGTTTTTCTTTTTGTATGTATGTGTTAAGTGTCTGAGGACAGATTTGAACTCAGGTCCTCCTGACTCCAGGGCCGGTGCTCTATTTACTGTTCCACCTAACTGCCCTTAGAGTCATTTTTACAATTATTTGGAGGGATGTGGAGCCAGTTTCAAGTAAGTCCCTGCTTTTACTCCACCATCTTGACTCCACCCCATCTCCTATTTTCTTCTATTTCTTGATATTGTTCTATCTTGTCTCATGGCGTCATAGATTTACATTTTTTTTCCTAGTCTAGTTTTCAGGAAGTCCATTTCCTCCATAATATTTACCATGTTCTCTTCTGAAATTGTCCTTCTTATCATTTATTCCTCTGGTTTCATTCATTCATTTTTAAATTTCTTGTATTATTCATCCTAGATATTTTTTAGACCTTATGGAAAATTATTTTTTCCTTTTGTACCTTTGCTTGCAGTTGTTATTGACTTAGATTTCTAATGTGTGTGTGTGTGTGTGTGTGTGTGTGTGTGTGTGTGTGTATACTGGAAAAATATTTTCTCTGATATACTCATCTTTCCAGGTTTTGGTCCTGAATTGGGACTTCATTCCAGGACCAGACACATCCCCCTTACTGAGCTTTTCTGTGGGTGGTTGGCTTGCCTTGTGAATTTTTTGCAGTGATTTCCATCTCTCTGTCTTAGGCCTTCTTGATTTCTAGAGGTTCAGAGGGCTGAAACTTACTGCTTTTTCTTTCATCTCAGAAAGACCTCAAATACCCTGATCCTGAGCACTCCCTGTTTGAATACTGGGATACTGCACTGGCCAACTTTTTGCTGGTTGCTACCTGATCTTTGTTTTATGACAATACTGAGGCTTTCTTAGCAGACACCTCCCCTCTAGCTAACTTCAAGCACATAGCATTTCAGGATATTTGTTTCCCTCACAGTCACTACATATTCTTAGAATGTTAACCCTGAATTGACACTATTGGGTCTTGAATGAATTTTTGAACATTAACATATGCAATATAAAATAAAATAAAAATCCTTAATAAGCAAATTTCATCTCAAAGCAGGAAACAAACATGAGAAGTGGTAGGGACATTTAGAGTAGTTAATAATAGCAATATAATAGCTCATTCTGCATTTTATCATGCTTTCTCATTTATTAACTACTTTATTTCTGAAATTAAGTTATAGTCACTCTTATTATTTTTTACAGCCTTGAATTTAGATAAATATTTTTATCCCCATTTTGAAATGACAAAGTGGACAAGAGTATTAGTATATTTTAATTTATGAAGGTTAAGGAAAAAAATTTAAATGTAATAGACTCTCTTTTCATAAAAGAATTACTCCTCTTTTATTAAAGAAAAAATGATGGTTGCATTTTTTAATATTCACAACTAAAATTATTTATTCTGAGACAATGAATATTGAATTTGATGTCAGTTGAATTGTAACATTGATATAGCAAATGCCTGAGAGACTTATGGAATGAGGCAATAAAAACATGAGAGCAAGAGGTCCCAGAAAACCAAGACAGGATGTGGCTAACTCACATCTTAGACCAATTACATATTTACTTGTGCACATAATTTAATACTTCAATCATTTGTGCTCCTTTGTGGTAATTCCCTCTACTAATACAGATTACCACCCCTCTATGCCTCGGCTTACTGAGTTGTGGTGGCAAAAACCAAGCCAACAATTCATCAACTTGTGGCCATATGCTGTGCTCTGATGTATTGACAGACAACAAAAATAGAGTTCATTGCTAGGTGCACATTTGAAGACTTTACAACTCAGTCAAAACTGTTGGGTTTGTATTTCTCTTGTAAAACTTTCTGAGAATTCAGGTTCCCTACGTTGTCACATTAAGATTTCAGAGCAGGAGGTGCATGAAATGGTATGTATCTTAATCTCTATTTGAATATGCAGGTAAACATTTATATATACATTAATAATGCAAATAGTTATAGTGTTTGCACATATTTTAATATGGACATGTTTGCGGTTCATTTTTTATGTAACTTGTTTCTAGTTGTTTTGTTTTTTTTTCTCCTCACAATTTTGAAGTGTTTGATTTGTTTGGTGACAGGGAGAAATTCTATATAGATTGTAGATTTGTAAAAAAAAAAGTAGGAATTACCATTTAGGCTAAAAAAATCAAAATGTAATTCAAAATGTGTCAGATAGTATGAGTTGCACATTGAAAAATAAGAACCAAATTCAAAAGGACTTTGGATAGATATATTTAAAAGGCAGTATGATATAGTGAATACAAAGTCAGGATTGATGTCAGGAACATCTGGGGTCAAGACCTGCCCCTGTCATATACTAATTATGTGAATATTATAACCACCCAACTTTCAGGGTTCCCAGGTTAGTAGGTGACTTTATGTTTCTGTTTTTATATTGACAGAGGGTTTTTCCATAGAAACAGTTCCCTTAAAAGATATTACTGTGTTTATTGCTTTTTGGCTATTAAAAAAAGGTTTTGAGTTAACAGATAGACGTTTCCTTAAAATGCTATCCCAATAAAGTGTTTTAATGCATGTATGCATTAAAATCATTCAGTATTCTTTGAAAGATATAAGAACTAAGAATAACCTTGTTCAATGACCCTCACCTCATTAATATCAGGTGCAGAATAAAAGGAGGAGACATATGCTTACCAAAGGAGTTGGCCATTATCATGAAGGTGATTCAATGCAGAGTCCAAGTTAAGAAGACGTTCCCAATAGATGATGAGATACTTTATGTGTTCTTATTTGTAGATGACATTGTGTTGATTAATTACAGCAAGCCCTTTAAACTTGTAGAGCCTGAGAGAGATAAAAAATTCTTTAAAGGAGTTTGACTTAATGATTTGTAAATGTGGAAATAAGCACATGAGTTATTTCTATTATCAAAACTATCCCCTAAAGTTTGATGGACAATTATTATATCTCATCTATCTGGGGTGGGGGGAGGAATGAAGGAGAGAGGGAAACAGAGACAGAGACAGACAGAAAGAGATCAGAAAAGAGGATTCTGGGAAAATGGGAGAGTAGGTCAGAAAAATCCAAGGTCTCAAGATTTTCCTCCACAAAAGAAATAGAATAGCACCCCAGGGGAACAAAGTGGGTAACAATAAATAAGAATAGGGGCACAATTGTCCCTTCTTGAACAATCTGAGAAAAATATAAAGAAAAATCCCAGAAGAGATTTGGTCCCTGTGAAGAGTAAACACCTCCAGGCTAGGCTCCACATTAACAGTAAGAGGCACAGGCCCTGGGGTTAGCTGGTTTGGGAGGCTGCCTCATCCCCAGACAGAGGAACTTTTATCCTGAACCATGAGGAGAGTTGAGAATCTGAGTCAGGGAAGCTTGAGGAAACCTCTACCATCTAGGACCACCAGACTCAGCTGTGCTCCAGAGAATAGTGGGGGTGAGAAGGAACCACTACATGCCAGATGACTGCAGAAGCAGGGGACAGAGATGCCACTGGCTACTGGCACTTAAAGGAGGCTGGAGGTCTTGGTTTGAGTTCAAGGTCAGAGAGGAGAATTGATGAGGATCTGAAAGCAGAGGTACCATCCTCTTTCCCCAGGACTAGAGGTGATTATAAAAAAACAACATCAACAAAAACTATTACAAACAAAAATATGCACAATTCAAGGAGAAAGAACCTAACCATCAAAAGTGATAATTGAAGTAGAGAAGAACAGAATTCATCTTCTGAGGAGGATATTGGAGCAAAGAATGTTTTAGTGCATATATGTGCCCCAAAGAGTAATGTCAACTTAATGATTCTGAAAAGTAGAGAAAAACATGTGAATTATTAGTCTCATAAAAATTGTTCCTTAAAGTTTTATGGACAATTGTTAGATCTTAGCTAGGTGCAAGGGAATGAAAGAGAAAGGGAAACAGAAACAGAAAGGGACCTGCACAAAAAGAATTCATAGAAGAACTTAAAAGAGACTTTAAAAATGAAATGAGAGAGATTGCGGAAAAACTGGAAAAAAAAAGAATCCAGGAAAAAATAAGATTAGGTAAAGAAAATTATCCAATTAGAAAAGGAGATCCAGAATCTTAAGGAATAAAATGGCAACTTGAAAATTAGAATTGGGCAAGGTGGTCAACAGAGTTATGAGATCAAGAAATAAATAAACAAAATATTAAGAATGAAAAAATAGAAGAGAATGTGAAACATCTTATAAAGAAAACAACTGATCTGTACAGATCAAGAACACATCAAGAAGAAATAACATAAGAAGAATTGATCTACCTTAAAGCTACGATCAAAAAAAGAATCTTGATACAATAACACAACAAATAATTAAAGAAAAGTATTCTTTAATAAGAACAAGGCAGGGGGAGAAGAAATAGAAAAAATCCATTGATCACCATTTGAAAGAGATCCTCTGAGGAAAAGTCAGCAGAACATAATATTCAAATTCTGAAAACCTCTGCACAAGGATAAAATATTAAGAAAAACAAGAAAAAAACAATTTAAGTCTGATAGTGCCACAATTAGAATCTCACAAGACCTATCAGCAGAGAATTAAAAGGACTACAGGTCTTGGAACACTATATATCAAAGAAAAAAAAAGAACTATGGATCTGACCAAAAATATCATACCAAGCAAAGTTAAACATAATACTGAATGAAAAAG
>NW_027185799.1:20062095-20091778 GCF_028583685.1 Petaurus breviceps papuanus
AAAAATATCATACCAAGCAAAGTTAAACATAATACTGAATGAAAAAGGAGGGGTGCAGACTTTCAGTATTTTGTTAAAAAAAAACTTAATAGAAGATTTGTCATACAAGATCCAAGAGAAACATAAGATACATACTAAAGACTGAATACAGGTGATTCAATAAGGACAGACCATGTACCTTTTATATATGTAAAATGTATTTCTAAGATTGTCATTCAGAATTGGGTAGTTCATAAAAAAGTTTGGGTGTAGACCTGACTATGATATGAATTTAAAATGTAAAACCATTTAGGAACAATAAGAAAGAGTAATTATTTTATGCAAATAAGGTGCAATAGGAAGAATTGACACAGAGGATTTAGATGGGGAGGGGGGACTGGTAGTTCTTGTAACCTACTTTCTTTGGGAATGAATTTAAGACAGAGCAATACATATATATCCAGAAAAGTATAAAAGTCTTCTCAATTCTGAAGAAATAAAATGGTAAGGGGATAGGAAAAGGGAAAGCATAATGGAGTGATCTCTAGACGGGAGGGGAAAGGAATAGGCTAAAGGGAATATAGAAGGGTGTTTAGAACAATGGAAATGGGAGGCTAAGTGAGGGATCTCTAGGGAGAGGATGAGGAAATATATTATAGAAGAGTGTTTAGATTTATCAGAATGGGAAGATAGGGGAGAGATCCTTGTAAGGCTGGTAAGCTGAATAATTGGAGGGCAAGGAAGCTGGTAGAAGTCAAGTAGAGGAGTCAGGAGGGTAGGAGATAAGAGATATTTGCAAACAAAGACAAAGATCAGGAGCAGAAATTTTTATTGAAAATGTATGTTCATATACATACGCATATGTGTATGTATTTATGTGTATCTACATGTGTATATGTACACACACATATCTCCACACTTAATTGTAGCCTTGAGGGGTGGGTGGAGGATGGCGGTAAAAGAACAAAGTAAAAAGTGCATGTCATAGAACAAAAAAAAAACTTACAAGGAAGTAAAGAAAAGATGGACAGCTCTCAGCAAAACATGTTATATTTGTCATACAGGCTTTCTTAAAATGAAAATTTATTGCTACATATTTTAAATCCTCCCTTATGTTCTGCTATGCACATGAGGCGCTCTCTTTTGTTACTTTGTATTTAAGTTTCAATAATTAAATTTAATTTTTTTCTCTATTGTGTATTTACATTCTAGTGTTTGAGTTTAATTTAAAAAAAAGGGATCAGAGACAGTCATGGAGAGACAGAGATAGGAGGAGGAAGAATGGAGGGAAAAGGAAAGATGAAGAGGGAAAGGAGAGCAAAAGATAAAGAAAGAAGGGGAGAGAAGAAAAAGAGGAGGAAAGGGGAAGGAAGGAAAGAAAGGGAGAGGGATCATAAAGTACAAACAAATATATAGCTATCTATCAGCTCTCCTTGAACATGCACTTGTTGTATCTGTCCATGATTGTATAGCTGTGTAACCTTGGACAAGTCTCTTAATGCTTCTTGCCTCAGCTCTTCACCTGTAAATGAACTACAGAAAGAAATGGCAAACCACCCCAATAGATTTGTCAGGAAAATCCCAAATGGGGTCACGAAGATTTGGACATGATTGAAATGACTGAAGAGAAGATTATGTATATACATTCTGATGTATATCTATAGAATTATCAATATAATGAATATAGTTGAATCAGGGCAACAGGAATCTTTTCATCCACTTGTATTTTTATTTTCCCTGTGTGAATGGTTTAGCTAAATGTTTTGAATGGTTATAGGTCTCACCTAGGATATTCTAGATATTGGTGTGTGCATATAGGTAGGCACATAAAGCTATATTTCTATCTTGGAGAGTTAGACACAAAATTGAAAGGAAAGGGTATGCTAAATTACCTATGGGAAATTGCAAAAGCAGTTTAGTAACCCCCAAATTATTCCTGAAATGAAAGCCCATTTTAAAAATTGGTCAGTCATCTAGAATTGTGTAATGGGAATGTAAATTTGGATGTAATGGTTGGACAGTTTGGAAAGCTGTCTACTTGATCTGTTTCTGTCTTGATAATTCTGCCTGTATACTTTGAAGTTCAGGGTGCTGACCTTTTTCCCCTGAACGAGGTAAACGATATATGTTTGACTGATTAAAGTAAGCTTGTTAAGCCATTTTGAGTTGCTTTCCTTTAACAAAGCAGATCTAAGAACCTGTGTTGGCTGCAAACCCTGAGGACGCTTGGGGTGCTTGCTGCTACAAATTGTTATATGGTTAAAATCATGGAACATTATAAGTTCTGGAGAATTAAAATTAAGTATCGCTCAGAACAAACTACTAAGTAAATAAACCACATGGTACTAAAAAGAATAACTAGAGGGAAACCTGTCATCAAGGGGGGGAATCATTGTGAGAATAAAAATAACCAATAAATAGCTCATATACTCTAGCACTATCCTCCATCAAGAATAAAGGAAGAAAAGTTTCCAGTACATGATGTGCAAGTCCTGTGCAAACTTAGGAGAGGATATGAATGAGAATAACACAGAATAGGCAGATATGGGTGTCTTGAAAATTATGGCACTGACAGACCCATTCATGTGACTGAGGTTGTAGATTACTTTGAGTAGAGAAATGCTGGCAAATTGATTCAATTTTCCATCTACTTGTCCTCCTTACAGCTACAATCTTAAAAGTTCTTGGGATGTTTCATTTCAATTGTTTCTCAGAACAAACTTTCTATAGTCTTGTTTTAATTTCCATTTCTTTTCCTCTGATTCCTAAAATTCTGTTGTAAATTCATTTTTTTGACTTTGCTTTCCATTTTGCAAAAACATTACCCTTTAATATTTTAAAATTATTTATAGAACATGATGTTAAATCAATCTGTGTAACCAAGAAGATGGACAGAGGCAAGGAAAATAAGTGATGATCCCATCCAGAAGACATAGGCTAACTCTCTATTTCCAAGAGAATGGAGACAGAAGAAAATATTTTGAATTGTAGAATTGGGGGAAAGAGGATAGAATCAAGTAGGATTTTTTTCTTTGAAGCAAAAGCTTTTACACATAGATGCGATTGCCAAGGGTAAATTTCCTTTTTTGCAGGTCTTGAAAATAAAATCGGTTGTTATTGCCCTGAGATAGTTTAAGTTCAGTCTTGCCTGTTGAAAGAGTGATGGAATTGATCTTCATAGTTAGAGCTTGAAGGGCCCCTAAAGTTTGCTTAGTACATCCCTCTGTTTTATGTTTAAGGATACTAAGACTCAAAAAAGTTAATGCCACAATGATGGCAAGAAGCTGAGCCAGTATTCAACCTCAGGGTCTCTACAAAGCCTATGCTTTTTCAAGCGCAGTATGCCATTCACCTCTGGATGATATGAAGGTCGTTTCAAAATTAAGAATGTTATTATTAGAGGAAAAATACAGTGCCCTTTTCACTTGCCAATATCATCTTATTTATATTTTTTTCTTCAAAATTCAATCAGCAAATATTAATTTTTTAGTGATCATCAAGTTTTTGTTGCTTGGTATCTGATACTGGCTTCTTGACTGTTATTTGAGCAAGATAGTCCACCTCTCAGCTTCAAACATTTGTATTGGCTGTCCTCCATTTCTAGAATTTTCTCCATTTTTTTCTCCATCTCCTGCCTTTCCTGACTACTTTTAAATCTCATATAAATTCCTATCTACTATAGGGAGACTTTGCTAAACCCTCTTAATACTCATTTCTTTCCTCTGTTGATTGTCTCCAGTGTGTGTGTAAGCATGTGAGTATGTGTGTATATCTATGTGTGTATCTATGTATATAGAGAGGTTATCTATGTATTTATATAGAGGTCATATACATGTATATAGAGATATGTGTGCATACACACATACATGCACATATGCAATATACATAAATTATTCCTACTGTTTCACCTAGATGCCCCCATTTGTTTTGTTCAAGATCTTATTGTAGGTAGGTATATTTCAAAGCACCTAATTGGAGCTGAACTATATTCCAATACATGTTCTATGGAGTTATAGATATGTTCCTCCATTGTATCTCTTACTATCTGTGGATGTTAAAAGAAGACCCATTTACTCTCTTCATATAGCTCAGTGAGTTCACTGATGCTACATTCCTCCCTTCCAGCTACTTGAGGCTCTATTTCAGACCCTCATTTCTTTCTTCAAAGCTTCTGGTCACTAATGTGAGAAAACACTGCTATGATCTACAAACATATGGAAGAAGCATGGCTGACCTTCATCCATGTATATTGGCCATAGAAATATACATATATGCATACATATAATGTGTGAATATGTATATGTGTGTGCACACATATAAGTTGTTCATTGTTCACTTCTTTCAGTCATGTCTTGCTCTTTATGATGCCATTTGGAGTTCTCTTAGAAGAGATACTAGAGAGGTTTGCCATTTTCTTCTCCAGTTCATTTTATATATGAGAAAACTGCAACTAACAGGGTTAAGAGATTTAACCACAGACATGCAATCAGTAAGTAGCTAAGGCTGAATTTGAATTCAGGTCTTCCTGACTCCAGACTTGTCCTTCTATCCACTGAGCTACCTAGGTGATTGATTTCTATCTGTCTGTCTATCTATCTATCATCTATCTATAATTATACAGATAAATATATATACAGAGATACAGATAGATCTATATATATATATACATTAGATAGATGAATGTGTGTGTCTTTGCACTCAGGTTAAAAAAATAAAAGCTTTTCAAGAATGTGATTGCCTACTTAATAACATATCTGAAAAGTGTAAATGGGAGTTACAGTGGACAGCTAACTCAATATGAGTCATTCATGATATTTCTATCCTCCCTCCCAAACTCCTCCCTAACCCCAAAATATTTAGGATTATTAAAATGATAATCTTCCCATACCCTTACCTATTTAAATTACATATGTGGTATTGTGATCATTTCTAGACACCATGTTTTAGGAATGAAGAAGGGCATGTCAAGGAAGGCAACCAGGATCATGTCTTTTGAAGACTAGTTGAAAGAACTGGAGATATTTAACAAGAGAAGAAAAGACTGAGCAACCTTTTAGGGTAGGGAGATAGGGTATTTTCTGCTTGGTCCCATAGGGCACATACAATGGATTGAAGTTGACACAAGGTGAATTTCCATTTAACACAGGAAAAGTTTCCCGGCCATTAGAACTTTCCCAAAATGGGTAGGGCTGCCTGGGTAGCCACTGTGTTTATCTTCATTGCATATCTACATCTTTCTGGCTGACCCCTTTGAAGTCTGTTGAAGAGTCGATTCCTGTTTAGGTATTGATTGGGTTTGATCAGCTTTGAGGTACCTTTCTAACTGTGAGATGTTATGAAATTGTAATTTGCAGGGTAAAATATTCAGGAAATGTAATGTAAGTACTTCAAAGTAATTAGCATGTCAATACATTAAATGTTCAGACTAACAAAAGCAAGAAAAGACTTTGCTCATTAATTCAGAATCTGAGAAGAGATCGTCATCAGTGCTGTTGTTCTCCAGGGTATTCAGCATTTAGGAGAGAGAGCAAACTCTAATTGGAGTCACTGAGCATCCCTAAAATGGATCAATTTTCTGAGGATAAATCATTAAAACAATGCCTTAGTATCTAATTCATTGACCACATGTAGCAAACCTATAAGACAGGGAAAAGAATGGGGATGGACTGTGACAACACTTTGATCCAAACTATGTAATTTTTTTTTACTTTGTGGAATATGTATATACATATATGCATACATATATATGTGTATATATACATTTGTGTATGTATCTACACATATGTTTTAAACAACTTACAGCAATGCAAAATGTCCACACAATTTAAAGGGCTATATTGAATTCTGTTAGGTAATTGTTCAGTTTTATTATTGGTTTATTGAATGTTTCAATTATTAGAAGCACCTGTCTGATACTGTTTTTGGAAAAAAAAATAAGAACCTAAGATGATAGATTTAGACCTGGAAGCGATATTAGAAGCCATCTAGTTCAAAGTCTAATTTTTTTTTTTTACAGGTGAAGAAACTGAAGTCCAGGGAGATCAAATGATTTGCTCAAGACAGAATGCAGGACAAATTAGAAGCATGCAGATGAGATGTAGATAGAGCATCAAACTTGAAAACAGGAAAGCCAGAGACACTTATAAGCAAGTCTGGCTTCAGACACTTACAAACTGTGAGACCCTGGGTAAATATAGTCTTTCTCCCTCAGTTTTTTTTTTTTTCATTTATAAAATAATGATATAATAACATTTATTTTCCAGGGTTTTGTGATGGTAAAATGCAATAATATCTATAAAGAACTTTGCAAATCTTCAAGCAGTCTATAAATGAAACTATCATCATCATAATTATTAATTAATGACTCAAGCAGGACTTGAACCCAGACCCTCTGATTTTATAATCCTCTTCTTGCTCTGACGCTCTGTAATAATTTTTTATTTGTTCATTTGTTTTTTTCTTCTCATAATAACTCATGATGATAGATGAATTAGTGTACTATTAATATGCATCACATTCAGCACTTATCATACTGCTCTGCTCATGCTAAATGCTAAATAGATGTTTATTAAATGAATTAGTGATGAATGAATGAGGTCAAACATATTGAATTGCTCCAGGGGCAATTTCATTTGACTTATATACCTGTATTTGTTCACCTAGTCCTTCTTTGTGAAAAACATCAGGGATTCCTAGGGTATCTGAACGGTTAAAGAGAAGAACACTTTGCTATCTTGAAACTGAACAAAATGGTTTATCCTGGCACCCAATTCACAGCTTTAACTTAATTAACTTTTTGCCTTAATCCAAGGAGCTCCCCAAGTCACATTTCTGATCCATCTGGCTCTCTACAGGGAAGTAGCATGGAAGCTTTATCAATGCCACTTCATTTGCTGAGGCTTTTAGTCATATTTCCTCTGCATCCAGCAAGTATTTTTGTCACCAGAATTCTGTTCTGGGAGAGCCATAAGCAACAAAGTCTACATCAGATATGAAGCACCAGTCAACTATATAATCAGCCTTGATCACTCACTCAACCAGCAGAATTAGATAGAGATGACCTTGGAATATTGAATATGATCAACATGAAAACATATTTCACCATTCATTTCCCACCCCTTTACAAACTTCCATTTAAATTCTAGATGTTTGATTACTGTTGTTGTGCTAATTGTAATTTTTCACTCCCACAGGAAATGCTGAAGGCTCCTGATAAAAGCACATTGAGTGGTCTTCAGTCAATGAAAGCACCAGTAGTTTATTTAGGAAGAAAAATACATCAGCAGAAGTCAGAGGGAGGTAACTCCATTTGATGTCCTTATCCCATTGTCTGATTGAGAGAATGTTCTGCATCACAGAAGTACAGCACAGCTGGAAAATAGCCCCAACTGGCATATTCAAATGAAGTCCAGAAATGGAACAACAGCTGGGATGCAGGTCAGGCTGAAGTTTGAGAGTTGAAATTCTTGCTTTTTTTTTAATGCCATATAAATCCTGACATGCCACTATTCTGTTTTTATGAGAATTTGGTTTATCCATAGAGGGAGAAAATATTTTTTAAAGAATAGTTTTCTAATAGAAATAATGCTTTAAAAAGATGATCAGCATAAAATAACCAGCAGGTGTTGCAGCTAGAGTGCCTGGCCTGAAGATAGGAAAGCCTGAGTTCAAATCTAGCCTCAGAAACTTATTAGTTGTGTGACCCTAAGACAATACTGGAAGGTGGGTTCTATTGTTATTCCTATTTTGCAAATGAAGAAATAGTTTAAAAAAAAAGAGATTAAGTGACTTGCCTAGAGTTCCATTCTAGCAAGTGTCTAATGTCATATTTGATTGACTTCAGGCCCTATCCACTGTGCCACCTACCTACCACTAAGGCTCATAAACCTGGAAATGAGTTTAAATCTTTCATTTACCAATGAAGAAATTGAAGACAATAGACGAAACCACTCTCCCAAAGTTCCATGGCCATTAAGCAATGTAGATGGGGCTCAAACCTAGGTCCTTTCACTCAAAATCCATAGGCTGCTTCCACTGCATCATGTCTCTGCCTCCGTTGGCTCTGAAGAAACAATTATAAAACCTACAGTAATAAACTCCATGTCATCCTGCTGATGTCATGCCCTCATTTAATACCTGGATATTGTTGTACCCCAAACTAATTCATAGATCCTAGGGTATATTAATTCATCCCCATTGTCTCATTTAAGCATTTTGTGATAAAAGTTGTCTGATTTTGAAGCTTGAATTAAAGTAGAATTTTTCATTTTGGCAAAAGAGCTAAATGGTGCTTTAGATCCCTAAATAATATCAAGATTGCATCCTCAGGCAAGTTTAGGTTAATAGTGAATAGATATGCAGGAGCTGATTACTGTCATCTCTATTTCAACTCTTAATAGTGGCTAAAAATGTATATATCATTATGTATACACACAGAGACACACAACCGATACCCCCAAACATTACAAATCGTGTTGCCTAACCCACTGGGCACAAGCCAAAGATTGAGGCCTACAAGACTGTTATTCATGGAGAAGTCAGCTAAGTGATGATATGAACTCTACTGATGGTGATGAAGACTTTTATGAACATGGGAGGTGTTTCAAAAATTTCCAGAAAACAACTAATGTCTTTGAGAGGAGCAAAATTCAACTGAGTGGACAGAGAAAGGAAAGAGGAAGAGATGGAGATGGGAGTACAAGCAAATAGAGAAGAGAAAGGGAGAAGAAGGGAAGGAGAAGGAAGCAAATGGAAGGACTACAGAGAACAAAATGGAGAGGGGTGAGAAGCCAGGAAAGTGAAACAGGAAGAGGAAGTGAGAAAGATTGTCTTCTTGGTTGGTTCATAATTTAGCAACCAACAAAGGACTTAGGTTTGATTCCTTGCTCTACTACTTACTATCTGTGTGACCTTATATAAACAACTTCACTGTTCATTTCTTTAACTCTCTAAAATTTGGAGGCTAAAATAAATAACCCCATCCATCTCTTAGTCTATGATCATGAATATTCATAAATATCTGTGTACATATCAATTTCATCCAACATGGAAGCTTCTTGAGGGTGAGAATTGCTTCGTTTTTTGTCTTTGTAGTCTCAATGCCCTGGCATGGTAATAGCCTTAGTAGGTGATTATTATTTGATAGTCTGGATAAGAAGGCTTGAAGCTAAATATAGGAATATGTCTAGGTGTGTATTCATGGATCAATAGGAAGATAAATATAGTAGTATGAATTCAAGGACAGAAATTAGATTCATTTTATTCAGCCTTTGAAAATATGGCTTTTTCAACTTCAGGCAGAGCTAGTAAGCACTTTTGAACTATCATGTATAATGATAGATTTTTTTTTTTGCTTTTTGGAGGGGAATTGGGGTTAAGTGACTTGCCCAAAGTCACACAGATAGTAATTGTGTCATGTGTCTGAGGCCGGATTTGATCTAAGGTTCTCCTGACTCCAGGGCTGGTGCTCTATCTACTACTGAGTCACCTAGCCACCCCAATAGCATTATTTTCCATGCCACAACTTAGTGTGATGGGTAGAAGCTGCCAATATTGGATGATGGTAATAATTAAAACCATTAAAAATTCCTTATAAAGCATAATCTGTCTTTATATAAATTTTGGTCTCCAACCTTCACTCATCCATTCAATATCCTTTGGAACCACAGTTATAGAAAATGAAGCAGTTTAAATTTTGCAACATTCAAAGTTGCAACTTCATTATCTTGTTCTTAGTAGGTCTTAGGTTCACAAATTAATTTTGAATCATAAATTCTCTTCTTCCATCCGGCCCTTCCCCCACCATTGAGAAGGCAAGCAGTATGCTATCATTTACATGTCTGAAATGCAAATCATATTTTTATATTAGTCATGTTGGAAAAAAAACAAGTAAATAAAGTGAAAAACAATTGTATTTCAACTTGCACTTAGAGTTCACCTGATCTCTCTCAGGAAGCATATAACATTTTTCATCATTAGTCCTTCAGAATTGTCTTGGATCATTGTCTTGATCAAAGTAGCTAAGCCTTTCACAGTTGATTGTTGTTACAATAGTGTTATTACTGTCTATGATAATCTGGTTTTGCTCACTTCATTCTACATCAGTTCATACAAGTGTTCCCAGGTCATTCTGAAACCATCCTGTTCATCATTCCTTAGAACACAGTGGTATCCCATCACAATCATATACCACAACTTGGTCAGTCATTCCCCAGTTGATAGGCATTACCTCAGTTTCTAATTCTTTGCCACTAAGAGAAGCTGTATATATAGTAAACATAGCTCCTTATTCCTTTTCTTTAATATCAATGGTATATAAATCTCTTAGAATTGCCAGGTCAAATGCTATGCACAATTTACTTGCCTTTTGGACATATTTCCAAGCTGTTCTCCAGAATAATTGGACTAGTTAACACCACCATCAATAGGGCATTAATGTCCCTATTTTTCCACATCCCCACCAACATTTGTCATTTTTCTTTTCTTTCATGTTAGCCAATCTGATAGGTATGAAATAATACTTAAGAGTGGCTAAAATTTGTATTTCTCTAATAAATAGTGATTTAGAATATTTATTACTATAACTATAGATAGCCACAACTTCTGGAAAATGCCTGTTCGTGTCCTTTGATCATTTATTCATAAATTGAAGAATAGCTTTTAATTTATAAATTCTGCTCAATTCCCTCCATATTTGAGAATGGAGGGCCTTATAATAGAAACCGATTTTTTCCCACAAATTTCATAATTTTTTCTAGTTTTGGCTATATTGAATTTTGTGCCTTAAAGAATTTTGATGCTCTGTCATTTGGTACATTATATATATATATATATATATATGTATGTATGTATGTATGTATGTATATATATATATATGTATGTATGTATTATGTATATATATATATATATATTTAGTTTTAGTATTACTTCATTTTTTATGGTACCTTTTAGTGAAATTTAGTTTTCTTTATTAGCTTTTTAAAATAAATCTGTTTTATTTTTGCTTTGTCTGAGATTATGATTCCTAGTCTTGTCTTTTTTTTGCCTCTGCTGAAGTATAATAGATTCTGCTCTAGTCAATATTTTTAAGACTGTCATTAGCAATTGTGTAGTTTGAAAGAAAGATTGGAGATGAGCTGAGTATGACGTCGTGATTCTAAAAAAAAAAACCAAATCGGTGCAGGAAAAGGTAAAAAGAGAAATTATCTCATATAATTGAGGCATGAGAGGAAGAATAAATACAGAGTAATGAGGTGGGAGTGAATGGATGGTAAGGAGAGAACCCTACTCTCATCAGTGTTGGGCATAAAAGGATCGAGACGGAAGATCCCCAAGATTAAAATTGGAAGTGGATTTTATTGCCACGGGACTGCCAGGGTCACATACCCAAATCAGACAGTAAATTGGCATGAACAATATGCTGGTTTTTAAAGAGACTACAATAGTCAGGTTACATAAGCTGAAACTACAATCCGTGATTGGCCAGTGTATATTTGAATTTTCCCTTGCTTTTTCTAGGCTGAGCCCCCCAATCATGAGTCAATTAGGAGAGGGAAGGGAGGGGTAAAAGCTATGTTAAAATGCCTGCTTACAGATCAATGGAAAGTAAGGTAGGGGTAAAAGTTATGCTAAAATTCCTGCTTACAGATCAATGGAAGGGAAAGTGGGGTTGTACTCAACATTCACTACTCTTTTTTTGTAGGTATGTCAAACCTTTGACATGACTGGGACCACATCATATAGATTATCCAATTATGTTCCTAAAGGATGGTAGTGGGGGTCCCTGACAATTAGCAATTTAACAATTAATAGATACTTATTATAATCAAGGCCATATTCTCAAGGAAGGGGAGGGGGCCCCATTTTTCCATTGGTCCTCTAGTAGAATTTTTCCAGGAAAAAAAAAAGCTGTCCCAATAGAGGTCAGGTCCAGATTCTTTGGAAATCTGTCTGCATCTCATGTCATCTTTTTCAGATTCCAAGGCTCAGGGGATGATCCTTATATGACTAGAGTTCAAATGTACAATACAAGATCCCCAGAAACACAATTTTACATATAAAGGTCCAGTTTTCTAGCTATGCAAACCTAGGTTCAAACAAGTAGTTCAGTTTTCTTAGCCACACAGGGCTAGGCTCAGTTAATACAATGAGGTTTTCTCACAATTTTACAAAATGACATAATTACATTAAGTCAGGTACATGTCACCAAGATAATCAAGAAATCTTACATACAAACTATAGAAGAATCATAAATAACATACAATTCCTTGTATCCCAGGGACCTATTTCATTTAAGCAACACTTTTAAATCCCAGATGCCTCATGTAGTTACAGGATTTAAAAAGGAGTTTTGCTTCTCCAGTTTAGATCTAGAGATGACCAGATAATTTTGATTTAATAGAAATTAGTACAATTACTTAAGATTATTGCCACATTTTGAAACTACAGAGAATTTTCAGTTTATTTATCCTTTGCTATGTCTACTTTTCCTAAATCCTGTACCTGGTATAGGAGTCCTTTAAAATATGGAAAACCATTTTTTAAATTGATTTCATCTGTCCTTTGTAAAATTATCAGACAGATGCATTAACAAATTATCATTAGCTTCACCCTTACCACTATCTTATACAATCCTTGTGCTAAAATCAAAATCCATATCTCTGATCTTATTCCCAAACATGCTCAAATCATGAATTCACATAATAGGACATTTTTAAAGCCAATTTTATGCATCTGTATTTAATCCTAGTTGTCATCTAGCCTGATCCTGTTGCTCTTCTCAAACTTCACTATCCTGGTCAATCATCTATTTCATTACTTTTTGCTTTATTACTAATCATCTCCTTCTTTGAAGGATATCTCTATATTTATTCATTTATTTGGCCCTGAATATTACTTCTCAGTGAATTTGCTATAGAATAAAAGAGGGACAAAATCATAAACCTTGACAGAATGAAAACTTCCTTAGCCTTGTTTGATTCCAGGCATGAGTCATCTCCACTAGTCATTTAGAAAGCAATCAGGAGGGGTGGCCAGGTAGCATAGCGAGTAAGAGCACCGGCTCCAGTGTTGAAAAGACCTGGAGATTGAATCCCGGGCTCGGACACTTGGCACCCACCCAAAAACACCTGGCCGTGTAACCTTGAGCAAGTTACTTAACCCCAATTGCTTAGGGGTGGCCAGGTGGCTCAGCGAGTAAGAGCACCGGCTCCAGTGTCGGGATGACATGGATCAAATCCTGGGCTCAGACACTCAGCACCACACCCAGAAATAACTGGCCGTGTAACCTTTAGACATAAATAGGTGGGAGCTTTCCTTTTTCAGAAAGAAAAGGCACAATTGGGAAAGTCAGAGAGATCCCACCTGGACAGCGTGCGAGATTGTCCCCAAACTTTTCCAAGCACAGACATCCACTTTGAACAGTTCACAGCCTGCAGCCTCTGCCATCCCATTATCAACTTTTATGATGACTCCTGTAATCAAGACTTAGAAGAATATTAAAATTTACAGTCTCTCAACTTATTAAATAGCAAATAAACATGGACTTGTGTCCTTCAGATAGGGCCATCTAAAATTTGGTTGAGCTATTAATTATAAACTCAAGTTACAAATCTTTCTTTCTTCCCAAAACTTCCTCATGCTTTCTCAACATACTTCTAAAACTGATATCAACTATCTAGAAACAGGAGGGGCTGGAAGAACCCCATTTGTCCCCTAACCTTCTCATCTGCTTTGTTCAGCTTTTCATAAATAGACTTTAAGGACAGTTTGAATTAATCTGGTGTTAAAAAAAAATGGTATCTTTCTTTTCTCTCAACTAAAGTAACTCTGATTAAGTTAAATATCAGGTACCCAAGTACCCCATCATTTAAAGCATCCAATCATTCCCCCCCCTTAAACTACTGGGACTCAAAATCATTTAGGAAAATCTGTAGGTTTTACAAAGCTTAGAAGGGGATTCACAGAGTCTTTTCTTTGCATAATTACCAATAAGTAGTTTTTTTCCCCAAGCATGCTATTATAAATACTTGATTTATGAGTTGAAACTTAAAAAGAAAAACTTAAAAGTATATGATTTCTTAAATTACAACATTTCAGAATATCATAACTGATAGTCTGATATGGTCAGAGTACTTCATCCACCATCATTTTCTTGTTCCTCTGACAGTATAATTTTTAACTTAACAGCATTTAGAGAATGAGAAATTGCTTCTATTATAACATTAATAATACCAATGTTTATGAGTAACAATATCAGAAACAATTATGATGTACCTAAATTTAAACTTCAAACCAAAATCAAGTAATTACCAATCTGGTGATCTTAATTTAGTAATTTCCAAATTGCTTTGCACAGAAAATTGTTCACCCCATAACCATTGACACAAACCTAACACCTAAGAAAGATTTCACTTAATGTTGACAAACATAATAATTACAAAATAAACCTTCAAATATGGGAATTACCCAAAACTAGTTTGCTGTAAAAAATGTTCCTAACATAAATTTCCCAAGACATTGTATATTCACATACATCCAAGTTAACATATATATATATACATATATATATATATCCTTAGATGACTCAACAGCTTCAGAATTGTAATAAGAAAATTGTTTTAACATCAGAGTTCATAATTTTTCCAAATTACATAATTTAGCCCAAACCTTAAATGAAATATTAACATTATTATTGCCTGTTTGTAACCCAAATATAAGTTTTAAATTAACAAATTTTATAACATAAAATCCAATACACATGTAATATGAAATTCAGATTTTTAAAAAAAAATACCTGTAATATTCCTACTTCAACAATGTTTCTTAAGTTCACTTAGCTAAATAGACTTTTAGAAACACAATGGAGTCTCAGAAAGATGGCAACAAAAATAACAATAAATATCAAATGACTTACACAATAATTTACTTTATCAATTCTGGCATGGATTCAAAGTTAGAGAGATACCAACATATGCCAGTCATTGTATTTTACAATCAAGTGCTTTACAAACGCGATTAATTTTCATTTTACAAATTCAAGGAACAAGTCAAGCTGAGATAGTAAAAAGCTTCTTTCTTTAAGCAATTCCAATATCCTAAAAACTTCTGTTTTTTTTTCAAGCAATCTCCATATCCTATTTCCAATTTCTTAATGATTAATTCTCAGAATTTGTGGAGATATTTTGTAAAAAAAAATTGTAAATCCCAAATTAAAAATTTCAAATTATTACAACAGGGAGAATTTGGGTGGACTTTTTAAAAGTGAGCTTTGAATATGCCAGTCTCAAAGCTCCACACTTAATTGGCTTTAATTGGTCAGGAAGGAGATCTAGACTGCCTGCTTCTTTGATTGGAGGGGAGAAATTCCCAAAGAGGGGCCCCCCTCCCCACCTTCCCAATGCTTACTGAGGAGGGGAAGGACCAGTACAGTAAAAAGTTTTGCCCTTCCCCTCCTCCCCCTTTTGAGTTTTTGGAGGACTCTGGAGAGTCTCTGTCCCGGGGGCATTCATTTTTCCAATTTCCTAACTCTTTACAGTATGCATATTGGTCACTTGCAAGAGGTGTGTGGGTACAACGTGGTGTAGTGCCCACTTGAGTACCCTGTCTGGGGGTTTGTGGTGCAGCCACAAGGACCCAGACAAACTTCTTGTCTGCTTTATCAGAGGGGCTGTCCCTGTTGTCATAAACCTTTTGGGCAATTTCTACTAGCTGGGATATAATGATGCTCTCAAAACCCTCCTGTTTCTGGACTTTATTCCCTGAGGGGAAGGATGGCTGAAGCAGAAGAGTGTTCTTCTGGGGACTGATAGTTTGGCCCAGTCCGGGGGTGTGTGTGTGTGTGGGGGGGGGAACTCAGGGAGGTTGGAAGTCCCGAGGAATTAGGAGAAGAGGCAGAGGGAGGGGATAGAGGGTTGTAAGGTGGTGGGAAATTACACTCCTTGCTATGATCCTGTAGAATTTTTGTGGGAGTTTTGCCTTAGGAGTATCCAAGGCCACAAGGATTCAGATAACCCTTTGGAAAGAACAGTTCCTAAAACAGAGAGGGGAATAGGTGACAAGATCTAGGCAGACATCAATATAAGGGAACTGATCTGGATGTCCTGGATTCCCTGTGACTACCCCCCACACTGGTTGGATAATTTGCTTGTTGAAACTTCCTGGAGGGAGCCAGCTCACCCCAAACATGGGCCACTCATTCATGCCATAAGAAATGAGGTTTTTCTTCTTCAAGGGGACCCCATCATCTGCCCTGTCCTGATAGGCTACTCTAAAATGACTTATTATGCATCCCAGGGGAGTTTTTGATATACTGGCTGCAACCTCCCATGTTCTAGGATGAAAAGACAGACAAACAGTATAGTCTTATAAACAGATATGTCTTCCCAGTGGAAATCATAAAAGCTCCCTTGGAGGTGTTCTTCTGATAGCCACTCAAATACCTGCTTTGCAAATAAAAATGGGGAGGCTTTAAGTGAATGAACTCAAGACAAAACTTCACAATGGCAGACAATAGTCCGTAGCTGCTTGCTTTGACACCCCCCCCCCCCATACTGAACAGGAAGCAAATGAGCTCAAGCAAGCACAGAACACACAAAGAACATATAGGACTCATACTAACAAATAATAGTCCCTAGCTACTTGATTTGCCCCTGCAGATACTGAACAAGAAGCAAATGAGCTCAAACGAGTGCAGGACACACCAAAAATATGTAAACATTAACAACCAGAATACTGATGGTCGAGAGGCTTTGGCATCCCAATGCTTTGCCAGGGAGGAGATGCCCCCTGCACAAATGGCTATTTCTAGCCCTCTGCCCTCCAGAAGAGAACCAGAACAAATTTTTACTTACCCCCAAACTGAAGGTTCTGTATCCACAAAAGACCTAATGAGGAGCAAGTCAGAGTTGGGAGGAAGATGCAATCTTTCCCTCCTCAAGACCTGGGGCCCTGGAAAGTCATCAGGGGCTAGCACCCCTAGGGATCTGGGCAAGCAGCCTGAGGCCAAGAGCTCTTCTTATTTGGGGATCTTTGCGTTGCCACGGAACACCACAGATCTTTCTAGGGCCTCCAATTTATGTTAGGCATAAAAGGAGCAATATGGAAGATTCCCGAGATTAAAATTGGAAGTGGATTTTATTGCTGCAGGAATGCCAGGGTCACATATCCAAATCAGACAGTAAATTGGCATGAACAATATGCTGGTTTTTAAAGAGATTGCAATAGTCAGTTTATGTAAGCTGAAACTATGATCAGTGGTTGGCCAGTGTATATTTGAATTTTCCCCTGCTTTTCCTAGTCTGAGCCCCCCAGTCATGGGTCAATTAGGAGAGCAAAGGGAGGGGTAAAAGTTATGTTAAAATGCCTGCTTACAGATCAATGGAAGGGAAGGGAGGGGTATAAGTTATGCCAAAATTCCTGCTTACAGATCAATGGAAAGGAATGTGGGTTTGTGCTCAACAATCAGGTTTGGGTTAAAGAGGCAATATCACATGCATCTAGAAGGTTATGGAATTCTTTTAAGTTGACAAAGAATTAAGAGTGTGATGGAATAGGATTGTGGGGTAGAGGGTATTTATATTAAGATTTAGGAGTGTTGGGAGAAAAGGAAAGGGAGGGACCCTTAGAAGAGTGGGTAGAAAAAGAAAAAGGATGTTTAGGGGAGAGGATAGGGAGAGATTCTTTTAAAGTGTGGCGAATAGAGATGGTGGTTGGAAGTACACTAGCGGTGGGTTAGGGTAAAAAAAGAAGCTGAGGACAATAGCAAGGAAAAATAGGATGGAGGAGAATATATAAGTAGTCATTATAACTTTAAATATGTATGGGATGAATTCACCCATAAAACAGAAATGGAAAAAAAATGGATTAAAAGTTGGAATCCAACAATATGCTGTTTACAAGAAATATATTTAAAAATGAGAGATAAAACGAGTTTATATAAAGGGCTTGAATAGAATGTATTATGTCTCGACCCACGTGAAAAAAAAAAGGGCAGTGGTAGTGTTATAGGAATGTAAATTTTCAAGATCTTCCCTTCCCCTAGGTTAAGTGCACCTGGAGCCTGTGGTGGGAAGCTTGTTTTTCAGGACTGCCCAGACCTTGGTGCTTTGTGATTGAGAAGTTGGTCAAGAAGGTTGTTACATTCACTGAGCCAGGAGAAGGCTATATAATCCCTGATGTGAGAGTTGTTTTGGGGCTCACTTTGAGAAGTGTTGTGTGATTTGACCAGATGAGACTCTGGGTAGCCATTGAGAGCCCCCCAGGCTTTGAAAAGCCAAATGTTGATGCTGCCCTCTCTGGTAATTGTCATTTGGTATGGATGTAACGGTTGGACAGTTGGAGGCCTGTCTGCTTGAAATGTTTCTGTCTGCATGCTTTAAAGTTTGGGGTGCTGGTCTTTTTCCCCTGAACTAGGTAAATGATATGTTTGATTAATTAAAGCAAGATTGTCAACCCATTTTGAGTTTCTTTCCTTTATAAAAGCAGATCAAAGAACCTGTGTTGGAAGCCTCCCTGGGGATGCCGGGGTGCTTGCTGCTACAGGGAGCAATTGTGATATCAGACAAAATCAAAGCTAAAATAGATTTCATTAAAAGTGGTAAAGAGGGCAACTACATTATGATAAAAGGTAATACAGATAATGATACAATATCAAAACTAAACCCATATACACCAAATATCATAGCATCTAAATTTTTAAAAGTTAAATTACTGACAGGTGCAAGTAGATAGTAGAACTACAATAGTGGGAAATTTTAATCTTCCCCTATCAGAACTGGATAAATATAAAAAAAATAAGAAAGTAGTTAAGAAAATGAATAGAATTTTAGAAAAGTCATATATGAGAGATATCTGAACAGAATTATTTGGTAAAAAAATTGTTGAAAAGCAATTCAAAACCTATGAAATACAGCAAAAGCAGTAATCAGAGGAATATTTATATCTCTCAGTGCTTATATCAATAAAAAAGAAAGAGCAGATCAATGAATTAAATGTACAACTAAAACAACTAGAAAAAGAACAAATATAAAGTCATCAATTAAACACCAAACTAGAAATCCATAAAAAAATTAAAGGGGAAATTAATAAAATTAAGTGTAAGAATTAATAAGTAAAATTCGGAGTTGATATGAAAAAATCAATAAAATAAATAAACCATTGGTTAATATGATTAAAAAAGAGAGAAGAAGATTAAATCACTAATATAAAAAATAAAAGGGTGAACAATTATTAAAAAAGAATTTTGCCCAATTATATGCCAATAAGTTTAACAACTTTGATGAGATGAAATAATATTTATAAAAACACAAATTGCCCAAATTATCAGAAGAGGAAATGAAATATCCAAATAGACCTATTTTAGAAAAAGAAATTGAACAGGCCATAAATTAACTTCCTAAGAAAACACCAGGACCAGAACCAGATCGATTTACAATTGAAATCTATCAAACATTCAAAGACCAACTAATTCAAATATTAAATAATTTGGAATAATAGTCAAAGAAGGGGTCCTACCAAATTCCTTTTATGAAATAAATGTAATACTGATATCTAAACCAGGAAAAGTAAAAAAAGAAAAAGAGGGATAGAGAAAGAAAAGTGTCAATCAATTTCATTAATGAATATGGATGCAAAAATTCTAAGTAAAATACAGGCTAAAAGATTTCAACAATATTTTACAAAGGTTATACATTATCACCAAACAGGAGTCATACCAGGAATGATGAGATGGTTTAACATAATGAAAACTATTAACAGAATTAATTGCATATATAATAAAATTTTTTAAAATGACATGATCAATAACAATAGATGTAGAAAAAGTATTTGATAAAATACAACACATTTCTTTTAAAAACATTTCAAAGTATAGGCATAAATTGATTTTTCCTTAAATTTATATGAACCATTTACCTAAAGTCATTAGCAAGAATTATTTCTCATGGGGACAAACTAGAAGTCATCCAAATAAGATCATGTGTCAAAGAACGATGGTGTAAGGGTTATGGGATTTAAAGATCTTCCATGCCCCACTGGACTTGCTGACATAGCAGGAAGGGGTGGAGCAAGAGGAAGCAGAAGCCAAGCTAGAGTTCTTGCAGTGACTGGCAGTGACAATGGCAGCAGCAGCAGCAGAGGCAGAGGCTGTGGTAGCGCTAGCAGCTGAGGTGGAGGTGGAGGCGCCAACCCCTTTTTGAGCCAGCCAGAATTTCTGCTAAGGACTCCTGCTGAGGACTGCCAGGGGCTGGAGCTGCTAGGAGCATGCTTCCTGGATGCTGAGTAGTTGCTGTGAGTGGGGAGAGGAAGACCTTTCCCTGAGGTAGCCTGTTCTGTTTTAAAGGTTGGAGAATGTGGGTGCTTTCTACTTCATCTACCTGGGCCAATTTCATATCGTGTGTGTGTGTGTGTGTATGTGTGTACACGCACACACATTTACAGTTTTTGGTATAGTTTCAGGTAAATATAATAAACTATGGCTTCAAATAAAGTCGAGAAGGTAAAGACGCCATTAATGAGAATTGTGCCACTGTGACCATATAGATAAGATGCCATTAACATTATAATAACAGTGATTTAAAATGACAATAATAATTGCTGGTATTTACATAGTTCTTTAAAGTTTGCAAAGTGTTTTTCAAATATTGTTTCATTTTATCCTCGCAACAACCTGGGGAAGTAAGTGTTATTATCCCCAGTTTAATAGGTGAGAAAACTGAAGCAGATGGAGGTACTATATTATTTTAATTCCTCTTGAAGCCATTTTTCTTCTATATTATGTCTGTCTTTTTTCCAAAGGTCATGGTTTTGTTCACAATATTTTTTCTTTGTTCTTAATATTACTGTAATCAGTAGGAGTGTATGACAATTAATTCCTCAAATGCTTTCAGGCCTAAATATTTCAGCCTCCATGCTGTATTTCACTATTCTAGGACGGTCATGGTTTTAGTCTTATTCATGCTTGTCATTTGCTTGTCATTAGTACATTGTTCTTTGCTGACTGATTATTTTTTTCTCCCTATGCACTTTATGAATGCAATTATTATCTGTTTAAAGGATTTATGATGATATTCATAGACTATTGAGTTGAAAGAGGTTGCTAGAAGTAGAAGTTTATTATGATACTAGCTTCAATTTCCACCATATGCTCCATGGTCTATTTAAGATATCTATTATGAGAAACTACTTACATTTGAGGATTCATTCTTTTTCATATCTTTAGTAGGATGTTGTTTGCTTTCGTTTCAGATCTGTTTGGACTTAATTGTCTTGTTTTGGTCTGTTTTGCTTTAAAACCCATAATTTCATCAGTGTATTTTGGAAGTAATCAGTCTGTAATTTATGGTCTGAGAGAATAATATCTTTGAGCACAAAGGCATACTCATAGTTTTCATACAGCAAGTATATGTTAGAAGGAAAACTGAAGCCCTGGTTTTCTTGACTCTCGCTTTTGTCATGCTACATACTACTACTACTACTACTGCTCAGAAATATGTTAAACACAAGAAAGGTGAGATTTAGGAAAAATGATCAGAATTAGGTAAATTTCACAATTTAGGTATGTGTACTTTAAAAGAATAAAAATCATATATTGATCTATGATAGCCCTCAAAATGGAAAAAAAAGAAAAACAAAATCTAGTAACAATGTCCAATAGTAAAAAAAATTACTTCTCATTTATGTAAACCAATTAGTTGAACTTGCTATGTTCATGGTTATGAATATTATAGAATTACTATAATTTATAGCAAGAATGTGTTGTCTTAGAAAACTTAATCATTGTTAAATTAATAATTAGTAAATTACTAATTTGAATCATAGAGATCACTCTCTCCCTTCCCATTGCATTTTTCCATTCCATGTACCGATTGTCCTCAATTTGATAGGGTAATTTCAGAGGCTAGAGAAGTGATTAACATCTTCTACTCATTCTACAGCAAATTTGGCAGCAAATATTCTCTAGATGGATAGCTATGTGATAAACGTTACCACTGTATCATTAAAAAGTGAAAGCAGAGCCAGACATAACTTCCATATTCAAGTCAGTTTTAGTGAGGTCTATTGCACAGCTGGCCAGACCCCAAGATGATGGAGAAAGATTCTGGTATTTAAGTGCCTCTTCAATTCCTCTGAGGCTTGTATAAAATACACATATCTCCTTAGCTGCTTTGTATGTGGAAGAGAGAAAACAGTGAATCTTCAGCAACAGCCAAAATTGGCAGCAGGACAGCCTGAGCAGAGTACTCTTCTATAGCTGACATTTATTACAGGATATGATCTGGGCTTGAGTTTGTCTTGCACAGGATGAAACAAAACTCTATTTCCAATAACACTCATTAAAGTATTATTTTTTAATTAATTAGCCTTGAAGGGGTAAAAGGGTAGGACTGGTTGGGACCACAGTGTATTTGTGCATGAGCTTTTAGATAGTCCTTTTGAATGAAAGACTGGCTTTTTTTAATGCTTGACATCAATGTATGGTAACCTCAGCTCCCTTAGACATAGGTAAGCATTATCTTTATGAGAGGTATATATTGGACAGTTTCTTATCATTAACCTAAGGATGATTCAAATTCATTAATGTTCAGAGGTGGCTATTATCTCAGGATGGAAAGCCCAATTTATCTGCAGATAATGTCCTGATAATGATTGTGGAAGATATTGCTTATATCTTAGATGTTTGGGACTGAAGGAAAATAATGGGGAACATAGTAAAAATTCTTGAAAAGGTTATAAAAATGTGGGGTGGGGGGAGAGTAGTTGGATCTTTAATACATCAACCAAGACATTATGTTATAATCTATTTCATTTCAAACCACTAACTCAATATGTAATCAGAGAGGGTGAAATTCACTATATTTAATTGCCATTTTCTATATAGGTGGGGACATTAACCAAATAAAGACTGCATTGGTACTTCTAATATATTATAAATAGCAAATGGATCCAAAAATCACACAAATTCTTAACCTGTTCTTTATCTTTACTTCTATGTGCAGAAATTCATACCTCATTAACTGCTGAAATCTTAAGGTATGCTACAATAGACACACACTATACTGGTCAGCGAAAAAGATATTTAAGCCATCATTAATACACAGAAATAAAATTAATTTACAAAATTTATCGTATCTTTTTAAGATAGATCCTCTGTTCACATAACCATTTCAATAATTTTGGCTGAACTAATTAAAAATATAATCAAGTAATTACATTATTTGCACAAGTAAACATGAGCCTTGTCTTTGTCTCTTTTTTATTTTAGAAAGGAAGGAAGGAAGGAAAGAAGGAAGAAAGGGAGGGAAGGAAAGAAGCAAGGAAGGAAGGAAGGAAGGAAGAAAGGAAGGAAGGAAGGAGGAAGTTGTCGCACAGGGAAAAGAATATAGTGTAGGGGAAAATCTCTAATTTGGAAGTCAAAAAACACGATTTATGAGCCCAGCTCTTCATTAATTTACTGTGTCCATGGTCAAATTCCTTAAAGTGTGTGAGTGTGTATCTGTGTGTGTGTGTTTTCTCTACCGATAATAATGAACGATAGTAAAGATTATATACCATAATAAAATAATGGGAATATAACTAGATTTTGAGTCAGGAGACCCTAATTCAACTTTTTTCTGCTCTATATTATCTGGAAGACATTGATTAAATGGGCCACCTAGCCAACCTCCTTGTACCTCAGTTTCCTCACCTGTAAAATACAAGTGTTTTTTTTATTAGATGAACTCTGATTTATTGCCACTTTCAATATAATTGTTTACATGATTTCAGTATCTGTCAGATCAATAAACATGATGGTATAGTGGAAAGAACATCAGATTTAGACACAGAGTAACTAGTTTTGAATCCTGGTTGTGATACATCCCACCTTTGTGACATTGGAAAGCTAATTTTATCTCATGTATTTATTGAACAAATCTATTGTAATGGTATAAATGAAATGATGAATTTTATAAAGGTATCATTGAGAAGATAAGCAAATCCTATTGTCTATAATGCAACAGGGAAAGAGGGCAAATATTTTTATCAGATACTAAAGTGGATGATTTTTTTTCTCGTACATTAACAAGTCAGGAAAATTGGTGAGTTCTGTTATTAATGTGTGCTTCTTCTAAAGAAAAGTCAAGTGCAAGAGAAAAAATAGGTCAAAGGAAATAATCAAATATTTTCCAAAATCAAATACTCAAAAGAATATTTTGAATGAATGCATAGAATATAAATAGTTTATTACTACAAAATATTCATCACATCAATCAAAATATTCACAAACCTAATTACCTATCTTGGATAAGCAAAGTTGATCAAGGAGAGTAGGACAAAGAAAGCAGCCCTGTTTGAACAGGCATTTTAACTGAATTTAATTGAAAATGTACCAAAGGGTGATTTTTCAAAGATTTTTGAGGTCAGACATGAAAGTGGGCTAATAAAACCAGCTACAATTTAGGAGCTTAAGTATCATTTATGTATATAATTGGCATCAGACATGTATTGCTTATTAATAAAAACCATTGCTATTGAGAAATTTGGAGATTCTTAGGTATGTTTTAAAATATCTTACATATTCTCCTATCTACCCCTTCCCTGAAAATGAAGGAATGAGGGGAAAAAATATGCCTGATTTGGAAGTCAGGAAACCTGAATTCAGGTTTCCTGACTTATGGTCCCAGCTCTGCCACTAACTTGTTATGTGAACCTTTGTGTTGTTTCCAAAATTGTATCGATTCCAAAATTCCTTTAGAAAAATAAGAGTTCTATCTCTTCCTATCATGAGTACATCTCACTCCTCACTATATTTTAAGCTCCTCAAGGAGGATGTCACTTTGTACCTTGACAACCCTGTACCCTTGCAACACGCCTTATACATGCATAGTAGATATCCAAGAGTTTTGTTGAATCACTTCTATATTATCCTAATGATTCCTCCCATCATGAAATCACATGGCAAGAAGTAACAAATTCCAACAATAAAATCAGGTCTAACAATAAGTATAACCAGTGTAACAGATAGAAAACTGGCCTTGGGCCCAGGAAGGTTAGTCATTCATCTTGGCTCATGTACTACCTATGTGACCATGACAAATTACTTAATGTGTTGGTCCTCCTGGTATGTAAGTTCAACATGAATGGCTTATCTGCATAGGTGACAAAATTTTGCATACTTTGGAGTTTCCCAGTCTTGTAATATCACAAGGATAGACCAAAACATTTCAACAATAATAATATTTCTATAGCAGTTAAAGGTTTCTAAAGCACTTCCCTCACCAAAAAGTTCCCACTTTCCATTTCTTTCTTATTCTTCAGGGTAAGGTCAAGTATTTTTTGAAATCCTATACCACTTAGATTTTACCATACAACTTAGCATATAATTACATACTGTCTTACACTGTTCACCTCATCTCAAGAAAATGGCTACTGTGTGACTTTCTTTTTTCCTTTTTAGATATTCATGAAGTGAAAAGCAGAAATGTAACCTTTATCAGTAGAAGGTATATGCATAACCATGAAATCAGAGGATTTTCTTTTTGAAATTATAGATATACTGCATATAGCTAGGTAGGGTGGTATATAGAGTATTAGAATTGGAGACAGGAATACTTGAGTTTAAATCCTTCGTGACACACAGACTAGTTGTGTGACACTGACCAAGTTACTCAGTCTCAGTTTTCTTATCTGTAAAATGGGAATAATAACAGTACCTATATCACACAGTGGTTGCAAGGATCAAATGAGGTAATATATGGGAAGTGCTTTGAAAACTTTAAAGTACCAAATTCTAGTTATTATTCTTATTCTTGATGTTGTTGCTGTCAAAAACATTTCTTAAGTGTTAAGGTTTGTCTCCTTAACTTAACTATAAACTTTTTGTGAGCAGAAATCATGGCATTTAATTTTGTATTCCTCTGAATGCTTAAAACAAGATGAATCAAGTGGTAAATTGTCAGAAATACTTGTTGATTGATATTAAAAAGGAAACATTTTCAAAAATCTTATATTCATCAAATCCCCTCATTGTATTTTTCCCTTAATATGTATTTAATAAATGCTTCTTTAATTGAAATTATCATAAAATAAATTTCATAAAAAAGGCATCAGTGGCTAGATTGCCAGGTCTGAAAGTCAAGAATACCAGCATTCAAATCTGTCCTCAGACACTAGTAGTGTCACTCTACAAACCCTTGTTTGTCTCAGTTTAATTATCTGTGCTATGGTGATAATAATAGCACTACCTCCTAAGGTTATTGTGAGAATGACATAATAATTTAAATCACTTACTATAGTAGCTAGCATATAGTTCTATATGAAATTATTATTAATTATTGTTTTTACAAATCTTAAATTGTGAATTCCAAGTAGCCAGAGTTGCTGTTATCATATCATACTAGCATAAAGAACAAAGAAAAAAACAATTATGATAGATGAACTGAAAACACTGGAATGAACAAGTCATTCAGTTTCTACCAAAATGTTTTACGTGTTTCAGTTTCTACCTCACTATTTGAAGAGCTGGCATCAAACAATGAGATGAAACTTCCTCTTTCTTGCTTGGAAACCAGACGCCAGAACTAGGACCCACTAGTGGAAGTTACAACAAAAGATTTAAGTAGCAATGCTCTGGGCTGCCTTGGGAGGTAGTGAGTTCTCCAGCAAAGGGAATTTGGTTTTTAAGGTTATAAAGCTGAAACTTTGCTGTTGTTTAGTTTGTTTTGGTTGTGTCTGACTCTTTGTGACCCTGTTTGGGTTTTTCTTGGCAAAGATGCTGGAGTTATTCACCATTTTCTTCTCCAGATCATTTTGTAGGTGAGGAAACTGAGACACACAGGGTTAAATAACTTATCCAAGGTCACACAGTTAATCAGTGCTTGAACCCACATTTGAATTCATGATATGAATCTTTCTGACTCCAGGCCCAGCACTCTTTCCACTGAGCTACCTAGCTGCCCAAGCTGAAGTTAGATGTTCATTTCTTTTAAAAGGATGCTGTAGATATTGAAGTGAAGGGATGAAAATCACGCCACCTCCTATCCCCCACCCCCTGCTCCAGATCTCTTCAAAATCTAGAGCATTTTGATTCTGAAATAATCCTAGGACTAGAGAGCAGGGAAGGCTGCTTAACACTATGAGGTAAGATTAGGCAATCTGGGAATGTCTCAATAATGTAGAAAAGGAGGAAAATGAGATGGGAAAATGGAGACTCAGAATCCTGAAGACAAAATTCTGACTTAATCTGTAGTTTCATAGGCAAGTCTCAAATAAACAGGTACTCACCATAAAGGTGTCCCAGTAGACCAGTGGAGAGAATGTTATTAGGGTCTAGCAATAGGAAATTACTTTTAGTAAGTTGTGTCTACTACTGATGCGTATTCTAAAAGGCAGGATAGGCCATGACATCAAGGAATTCAAATTCAGATAATAGGACTAGGCACACAAGAGCAGGTGGTTTGTACCCTATAAGCCAGTATGTGATTCCAGAGGTTTAGAGAATAACTCAGTGAGTGAGGAGGCAGTATTGTACTTTGAAACCTTACCAGTGAATCAACACAGGATCCAGTCAGATAGCATAAAATTATTCAAACATCTTTTTCTGACATTGCACAATTCATTTTCTGATCCGATACTAAGCTCCCATTTTGAATGAATTCTTTTGATTTATGACTAGATGAGTCTAGATTTGGATACAGTCCCTTTCCCAAAGAAGTGATTGTTTTTCCTCTGCCTTGACTTTTTTTGTCACCAGCTTGTTTCAGCTCTCCCCTGGGAGAGATATAGCAGTGTGGCAACATATGGTAGGGAACACAGTACAGAGCTGCAACCAAAGTTTAGGATTGCCACTTCCTGAAAGACATGGACTCAGTCAAGAAGAAACTTGATTGGTAGATAGAGAAGGACTCAGGCATGAGAAAAATATATTGACTTCTAGTGTCTGCAACCATTATGTGAAGCAAATACTTGCTCACAAGCCAACAAAATATGAATCCAGTTACTTTAAATTAGGGAACGAAGTTATTCTGGTGATCTGCCTTAATCATAGGTTTATTACATCTTATCCCTCCCCAGTTCAGAGACTAGATTGATTTCTTCCATCCTCAAGTGCTATTAAACCATCAGATTAGGGGGTAAATAGGCTAGCAATCCAACTTAAAGGATAGCTACATCAGTCAAGGCATGATGTGAGAAAATATTTAACTCTTGAATTACTAGGTCACTATTTCCTAACATTAAAAAACTGCTGCTTTTTAGGGATGAATAAATTGTCCTGCATTGTATGAACTTGGAACTAAAGAAAGAGAACCTCTAAGATATCTCTCCTCACTGGAATGTATTCTCTCCTTACCTCTTCTTCATGATGTCTCTCTCTCTACTTTTAAGCCATAGCTCCAACCCTGTCTTTGATTAGAAATCTTTATCCTCTCAAATATGCCATCCCTCCCTCAAAAGCTTGTATTTAGACTCCTTAAATCAGTTCTGAATTTATGAGATATGTTTTCCATACTTTTCTGAATGACCAAGTTGTCTGCACCAATATAATACCAGCATTTTTGGAGCAGATGTTATTCCTTTTTTCCTTCCTTCCTTCCTTCCTTCCTTTCTTCCTTTCTTGATATGTGGTGCCCAGAACAATGTCTGGTACATAGTGCACACTTAATCAATGCTGACTGATTGATGCTACATGATTCACAACATGTAACAATCAAAAATGTTAGAGATGGATATTTTTAAATCATCTCTCTTACTTTCTGTTTATGAATAGAAGAAAATTGTTAGTTTATCTGGTCTAATGCCTTCATTTTACAGATGAGGAAATTATAACTATAAAACAGAGGAATGGATTTGCCCAGGATCACAAAGAGAACAAGTGACCTCTGACCCTCTTCAGGTATTATATGCAGAACATCCCCACCTTACATGGGCCTACATGTTAAGTTTACTTATAGTGAAGGAAACTAGAAAATATTTCCTGTTTTTCTTCCCTAAATCTTAACTGAATATCTAGAATCATTATGGTGAGAAGATATCTTTTCCAATGGCTTTCTAATTAAAAAATAACAGCAAAAATAAGACTCTTGAAAGGAAGCTCACTTGTTTTATAAGAAAAAGTGATGTGATATTGATCAAGGATCTATGTCTTCATGGGCCAAGGCAGCAGGGAAGCTTTGAAAACAAAATCTATAATAGTCACTACATTCTTTCCATAGCTATCCCCAAAGGAAAAGAATCATAGTGATGAAAGGGATTATGGATAGTAGTTATAATTTCCCTGGTGCCAAGGGTATCATGTGTACTCATACTGTAGTATTACTCCTCAGTGCTCAGATACAAAGTGAGAAAGAAAGAGAGGAAGTGTCAGCACTTGAGGGGACAGGAATGAAGTGAGAACATTAAAGAATTTTACACTCCCTCATTATTCAAGGAGTTTTCAGAAATTATGTAACCAGATACACCCCATGAACATAGGACCATCAATCAATCAAAAAGTGTTATGTCTACTATATGCCAGGCAATGGATTAGGTAGGTGCTGGGGAGGAAAAGAAAAAAAAATGAAACAGGAGCTGCCACCCCAAAGCTTACATTCTATTTGGGGAGCATCTAACGTTATCAGCATTTTTTTTTTGCCTTTTTGGAAGGCAGTTGGGGTTAAGTAACTTGCCCAAGTTTACACAGCTAGTGTGTGTGTGTGTGTGTGTGTGTGTGTGTGTGTGTGTGTGTGTGTGT